>NW_017729004.1:64065776-64069611 GCF_001723915.1 Gavialis gangeticus | reverse complement strand
TTGGATGACCACCTTACTGGGGTCGTTTGACCCCAGTACTCTTTCCTGCCACGGCAGGGAGTCGGACTAGATGATCTGCTCAGGTCCCTTCCGACCCTAGAAACTATGAAACTATGAAACCAGAAACTATGAAACTATATTCCTGCTGGCTCCTTTGCCCACTCACACCCAGTGCCCCCCCAACCCCACAGTACAGGCGGGGGGCAGTGTGCAGCCCCAACCCCCTGCTTGCCGGTAGGAAAGGAGCTGGTGCTGAGCACGGGGAAAAGCGGCCCCTCCCCCGCCCCGTGGCTGGCACTCCTTACTGCAGCCGCTTGCAGCCCACACAGGGCAGTCCTAAGCAGGCAGACAGCTCCATGCAGGCTGCGAGTGGTTACAGCATGGGGTACTGGCCACGAGGCAGGCAAGGGGCTGCTTTTCCTGCACTCAGCACCAGCTTATAACCCGCCCCTACTGCCAACTTGGGCCCTGCGCCGGCTCTGGGCTCACCCATTGGGGCTGCAGTGGCAGCAGCTGCTCCGCACGGAGGAAAGAGGCCCCAAACTTGCCGCACTGGACAGTGTTTGCTGCTGCTGCCTCTGTGCTGCCCAGTGCACAAGCTCCAGGCAGGCAGCAGCAGCAAACACTGCCTGGCACAGCAAATGGAGGAGCCGCTTTCCTCCATGCTGAGCAGCTGCTCCCGCCACACACAGCCCCAGTGGGCGAGCCCAGAGCCGGTGCGAGGCCCAGGCTGGCAGTAGAAATGGGTTACAAGCTGTTGCTGAGCGTGGGAAAAGTGGCCTCTCGCCCACCCTGTGGCTGGCAAGCTGTGCTGAAGCTGCTCACAACCCACCTGGGGCTACCTGTGCCTGCTCAGGACAGCCCCGTGCGGGCAGCAAGTGGCTGCAGCAGGGAGCGCCATCCACAGAGTGGGGGAGTGGCAGTTTTTTCCCGGGGTCCTCCCCTGCCCTCCCCCACCCTTACCTGAGTTTCCAGTGATGGTGCAGCCACATGGTCCCAGGCCAGAAGCCCCAGCGGGGGGGAGGGAGGGGGCCGGGCAGGCCCTGCTGTTGCAGGAGCCCACCAGGACTTCACCTGGGTCCTAAATTTAAAGATAACCCCTTCACTAATTAGATGGAGTGGAGGGGGAGGGGCCGAGGCCACCGAAGCTGTGGTGGGGAGGGGAGGAAGGGGCCCAGACCCCAAGCAGCAGGAGGGAAGCGGGGAGCGAGGCCAGACCAGGGGCGAGGGCACGGGGCTGCATCCTCGCCCACCCCCCGTCATTCTTGATTGGAAATTGGCTAGTACAAGTAGAAATGGCTAAATACTATGAGGTCTCAGCACAACAACACTAATAGAAAAACTGACCTAAAATTCTAAACTATATTTTCAGTTATTTCAACTGCCAAATAACACTGACAGCCATGATCAATAGACCCTCCAAGTTGACTTCCTAATTCACAATGAAAGTATTATAAAGAAGCTGTCTATGGCAGACCAGCAATAGGATACTAATGTCTGAAAAACCAAGCTTATGTGAGGATAAGAGTATAAAATAGTCAGGTGTAGAACATGGATTCTAAAATTTTCCACCCTTTTCAGAAATTGAGATAATACTTTTGGATGTTAAATCTCTATTAAGACAAAGCATAAATTTTAACTCCTAGAGTAAGGGTTCTCAACCACTAGCCTGCAAGCCAAATGCAGCCCACAAAGCCATTGCACTGGCCCCCTATGTGGCGAGAAATTTGGCAGTGCAGGACTGGTGGCCACTAATATGGTCACCCTTCCCAGGCCGATATCCCAAAACTCCAAGCCCTGCACTGCCAGGCACAGCCAAGACCATTCCCCCTCCCCTGCATATGGGTTAGGGCCAAGCCACACCCCATTTTTTCCTGCAGGCTCAAGCTGGGGCTGGGCCACACCTCCTCCCCACTGTGAAGCCAAACCACAACACTTTTTTCCCTGCATGAGGCTAGGATGTGCCTGGTCTTCCCCATGCCCCTCTTTTTGTGGCCATATAGTGCCCACCACATCAGCCTTGGTGCTGAATCAGGACCACCAGCAGGATTTGCGCCAAATACTGTCCATCTGGCCCACCAGGGAAAAAGGTTGCACATCACTGTCCTAGGGCAGTGTTTCTCAAACAGTAGGACAAAGGTTGTATAGGTAGGACATCCACTCATTGCCCAACTGAAAAAAATCAGTTGTTTGTACTTCAAATAGATGAATCAGTAGATATCTTGAACAGTGCAGTTTTGTGGGGTTTTTATCATGGTGGGACCCGGGTTTTTTGACAAAATGGTTGGTGGGATGTAAGGTGCAAAGGGTTGAGAACCGCTGTCCTAGGGTATGAACAACAGCATATTTGGGACATGGTGGGAGGAGAAGGGGTTAAGTTGCTGCATGCAAAGGCAAAGCTACCTTTTCGCTCTAATTCTGGGGTATCAAACTTATGCCCCATGGACTGACCCAGCCCACAGAGACTATGGGGCTCAGAGAGAGGCCAGGAACTTTGGATGGGGCCTATCACCAAAATCCAGGCACAGACATCCACTGGTGATCTGCAATGGCAGCAGGGTGCAAGCAAAGCAACAGGGCAACGTAAGTGAGTGCTCTCATCCCACTGCTTTTTCTGGATCTCACCCTTGAAGAGCCAGGCGAGTTTGACACCTCTGCTCTGTTACACGTGCAAGATCCTGTAGCAATACAAGTGAGTAAAACTTACCCTGGATGAAGCAGGGTTTAAGTTGGAGTGTTTTTGTTAAACTTGTATCACTATCATTGTCAGCAGTCCCTCAATGCAAGGATGGCAGTCCTCTAGTAAATAGAAAGTCATCGGTAAGTCCATAGATGACTGAGAAAACTGATCCACATGTTCGATTACAGATGCGGCAAATAGCTCTGGGAGGAAGGAGTAGATCCTGGCAATATCTTTTCCTTTGTTTTCTCTCATCTATCCACCTCCATAATGAGGCAAGTTTGTTCAAAATGGTCCGTGCCTTGTCATACATCATGGTGCTATTGCGGATGATTCAGTGCCTGAGTCTCCCAAATATTGATATAATATTTCTTCAGTCTGGCTTTCAAGTTGTTCTTGCATCTCTTCTTTTACCCATCCCTAGAGCGATGACATTGGGTACTCCCAGACCACCAGTGTATCACTACAGGCTCATGCACATGTAACAAATTACAGTGTAATTGCTGCTGTGCAGTAAGAAATGTAGTTCCCCCCCACCCCTTTTGAAATCATTCTAAGCATGCATTTGCCCATACTCTTATTCATCTTACAAAAAATTGTGGAAGACATGGAGCTGTTAACGAAAGGTAAAAAAATAAAAAAAAAAAATTATGAACACTGTAGATGACCTGATTGGCAAGGTGAAGTTATCATTGAAGACTCTCCTGAATAAATGTATTGATCTAACTTGTGGCAAAAACAAACAGGGAAGCACCATCATAGCTGTACGCAAGCACACTTCACAAATACCACTGGGGGAAGAGAAGGCAATGATAGGACAACGGCACATTTCTGGGCTCTAGTGACTAGTCTTTCTCATACATTGAGTGCCTAGAAATCAAGAGGATAAATGCTGAACAAGCTAGCAGGCTAAATGTTCAGATGCTACCTCTCACCAAGCTTAGATCCTGCAGTTGTGTTTCTCTCCAGAAACAGTGACCAGTAAACAAGAAGCCTCCTTAAAGCAAAGTATTTAATTAAAGCCAAAGCACTTGGAAGAAAACAGAACTTAAAAACAGTCCATATTCACGCTTACTCTTCTTAAGGCTCACCACCGGATAGTCCCACTTCTTCAGACTCCCAGCTTCTGTGTCAGCTTTCCACCTCCACCCCCCT
>NW_017729004.1:64056415-64060776 GCF_001723915.1 Gavialis gangeticus | reverse complement strand
AAGAAGCCCCCTTAAAGCAAAGTATTTAATTAAAGCCAAAGCACTTGGAAGAAAACAGAACTTAAAAACAGTCCATATTCACGCTTACTCTTCTTAAGGCTCACCACCGGATAGTCCCACTTCTTCAGACTCCCAGCTTCTGTGTCAGCTTTCCACCTCCACCCCCCTCAAAGAGCTTCTGACAACCAACATCACCAAGCTGCTCCCAACTCTCCTAAGAGGGCTTCTTAGCATCATTTCAACTTCCAGCACATAAGGATGGAGAAACATCTGTGTCATCTGAGCCTGTTTCTGTACTCCAGCCTATTATTCTGTAATTGCTCCCCAGTATTCTTTTGGAGTTTTTCCTGTCTGAGGTTATTGCGCTGCTTTCCTGCTTCTCTCTCTCATCTCTCCCTATTAAACTAGATCAATAGAGAAGCCTTAACCCACAATAAACAATAATTTCACCTACCAACTAGGTCACTTCCAGTGCTCACAGAACTGCTATATATCTGAGCATTCTTAGAATATTACACAGCAGTTTCATGCCTGGCACATCCTTAAATGCTTCTCACATAAAATGTTATACTATTAGGTCATGGTTTAAAAGCACACAAAGGTCAGAAAATAAAAAGTTAACATTCTCTCAGTAACATTTACTCTTTCACTAACTATATGCCTATAATTTTTTATGACTACAGCTACACTGTTTAATGTATACAATACCTAAGGTTTTACAATGAGAACTCTCTCATTTCCTGACATTACTGTATAAAATTATATTAATAGTTTTTGCATGCAATTTCTTTTTTTTTTTTTTAAATGGAAAACAATATATGTTTTAAAACACTAACACAAAAGTAATTCCAACTAAGCTCTCATATTCATTACCACTTTGACTGCCTCATTTTGAAAGAAAAGCTTTCTGGTCGGCCATGGTAACTGAACACTAACACATCTGCTTTTATTCCAACAAATGCATCAGATATTTAAAAAAAGAATCTTTTAAGTGAATTTAGAAGATGCAAAAAATTCTGAGATTGTGATATCTTAATCTGTAAAAGATTTTCCTTAAAATCATGTTATTCTTTTTGCCCATGAATACCTATCTACCAGTTGGCCTACTACACATTCAAATGCATGCCTATTTTATTTCAGAAAATGAATATAGGAAGAATTTCTCAAAGCAAACTCATTGCAAAAAGCCAACACTAGACTAGGAAAAAAATTTAAAAAATCATAATAAATCAAAGCGCCAACACTAACATTATTTACTACATATCAAAGGCCTTTAAGACTACATGTCAGTGTTTGGCTTAAAAAGTTTGGTTCCCTACTACATGAATCACAGCAAAAGTAGCAAAACCAAGCAATGAAAAAGAAAAAAAAAGCAGCATCTGGGAAAGCCTAGAGGTTATCTCATTTAATTTTTAGCAACTAAACCCAAAGGCAATAACTGGCAATTGTACTACCTACAGCTATGTCACATGCTATGATACGTACCAGACATTTTTCTTCAGACACACTGCAATCAATATATCAGAAAAACTGACATCACAGTTGGGGGTGCCCTGCTATTACAAGCCAGTTAGGAGCTCTTAGCACAAAAGCTTTTATCCAGTGTGACAGATTAGTGCCTAAAGAAGATTTTATAAAAGGAAATAGGATTTATGCACATCTAGAAATGAGCACTTTGAAAAGTAATTACATAGTTATAAGTCTAATAAGCAGGGTTTTTCTCCCCTCATTTCTAAAATAAGGGGATTTCTTTTTTAGTTTTGTCCATTGAAACAAGAACTAACAAAAAGATTTTGCCTGTAGACCTGAAAAAAATCTAAGCCTGTATTGCAGTTTTTCATAGGCACATGAAAACAGAAGCCACTGTATATCAGAGAGAATTAGTAAACTAGCCTCTCATTTGCATTGTGTGTTATATTTTGGTGTTGCCAAAGTTTAGAAAACTTATGAAATCCATAACCCAACTAACTGTGGTTCAGAGTGACTGGCATATCCCTCCTGCACCAACATTTGTAAGCCAGTAATTCTAAACCAGGATGTCATGACATCCTGGGGTTCCTTGAGATCCTTTCAAGGGTGCTACACAATGTTAACATTAAGTGCACAAACATGATTCACAAGATAAACCAAGAGATTTCAAATAGGAATCTACAGTATCACAAACATTCCGACTTGCTGCGTTGTGTCTGAATTGTCTGAAGTCCCTGCCACGTTACACTTAAGATGTGATTAATGAAAAAGAAAAAGAAAAAAAAAGCAATGTCTGGGAAAATGTAACTAGAGGTGCACTGATATAGCTGTCCAATACTGGACTGGCACCTATATAAAGAAAATTGACAGTAATCGGAAATCGCTCTGGTGTGGCCAATAACATGGCCGATAAATGGCCTGCGCATGTGTGCAGCTGCAGTGCAGCTCAGCACATAGGCAGTGAGGAGCACAGTCCAGCAGCATGAAGAGCTGTGTGCAGCTGGTAAGTCTGTTCTGGTAGAAGGGGAGTGGAGAGGGAAGGGGCATGGGTGGGCAGATCAACGTCCCCGTGGTGAGGGAGGGAGTGGGACTGGGGCAGGCGCTGCCCAGCTGGAGCAGGATGGGGCAGCTCCCAATGCTGCATGCACCCCTGGAGGGCATGGGGGGCATGTGTCTGACAGATCAGGGCAGGGCAGGCCAGGTTTGCACTGGGCTCTTCCCAGAGGGGGTTGGTCCAGGTAGTGGTGAATTTTGGGGTGGCTGCAGCCCCCCCACAATAGCCCCTCTTGCAGCACCACCACCACCTGCCCCAAGTGCAGCCTGGCCCAGCCCCTGCCAGGAACAGCCCAGAGCAGCCCCAGCCCTCAGCAGCAGCCCACGCCACCCAGATTCAGGGGGCACACACCCACCATGTTCTCCTCAGGTGCGCACAGCACTGGGACTTGTCCCCCACCTCCCTGCACCACCCAGATGAGCCACGGCTCCGTTCTGCACCCCACCCCGCCCCACCCCAGCTGGGCAGCACCTGCCCCAGACCCACTCCCTCCTTCACCGCAGGGGCCCGGATCTGCCCCCTTCCCCCTTCTTTTCCCTCTCCCCTTCTACCACAACACACTTACCAGCTGGACACTGCACTTCAAGCTGCTGGGCTATGTACTGGAAATCGGACTGGTATTGCCTGATATGCCTCCTTAAAAACTGGCTATCATTATTGACCCCAAAAACCTCTATCGGTGCACCCCTAAATGGAACCAGTTAATCATATCTTATGGTGTCACCTGGCCAAACATTAAATCAATTAATGCCATGACAAAAGGAGAAATAAGCCAAAGTTATTCCATAAAATGTGTAATAACTTTGTGACTTATGCCTACCACAGCGTTAACTGAATGAACGACAAGGGGCCCCTGTGGTTGGGAGCCCCACATGCACCATGAGCCTGGGAGCCCACAGTTGATGTGGGCTCCAAGCTACGGGGGCACTCCAGGCAAGTCTATAGCTGGAAAACCACTGGGCTTCCAGCTGTGGGGACACCTGGTTTGCCCCAGAGGCTAGAAGTCTGCATAACTTGCGTACTCTCAGCTGCAGGGACGCATGGCACACCTCCACAGCTGGAACCCAATCAGCTGAAGGGGCTCCCAGCCCCAGTCGCTTGTTACTTACCAGCATAAGGAAAACAAAGAAGGCATACTATTTATTTGGCATAAACTTATTTTATGGACCAAATGAGATTTATCTCATTTAAATAACTCAAATAATCCTTGCCTTGTCCATCTTAATCAGTTTGCTTCCAGCACAGAGTTTAAATTCGTCAGAAAGAGTACAAACTTCCAAGGAGCTAACTTTGTCTTGAGCTCCTGGTCACTGTTTATGAGAAAAAAAGGTTATAAAGGTTAACATTTCCACACTGAAAATAAATAAATAAGATTCTCCTTTTTTAAAGTAACCTCCAAAGGAAATAAGACTGCCCTTCTGTGCTACTGAAGTATATGGATTTCTTCTCCTGCTTTTTCATCTTATAGACTCAAGTCACATACCTTGTTTTAGCGGAAAACATTCTGGACAAGACAAGAAATTATGAAAATAGGACATCAGAAACCAAATTTTAAACCAATGAAGTCCAGTTATACAAAAGCACTTTTGCTTTCAAATCAAACTATTTAAAATTCTATAACTTTTGTTTCTTAATGCCCAGCTGTTTTAACTTTCAGGGGCAAATGGGAAGCAAATCACCCGCAGTCTCTCCCTTTCAGTAAAGGCATTTTTGGCAAAATAGGGGAAAAAAGAAATTAATTTCCCTTCATTTTAAAAATCAGGTTCTCTGTTTTTAGAAAGAAAAACAAATACACTGCATACTTTCTCCCTTTTACAAGTTTGTCTTTAAGCTTACT
>NW_017729004.1:64043203-64051415 GCF_001723915.1 Gavialis gangeticus | reverse complement strand
CAATTATACAAAAGCACTTTTGCTTTCAAATCAAACTATTTAAAATTCTATAACTTTTGTTTCTTAATGCCCAGCTGTTTTAACTTTCAGGGGCAAATGGGAAGCAAATCACCCGCAGTCTCTCCCTTTCAGTAAAGGCATTCTTGGCAAAATAGGGGAAAAAAGAAATTAATTTCCCTTCATTTTAAAAATCAGGTTCTCTGTTTTTAGAAAGAAAAACAAATACACTGCATACTTTCTCCCTTTTACAAGTTTGTCTTTAAGCTTACTTAATCAGCCAATATATTTCTGAAAATCTTGCAGTCATAGCAAAAAAAGACCCACAAGACCAATCTAGTATTACTCCCAATGAGAAAACTAAGCAGTAAGCTGCATTTGAGCTCCACAAATTTTCAAGAATTACACAAGGCAGGTAGGCAGTGTCAGGTAGTTCATAGTAGCTACCAAAACTGTACCAAACTGTGTCTATGAGAAACATGTCTGAGCTCCCTCCTCACCTACCACAATGTACAAAAAGACTTCCCCTATACAGTTTTTTTTAAACAATTAGTAAGATGTACCATGTGCATATTACTACCACTGCTTTAAAACTGCCCTCTTCAAAGAGGTTTGAAATTCCTTATAATTTCACGAATTCTCACAGACACAGTATCTAAAAGGAATTTAACTTTCATATATACTTAACCTTCCCTAACTATTCTTACTTCCCAACCAGCTCCATACACTATTGCTATTAAAATTTGCACTTACTATCCTGTTAACCTAACTTTATGCCCTCATTTATGAAGCAGAAGCATTTAACCAGAACTTCCAAAAAGTTCACTTGAAAATACTAAACTTGATTTCAACATGAGATTCATGCTACAGCTACTTGATCAACTCGCTCTATATTCGTTGAATTTTCATCTCCAAAAGTATAAAATGGATACCTAGGGAAAAACTGAACTGCTACCTTTGTTCTGTTGCAGTGAATTTTTCACCATTTCAGAATACTACTGGATACTAAAAGATCCTTTAAACTAAAATCAGGCTTTTATGGTTGATCATTCATAACAAACAATTTATTCACTTCACAGTAACAAATAAAGACAAGTCTCACATATTCCTTCCTGGTAATAAGAAAAAAGAACAACAGGGACTGAATTACCTTCATGCACTGTTATTCCGCAATTGTCACACTGGATTATTTCATCAGCATCTTCACTGTTATCCCCAAGACAAACACAGCAAATCAGAATATGGTCCATTTTCTGTGAACTCCAGTTCTGAGACTTCTCAAGAATCAGTGAGTCCTAAAATTGAAAAATTAAAATGCACTGAGTAAGCCAGGAACCACACTAAAAATGTTTATTTTTACCACAAGAAAGAAACCAAATAAGTTAAGCCTTAGACCCATTTATCCTTATTAAAGATATGTATATGCTTTAAAATGTTATGGATACAGAAACATTTCGGAGCTTCATTTTCATAAAAGCCTTCCCCTCTACTCCTAAGGACTTGAAAAAGTCTTTACCAGAGACACCCTGGGCAAGCTGTAAGACGTGCTGGGACAGGTCTCTCTTCCTGCAAACTTTATACAGCAACCTCATTTAAACTCCTGGTGCCGTTTAAAAGAAAAATGAAACACCAGAAATACACAAAGGTTTACCAAAAAACCTGTGTGTTACAGGAATCCTGCTAACTTCCACAAATCATACAGCACCTACTGGACAACCATTACACCTTTCCAAAAACCCATACTGTTAAGCCTGGAAATGAACCATTATGAGCAATTGCCGGCTCTCCTATTCTATACAATGCAGTATATATAAAAACATATGTCTAGTATGAATTTCTTTTCTTTTGACTACCAATACGAATAAGGATTTGCAGAATCAAGTACTTAGCTTGTAAAATGCTTTAAGATTCTGCAGGGAAAATGACATCATAAAATAGATGTATTCTTTTGTTTAATTTACCAAATAATTTTTCATCAAGAAAACAGGAAGCCATTTACACTTCAGATATACAGAGCAAGGAATAGATACTGTGGCACTACTATTTAGCGTGTTTTTTTAAATTACCTCCATAATGACAAATCTGCACTGTTTCTGGACTGCAGAAATTTGTGGATGTATTAAGTGCATTTTTTGATTTTTCTACAGAATGACAAAAATTAGACAGCCTTCACCAATGAAACCTAAGCACATGGAAACATGAGGCACTAGATGCATTAAAGCATTGCTAGTGACCGAGTAAAACAGCCCTTGTAACAGTTACAGAGTACAGGTTGGCAATTCATATCTGACATGAATCCACTAGCTTGCTAAGCTTCTCTCAAAACGTTACAGCTGTGCATTTCAGCAACAGAAAATGAATGAGGTAGAACTCTCCCTTTCAAAACATGTTATTCCTAACGAAAGCCCTCATTTTTGGTTAAAGAAAGTAATGAACACACGCTAGTTTACCCAGCCAGGAGATCTTATACCACCCTCCAGCTCTCCTGTGAAATATGAATGTTCATTTCTTCCTAGGAGAAATTTTACAATTTTTGCATTCTCCTATACCTGAGGAAGGGCACATGTGCTTGAAAGCTGGCAAATAAAGAAAAAAAAAAAGTTTTGCAACTGTCTAGTTGGTCTAATAAAAGATATCGCTTCAAGCGCACCGACTATTACTATACCCTAAACACCTAGAGACTTGGTTTGTCATTACTGCTAACAAAAACAATGTTCCTTTTTTGAAAAGAAGAATTATGTCAACCTTAAATAGAGGGTCTGAATGCATTATGTCTTCTCAGGGTCTCCAAATCCTGTGGAGCATGGGTCAAGGTGTTTGTTTTTTCTGCTACCCATCCCAAAAAGTTTCACAGATCAGTTGTGGTACACGGACCAGACTGAGAATCATTTTTTCAGCTTAATAACCCGATGCCTGAGGGTCAGTTGCCACCCTTGCATCATGTACTGAAAAATCATGTTACCCATAGTTAAAGGCAATTTAATACTAGACAGAGAGTAATCCCATGGAGTCAACATTTCCCACCTGCTATGGCAGTTCATTTTTAGAGGATGCTAGTCCTGTGGTATTTCCTCTTTCTAGAATTTTTTTTAAGCACCAGGCCAACAAGCCTATGACAAAAAAGCTGCCATGGAGATTTCAAACTTTTTGAAAATTAGATTGTTGTAGAAACGAAGGAAAAAGATTAATCATTACTATACTACAACCAAGATAGAGTGATTTTAAATAAACAACTTAAATTTATAATTCAACTATATTTACAAAAAGCTCTACATGTAACATCTACATACAAGTAAACTACCCTGGTTTCCACAAAAGTAACCAACTTACTGCATTATTTTATTATAAAATATCTAGGGATTTAAAAAAATCTGTGCAAAAAAGAGAAGTGGCACACGTGGGGGCAGACTGTACCACTCAAAACTGGAGCCTGGCTGGCTGGAGCCACACTGTGGCTGCTAGCCAGGCTCCAAGAGGCATGATAGTCATTGCTGCAGCCCCGGGAGGTCCCCAGGACAGACTGCTGGGGCCAGCCCAGCACGTACCCCAGCCACCCCTACCACACCCAGGGTAACCTGCTGTGTGCCAGAGAGCACGTGGCACAGGCGTTCCCTGGGGACAACTAGCAGTAGCATAGGGTGCATCGCTGCTAGTTGTCCCCAGGGAACCAAACGTCTGCACTTGCCTGGACGCAGCCAAGGAGTACAGGAGGATGCAGGGGTACTTTGAAAAGTGGCAAGGCAGCCTGCCTCACCCTATCGATTGGCAGGGTGCAGAGAGATTCCTCAGGGCAGAGTCCCCATGGGGTTTCCTGACAGCTCAACCTTGGTATCATGCAACCAGGGCTGTTCTTTCCTCCCGCTCTTCTGGAGGGATGGAGTGAGAGCAGAGGGCCACAGGATATTATGTGTCCTCCTCAGTGAAAGAAGTGTATAGACATTCAATTTAGATAGGAAAAAGGAAAATCTTCCTCACAGGCACCTGGTCTAACTGCATGTGGAAGAGCCATTTTGCTTCTGCAAGAAATCTTGACTTTCTATAAAGCTCTGTTTGTGCCAGGAGGAAGGCTTTTCCCTTGGCACAAATGGAACACCTGTACATGGAATAAGACTAGTTCAGTCACCTTTAAAAAAGAAACCTAATATGGTATATTAAAAGTTAGAAATGAAATGTAATTGGGGGTGAATAGCTTGCTAACAGTATGTGAAACATGGAAAACTTGACAGCTACATTTGTAAAGTTCAGGAAAAAAAAAAGGTCAGGTATGGAGACCATTAATAAGGTCATAAATATATTAACTTTCTCCCTTCTAGCTTACAAGTCTAAATCTATCCATGGTTGGTAGTGACCGTAAGTTATGGCTTTGTGATGGCTGTTCAGTGGTATATATGGAGTTGTGGCCATAGGTCTCAATCCTGCTGCAGGTATCAACAGCACTAAATTTTACCATAGGCACCCTGCTGGCACTCTGATCAGACAGACCAAGGAATAAGAAACATAGAATTAATAATCTTCTCAACTCTAAAACTGGCCACAGAAGTCTAGGTGTGGTGGAGAAATGTGGCAAAGCCTTTTCTGATGCTTTTATCTTTTTTATGGATGGATGATCACTCTTTCAATCAGAGGAGAGGAGCAGACAAGAGAGGATCCAAACAAAGTTTTTATATATCAGAAACTGTTTGCAACTGCTCCTCTCTTTTCTACAAAAAGACTGTTGATACTTGTTGCCCAAGAGAATCATAACATGCATTTATAAATGTCACAAAGGCAAGGCTGAAGGCAAATTTCAGAGCCTTATATCCTACTGTCCCAATGACCTTGCCAATACTGCTTTAAGAAAAAAAAGTGCATTCTATTTTGCCTTGAAATACCTAATGTATGCAAGCTATCCTAAACTAAAACACAGTGAAGGCAAGGTACTTCTGATTAAACTAAACATAATCAGCTACAGGAGGGAAATATAGGGTTAACTTTGCTGTGTAGTGATTTGCCTTCACTTGAGATAGGTCAAATGCATTAGATATTCTGAAATATTAAAACAAAAGCAAGAATACAATCCCCCCACCCCAAAGAAGAAAAACACATATTTTCAGCAGTGAAGATAAGGTATCTAAACATATTTCCTATCCATCTTCTCACAATCAAGAGGTCAGGAACCATAAGGTGACAATAAAAAGATGTCCAGGGATAAAATAGTTTTTTTTTTAAGGTAAAGTATTATGCTTAAAGAAAATAAATACAGAAAATAAATATAGAAATAAAAAAGAATATTGAGTTTTTCCAGTATTAATTAGTAGAGGGTTTGTGAGACTCTCTCCTAATACCTTACTTAATTTTTTTTTAACTTAAGGACATTTTGTAACTAGAGCACTTCTCCTACGAATAAAGTCCATCTATAGTAAAAAGATTCTTTTAGCTTCCTATCCAAATTACAAACAGGAAAACATTAGTAAAGACATCCATAAGTAGGGTAAATTAACTGTGTACTAGTACAACTGCAGTTCTAATGGACAGGTTCTACAAAAAGCTAGCAATTTGGTTAAAACCATTAATTTAGGATTATTTATCTTTGCTGAAGGAAGTCTAAGAGTAACATGCATATTTTACTTCAACAAAAGATTACATATTTTAAAGAAAAAGGAATACTGTAGAAGTAGTTACTTTTGGGTTCCAAATAAAAATCCCCTGGGCAAATTAATTATACTAATATGACATTATCAATACATAATATGTACACAGGTAGAAAGCAGTTAATTAACCAGTGCTAAGAGAGTTAAATTTGGCTGAATAAGATTAGGAGCTTTGGCTCTGTTTATTAGGGGAATGGGATTGAGGGGAGAGGGTGCTTGTTTAATAGGGGTCATTGTGCCATGGTTTAGCTGGTGGCCAGGAAACCTCACGCAGAAGCAAGAACTACTGTTCCAGTCCACATCCTGCCAGGTGAGAGGCTGATTCTATTTTCATGGTCATCACCATCTAGTTATGCAAGCTTTGGGTGAGAGGTAGTGAAACTCGCAAACTATGCGTGCGCATCTACTAGGCAGACAAAGTTCTTTGGGTAAATCTGATATCTCTTATTAGATCAACTCAAATACTTACAAGAATTTTTCCAACTATTTGAGTTGGTCTAATAAAAGACATCGGATTTACCCAAAGAACCTTGTCTCCATATGTCCTTAGACCAACACAGCTACAACCTATAAAACTGAAACATGCATCTGCTAATAATTTAATGGGAATTAAAGAGACCCCATTGAGGAAGAAAAAAGTGCTCTGAAGTACTAGCAATTATAAAAAATGAACAGCATCATTTATCTATTAATGATGCTCGACAGAAACAGTAACAGCATAAGCTTGTTTGCTTACGCTTAATACGGTAGAACAGCATCCGGTACTTCATTACAACACAGGTTCAAATACTATATAATCAGGTCTTGAAATCCATATTTGGAATATGAAAGAGTTAAAAAAGAGCAGAAAGGGTTGAAAGCTAGCAAAAAAAAAAAAACCAATAAAAAAAACCAACCCAGACAACTTTAGGACCTCAGGAGCAGCTACTTAAAAATTAGTTGCTTAGACACTCTGTCCTTTCATCAAGACTGTGAAGTCTGTATTCCTAGGACATCAGCTTCTGCATTGTAATGAGATTCTGCTGTACTCTAAAGGAACTATTTTTTACTAAAAGTGAAAAATTATTACAGTGGTGCTGCCAGAAGCACTTTTATAAAAAACAGGTGGTTTCAAATAGCATAAAACTGAAATTGGATTTGTATATTGTCAATTTAGAAGTTAATAATAGATTTAAAAAATTAAAAACCATGAAGGCACTTTTCAGAGATTCAATGACCTTTCTTTATATTGGGGTTTCCTCCAAGATCTAAACAAAGAAGTAGCTTAATTAAAAATGTTATACTTAGTTTCTAAAGCACAGTGTCATTAGGATGATTTTTAATCAGTAACGATATTGCATTTTGAAAATGAGGAATGATCCTCTCATGGTGAATGCCTGAAACACGAAACAAAGAGATCAGGTTTTAATCCAATCTCTGCCACAGATTCTGTGGCTCAACTTGGAAGTCAAAGGCAGATCTTGCAAGGTCAAGGTTCTGAGTGTCTTCAATTCTCATTAAAATCACTAAACTGGGGTTACAGTTTACCATCAAGACCTTAATCTCTTTAATGTCCTTTAAGTCCCCATTTGTAATGCAGGAAACTACTGCAAAACACTTACCTATCCTAGAATACTGTTCTGTAAGGTCAGTGCATTAATATCTGTACCTGAGTTCATCAACCAAAAAGCACTGATAAAAAGCACAGTTATATCATCAAGTAAGATAATGATATAGAGACAAAGGACTAAATATGTATAGGAAATAGACTCCTCTCACTTACGAAGGCAATCCCTAAAGATCAAAAAATCAGTCTGCAGTGACACTGCAAGTACTGTACCAGCAGCGTGGCAAGGCGGACACCTCTGGCTTCAAATGAAACATTCATCCAAGTACAACTTTGGTCTCTCTCACCACAGAACGTAACTGTCCCTGAAGCACCAGATCACTAAGCATATAAAAATGCAAATAATGTAGCAAATAAACTGTCTTGTTTGATTTAAAAAAACAAGTAAGACCCACATAAGAGTAAAACCTATAGATTATAATTGTCAAGTTGTTTTTCTGACACTATTAGCATTAATAATATCTTCACAGCCCATATCCAATGTATTAGAACAGGTTGTCAAAGATCGAGCCCACATGGCATTCTCCCTGCCAAGCCAGCCAGGGCAAGGGGAGGAATCTTGTGTAGTGCACGTCCTGGAGCAGGAGCCACAGACACTGGATCCGGCATAGGGTGGGGAAAAAGTCAGTGGGCCAAATCTAGCCCATGGACCAGTCCCATGCGATACATCTG
Source organism: Gavialis gangeticus (assembly GCF_001723915.1). Classification (NCBI taxonomy): domain Eukaryota; kingdom Metazoa; phylum Chordata; order Crocodylia; family Gavialidae; genus Gavialis; species Gavialis gangeticus. Next base: position 64,043,510 of record NW_017729004.1, on the reverse strand, counting down.
GCCCATAGGGCCAGATGAATTTCACTCCCCTGTATTAGAAAATAAATCCATAAATGCAAGATGCCATATAACCCAGAAACAGAGTTCTGCCAAATTCCAAAATGCCCAACATAATTCAATATAGGGGTTTTTTTGAATACAAAGTAAAATCAGCAGAAGCAAATCAGCAGAAAAGATTGGTTTAACAGAAACAGCAGACCTTAAAATAGTGCCACATACGTCTACGATTTATCCAGAAATCACACTTGTTATAACACTGGGTTTACTTGCAAATATTTAAAAAAAAAAAAAAAAAAAAAAAAGACTT
>NW_017729004.1:64018167-64043083 GCF_001723915.1 Gavialis gangeticus | reverse complement strand
AAAAAAAAAAAAAAAAAAAAAAAGACTTCCAGTGATTTTTATTCCAGTTTTGCAAATAGGTTTGATGAAACCAACTATCTTAACAAGCCAATACAACAATTCTTCCACAGATGCAAACCTTATTTAAAGCAGTGGAACAGTGTCTGGGGAAGCACTGTAATATCAAACAGCATTTGCATTCTGAACTGATAAGGTATTTACTGTAACTAATCCTTACCCATGATCACTTTTCAATCAATGTAAAAAGCATTACACTTCAAAAACTACAATCAATTCCCCTAAAGAAATATAAGGAGGAACCCCCCCACACACACATTCTAGCTGAACCCATATACATATCCTTCTATTAAGAACGTTGTTAGCAGTGAATGTAATGTTTGTTTGTTCTATATGATATCTGCTACAGTCCAGGGGTACATCAAGGCTTGCTATCTTTTTGGCATCTGTTAGGCTGTCACAGCTATATCATAACTTCAAATCTGACTTGTGTTTAATAGCATATATGCTATAAGAGAACTAAATTCATGTTTTGGTTTGTTTCCACTATGGATTAGCCTACTTGCTAAAGAGCTAATCCAAAACCCACCAAAGCCGACAAAAGACTTCCCATCGACTACAGTAGGAGTTGGATTGGACCATAAAGCCAAGGCCAGTTTAGTTCATTTGTTTTCACGTCATTCAGCATAGTTTTGCAGCTTCTTCATTAATCAAAACACCAAACAATTTGTCAGTTTAAGTTTTTAAATTACTCATTTAAAAAAAACAGCACCGCAGAGAATTTTCCATTTTTCAGAGAGATTATAGAAAGTTGATTGCTCTACCTCATTACTCTTGCTTTGTGAAAGAGCCAGGCTATCATTTGTCAGCTCCTCATCATCAGCATTACTCCTGTTAAGAACTTTATTTTTCTTCTTCTTGGATGCACCATCACTAGCAGTGCTGCTGTTCTCATCCTCATTGCCCTCCTCATCATTGTCATCATCATCACTTCCACTTCCATCATCTTCATCATCCTCATTATCTCCATCACTTCCCTCCTTTCGCAATGCATTTTTTCCTTTCTTCTTTTCAGCAGTAGGCCGCCAGTCATTGTCATCCTCACTGTCATAATCATCCATATCATTTAGTTCTTCCATTGATACAAAATCTAGAAGAGGTCGATTGCGGCGCAAATTCCACTTTTTTGGCTCATTTGATTGCTCATCAGCAATTGCATCAGATTCAGTGGCTTTCTCTTTTTTCTTTTTTGGCTTCTCATCCTCTTCCTCCTGATCTTTCTTTTCTGTCTTAATCACCTCTTTCTCTGTTGCTGGTGTCTCTTCTCCAGCAGAGCTTTTGGGTTGTTCTTCCACTTTCTCTTGTTCTGCTGCTACTTCCTCCAAAATATTTTCTTCTGATTCAGTACAGGAACCTTCACCACTGTCCTTTGATGCATCTTCACTCCCATGACCACTTCCTTCAGAATCTGTTGAGCATATGAAAATTTAAAAAAAGTGTTCTGAAACAAATGTACCCAAAAACCCCAAAACTTGCTGAAACAACAAATTGCTAAATTAAGAATGATGTATGTTCCTCCCATCAACCTATTTGTCAGTTAGTCTCCAAATATTTCTACTCCAAGTAGCACTGTTGAGAACTTGTTGAATATGAGTGTGTTGTGAGATGATAGAAAAAAACCCAAAAAACAAAAAAGGTAAAAATACATTTAATGAAACTTAAAAATTCCACTGAATTGTTGATTTTTTTTTTTTAAAAAGCAGTAAGAAATAGATATAGTCTTCGTGGGAGGTTATTATACATGACTAAATGTCCTTTTTAAAGTCATAGGAGTTACTTCCTAAGCCTTGAAAACAAACTACAATAGATTTTATTGTTCTTTAACTTATAAAATGATGCAATCACAAGTCAGCAAGTTCCAAAGTAAGGTTGCTCCTATAACCTGAATTCTGACACCTGCTATTTAGGCACTGTAAAAGTTTTTATTTTCAATGTAATTTACTATTATTTATCAGTGAATAAACTCTTCAGTATGCGAGTTGGTCACTGCAAGTGACCAAATTGTCTTACCATTTTCAAGCTGTGGCTCCCTGTCTCAATTGCTACGAACAGTCCAATTTGTACAAGGCAAAGACCTGGACCCCTATTTCATTCACCATCTACCCTGCACAATATGAAGTATAGGTTAGGTTAAAAATGAATATGTAATTAAGACTGACATCTGCATGAAAGGCAAAGTTTACACATGTAATTAATGAAGCAAGGCACCTGTGGTGTGCACCTTACCAAAGAGGCAAAGGTTGTGATTTAACTTATTCAGAGACATCAAATAATCACTAACTATCATGCTTTGTTTCAGCCACACATAATAGATAAAACCTATTTTACAGATATTTTTCTTTTAAATATTTCTCTGCCTTTAAGCACTTTATTTGCCACACAGTAATAATAATGTTTCTGTAAGGCCAGTAAGTGGAAACAGTGTGGTTCTCCACATGAGTACCATACTGGGGCCTTGTAATTCATGTACACCAAGTACCTAAGTATTTTGCTAGGATATGGTGTGGCCATTAATTCACTTATGCAGATTTACTGACCAACTTTATCCAGACATAGGTAGAGAAAAACTATATATTCACTTCAGAAGTTAGTGTTTAGCAGTACACTGCACACACTCATTGACTGCTCTGATCTAGGCAGTGACTTAGATCAGCAATATTTCTCCAACTGAGAGTTCTTCCCAGCATGGGAGAGTTCTCAGCAGCTTCTCCCTCACCACATCTCACTTCCCTTATTTTCAGTCTACAGTCTCCTTGGGGCTGCATGTTACTACTAAAGAAACAATTATACTCCCTTAGGCAAGACCTGAGCCACGCAAGAAACCAAAACATGACTAAACCCTGGCACAGAATCTAGTGCAACAAACAACTCAATGGCATTACTACACATAACAGCATTACTACCACTTACAAGCATGACTTGCATTTAATTGCAATCTTAAAATATCATTCCTTTCAGAATATCTAGGGAGACTGAAAGGATGTCCAATTTAGGTAAACCTATCAACAAGTTAAAGAACTCCACAGTGTCTGAACTGAAAAGCCTGTGTGTTTACCAATCACTGTTTACATTCACTGCTGTCTGAAACCAACTAGAACCCATTATTTTCAAGGTCCTTTGGAGTTTTGGAGATGCTTCAGAAGTCTTGAAAATGATGGAAGCTCATCAGTTACACGACTGCTAATAACCAGAACACAGTGTAGCTAGGAAACACTGTCTGTGCCACCAGTGCTGTGCTATTACCAGCCATGCTAAGCAGTCAGGGGCCCACATAAGACGCAGACCACAACCCCCCAGGGCCCACACTAGTGCAAGGCACAGGCAACTAGGCAGCATTTGCCCCACACACTGTGTGCATGTGCAGCCTTCTACTGCTCCATGTGTGCAAGCAACCACTGCACCACTTGCACCCACCCTCAACTCCTCCACTGCTCTGTGCTGTTAGCTGTACTGTTCCACCCCACAGTGCAGGAGCCAAAAATGTAATCCGAAGCAGGGAGGGGAAGCCTAAACCTAGAATCCACAGCAACATAGGGAGAGGTGGTTAGGCAGAAGCCCAGACAGGCCTGTGCTACACTGTTGAGTGAATTACCTATTTATTCAATACGTGTGCACTTTACCATGTATTAGGTAACAGGCTGTCTGACAGATGGCCCCTATATTGAGACAGGGTCACAGAAAAGTAGGGTTGGAAGGAAACTCACAACACAAGATCATTTAGCCCAGTCCCCTGGTCAAGACAGGATGGATCACTTCTGACTAAATCATCCCAGCTAAATGTCTGTTCAACCTACTCTTTAAAACTTCCAAAGATGGAGATGCCACAGCTTCCCTAGGTAGCCTGTTCCAAAAATTCTTGACTACCCTCAGTCAAGAAGTTCCTCCTAATCTACAGCCTAAATTTCCCCTGCTGTAGCTTGAGGCCATTGCTCTTTTTCCTACACAGAGGAAAAGCTACTTGCCATCCTCTCTAAAAATCACCCTTCAGGTATCTGAAGAATGTTATCAGATTTGGTTGACTGTGGACCATTTCTGCAGTCTATCCAGGTCATTCTGGTACCTTGCCCTACCCTCCAGAGTGTCTCCAACTCCACCTAACTTGGTATCATCTGAAAATTTGTTAAGCATATTCACCCCATCATCTAAATCATTAATCAAGATATTAAACAATACCAGAACTAGGGCAGACCACTGGTGAAACCCACTTGATACCTCCTCCCAACTAGACACTGAGCCACTGATGAACTGAGAACAATAATTCAAGAAGTTATGTATCCACCTTACAGTACTTTCATCTAGTCTGTACTTCCTTAGTTTGTTAATGAGAATGTCATGAGAGGCAATTCAAAAGCCTTGTTCAAGTAAGAAAATATCACATCTACTGGTCTCCCCCCATCCACACAGCCTGTCACCTTATCACAGAAGGAAACAGGTTGATTAGGCATGACTTGCTTTTGGCAAAACCATGCTGGCTCTTCATGATCATTTTGGTCTCTAGATTCCTTGAGGACCTGCTCCATGACTTTTCCAGGAATCATGGTAAGACTGACTATTCTGCAATACCCCAGATTCTCCTTCTTCCTTTTCTTAAAGATAGACACTTTGTTTGCCCTTTTTATAATCATATGGGACCTCCCCCAACTTCCACAAGTTGTCAAAAGATGATAGCCAAGGGCTCCAAAATTACTTCAACCAATTCCATCAATACCCTAGAGTACACATACCATCCAGCCCTGTCTATCTGAAATGATTTGGCTTTCTTAAGGCATCCCTAACTTATTCTTCCACTAGTCGAGTCTGTTTGGCTCCTTCCCTATCTTTGCTGCCAACTCTTATCCAGTAGCTATTTGTGAAAACTGAAATAAATAAACATCACATAAATCAGGGATTTTCAACCTTTTTTTAACAAGTGTACCCCTTCTCTCTCAAAATTCCAGCTTATGTGCCCCTTTAACGGTGAGGGAGGGAATGGGGCTGGGGCTGCACAGCCAGGACAGAGAGCAGGATGGAGCTGAGAGCAGCTTGCCCGGAGGAGGGCAGAGGACAGCTCACGCCAGTGCACGAACTCCAGGAGGACACGAGGCATATGCCCCTGGATCTGCACACAGGGAAGGGCGAGCTGCCACTGTGGGCTGGGACTAGCACTGAGCTGTTCCTGGTGGGGGGCTGGCCCAAGCTGTACTTGGGGCGGGCAGTGGTGATGCTGGGAGGGGGCTATGGAGGAGTGTACAGCAAATTCTGGAGTGGCTGCAGCCACTCCCATGGCCCCTCCTCACAGTGCCACTGCTGCCTGCCCCAAGCACAGCCCAGCTTAGCCCCTGCAGGTAAGAGCCTAGTGCAGCTCCAGGCCCAACCAGCAGTGGCAGCCCGCCTCATCTGCAGATCCAGGGTACACGCCCTCATGCCCTCCTGAGGTGTGCACAGTGGTGGGAGCAGCTCATTCCAGTGCCCCGCCTCAGCTGAGCAGCTCCTGCCCCAGCCCTACTCCCTCCCCAACTGCTGGGGCCTCAATCTGCCCTCTCCCTGGCCCCTTACCTCACAACATGCTTACCAACTGCTCTCCTGGCCACCTGCACGCTGTACTGTAGCTGTATGCACATACACAGTAGGCCAGTGCAAAGCGGCAAGTATTCACTTCGGATTCAGATTCACCCAATTCAGGGGGACAGCGATTCGATTCGGAGATTCGAATCACTGTTACAATTCGATATGGCCGAATTGGATCCAAAGATTCAGCACCACTTTGGAGATTTGGCCATAGAATAAACAGACAGCAGTTCTCACCACGCTGGACACAGCTGCCTCCAGCCAGTAAGTCTGTTGTGGTGGGCGGAGGGGGAGGGGCAGATGAAACATCCCCACAGAGAGGGAGCAACTGGGACTGGAACAAGCTCCCCAGGGGCAGGGGGGCATGGGACATGGGGAGGGGGGCTCCCGCCACTGCACACCATTGCATGCCACCTGTCTGGGAGGGCATGGGAGCGGCCGTGTGCCCCTGGATCTGCACTGGGCGGGCCCCTTCTCCCAGTGCTGCCATGCCTACTTCCTGCACCATCCCCTGCCCACCTCCCTGAGTCCCACGCCCCCCCCACCCCAGCTGAGCAGCTTGTCCCAGCCCCAATCCCTCCCTCATTGTGGGGGCGTTGATCTGCACCCCCATACCCCTTCCCTCTCCCCCCCACCCATCACAGACTTACCAGCTGGAGGCAGCTGTGTCTACCATGGTGAGGACTGCTGCCTGTTTAGTCTATGGCCAAATCTCCGAAGTGGCGCTGAATCTTTTCCGAATCGATTCAGAGGCTTCCGATTCAATTCAGACCTTTTAACTGGTCTCCCAATTAGATTGAACTTCAGAGATTTGGCTGCTGAATCTCCTTCTAATTGAATCAGCTACCAAAGCATCATACGGTCTTAATACACGGCATTTATCAGCCACATTAGGTCTGTATACCCCTTAGGATCTTTTTAAGTAACCTTAGGGGTACCTGTACCCGCAGTTGACAACCACTGACATACATCTATCTTCTCTGCATCATCTGTATCTAGATTCCCTTCTGTATTCTATAAAGGATCTATGGTTTCTTTGGTCTTCCTCTAACTCTTGACATTCTTCCCCTTACATATTGAACTATATTGATTTTATATAGCTAGCATCTTGCAATAAATGCTAGTATTAGACAAAAATTAAAAATGTTTATCAAGCCAAAATATTTTTGTATTTCTGAAATGCTTGCAAGTTTCCTCCTTTTCAGTCTCGTCTGTTGAACAGATCTGATACCATAGGTGCCTTTTATAAAGTATTTAGGGTTAATAGTAATTTTCAGCAATATTTTTCATAAGTGAAAGTTTCCGTCAGCAGAAGCTGATGCATAAAATCTTCTCCTTCAAAGAAACTCATGAAGAATTACACCATTTCCTCTTGTTCCCTATGGGACAGAAGTCAAGCTGATTTCAGAAAAGATGCTGACCACATATGCTATCAGAATCCACAGAGCAACATATAGAGTTGTTGACAACATATATGAGAAATAAACATTTTGTGAAAGGTGTCATTTATCTCAGTACAGCCTGTGGTTTCAGTCCCATCAAGCACAATGGGGTATGGTAGTGAATTTGATATGGGCTTTGTAGAATTGTCTGAAACAAAATATCATGGCTCAGACTTATCTGAAGGAAAAACTTTGTGGTAAAAAGTAGTAGAAAAAGTGACTATTAATCTACAAGTTTCTATAACTACATTGTGTGCACAAGATTTCAATGAGCGTTAATACAAAAAGTCTGAAGCATCTATTATCTTATTAAAATCATTACAGTCAGAGAAAAGGCTAACACCAGAAGTTATATTTCTTAACATTAAATTTTAAATGAGTCCTTATATGCTCAACACATCACAATACTTATAGACTTTTAAAGGTCTCAAAAAATTCACACAGTCCTCAGAATACTGTTATTTTGAAGCATACATGCTGTTCTTTCCTTACTAACAGAACTGAATCTCAATCTGGGGGCTGAACTGTGTTTTCAGCTTAACTGTGGAGTAAGAAATTCATAATTACCTTTCGTTTATTTGTATTTGGTTATTCTTTGACAGACCAACTGTCTAATAATATAAATTCAAAAACTCCATTTTGGGATAAATTTCTTATACGGAGCAATTCATATCAAGCTTAAGATAAATAGAAGAGAGCTGTCAACGCCATTCAGGAGAGTTTCTTTAGCTACCATATTTAGGGATGTCTGGTATGCAAGAAAATAAGACACGCACCTTATTACTGGAAGGCAGAATGTAGAAAAATACTTTTTTTTCCAGTCATGGCCAACTGCGTGGCATGAAGTAAGTCCTTCTGGAAACAGTGTCCAGGAGGTGTGGCATCTCAGGAGACAGTCTGGGTGAAGCAGCAGGAACTTTCTGATATGGCAAGACAGTCACAAGTTCTAGGCACCAGACCCTTTCAAGGGCAGTGGCAAAACTGTTATTTCTTCACTATAAATAGTTCTTCATATAAGTTCCCATAAATTAAAAAGTGATGTTACACACAAGCCTCATCAAGATACTACAATCTGCATGCAGCAGCTCCCTTGCCAATAGCTACTGCAAGTGCCTTAGCATCTGTGACAGGGTTAACATAGGACTCTGTCTTTTCTATTTGCTGGGACCAAAGAGAAGTGGCCACTTTGGCTGCCATTAACATACAGCATCTGCATGCTTCCATTCCAGTGAAGAATAAAAAATGAGCTTCACTACCTAAAATATGCACCCCAAGTTTGGAGGGATGGTCTAAAGGAAACCAGTGTGGGGGGCATGCAACTAAATACAGTTTATAAACCCCTAATTCTGTCAATAAGTATTCACATGTTTTAAGTCAGGAATATCAAAGATGTATCCCATAGGTTGGATCTGGCCTCCAGGGTTCCTGGAAGGGCAAGTAATTCATGGGTAGGGTATGCAGGGCCAGTGCCCAGCACCAAAATCCAAGGAAAAGAGCCCCACTGAGGACATTTTGGCCGGAGAAGGATAAGCAATGGCTGTGTTAATCCCTGTGGCTCACAGAAACAACACTACACCATTAACTCGACCGCTACCACCACTTGTCCCACAGCCCAGATCTGGCCCAGAAGAAATCCTGCAATCTGGATCCAGACCATGGGGCTGGACAAGTTTGACACCGCTGCTTTAAAAGAAGCATGGTGAGAAGTCTTTCCAGGATTCAAGTTTAAGCATGCCTTACATACAGGGCAATTTGAACTGAGAATGTAGCAAGTGAAAAAATGACCACTTAAGACCTGAGATATATCAAGTCCTTCCCTTAAAGGAACAACAGCCACCATAATTATGACAGAAAAAAAAAGAGTCTATCATCATAGTTTCATACAGTTGCAGTTTCACAAAAGCAATTTTTAAAATGCTATTAAAACTAAGCAATGCTAAGGCTGTACTATACTGTGCCTGCAATTTATGATGATAACAGAACACACATTCATAACAAGTTAATACTGATGGTGCTTACATAGAGTTTTATGTAGAACTGCACCAATATATCAGTGGCATATCGGCTTGGCACCAATAACAGGAAAATTAACATTATCAGCAATCAACTTTTTTTGGCCAATGTCACCGACCAATGCTGCGTGCATGTGCGCAGCCACAGCACACGAGGCCAGGAATGCAACCCAGCAGTCTGGAGAGCAGCAACCAGCTAGTAAGTCTGTGGGAGGGAAGGGCATGGTAGGGATCAAGGTCACCCACAGTGAGGGAGAGAATGGGGCAGAGGCAGGCGCTGCCCAGCCAGGGTGGGACATGGGACGGAACCACAGGTGGCAACTCCCTGCTGCTGTGCAGCCCCTCAGGTGAATCATGGGGGGGCATGTCCCCCCAGATTTGTGCACGGAGCAAAGGTGGGCTGCCCATTGCAGACTCAGGGCCAGGAGCTATGCTAACCTCTTCCTGATAGGGAGAGGTTGAACTGGGGCTGCACTAGGGGTGAGTGGCAGCACTGGAAGGGGTGGCTACAGTCCCCCAAGCCTCCCCCAGCACTGCCCCTGCTCAGGGCGCATGCTCTGTGACACCTGAGCCTGCCCCACCCCTGTCCAATCAAAGCACAGCCCTGGACCAGCCACCAAGCTAGGAAGAGGCCAGTGCAGCCCCTGACCCCAAGCATCCCACCCTCGCCCTGTGCACAAATCTGGGGGGCCACATACCACCCATGCCTGTCCCAGGGACATGTGCAACAGTGGCGAGCCACTCCCCCATATCCCCCATTGCTAACAGAGATTTTCTTGGCTATTCACCAGGCATATCAGCTGATACCAATGAGATGATAGGTTTACAGGAGCACAGGCCAGCATCGTGCAGAGCAGCATCTGGCAAGTAAGTCGGTGGAGGGGAAGGGGCACAAGAGAGGAACGTGGTGTGAGGGGGGCAGATGGAAGCCCCAACAGTGAAGGAGGGAGTGGGCAGGGACAGAGGCTGGGGGCGCTGCCCAACCAGAACAGTGAATGGAGCCCTGGGGCTGGGGCAGGGAGTGGGACAGAGCCACAGGCAGTTCATCCAGGGGATCAGTGTCCCGGTGTGTAAATATGGTGGCGGCATTGCTTGAACTAACGGTCGTCAAATGAGCTTTAGTTCAAGCGCTGCCACCACCATTTTTAAGTGCAAAGACGCTTTTAACCAGAGCTGAGCTGACTGGGACGAGAGCAGAGGCAGGCTGCCTGCTGCAGGCTTGCAGCTTTCCACTCTGCTATCTTTGCCTTGGGAGCCACATGCTGGCCAAGCATCCCCATCCTGCCCAGCAGCAGAAGACAACTCATCACCCCCACCACTGCCCAATGGGCAGGGAATGTACAGCCAGTGCATGGCTCCAAAGGCAAAGACAGCAGAGCAGAAAGCCCTGAGCTCACAGCAGGCAGCCCACATCCACCCAACATACAAATCTGAGGGAGCAAAGATCCCATGTCGCGGTCCTGTCCTGCTCCCCACCCCATTATCCCATTCACTGCCCTGGTTGGCCAGTGCCCCCAGACCCACCCCCTTCCCTCACCATGGGGGTCTCAATCCGCTCCCCCATGCCCCTTTCCCTCCACACACTTACCAGCAGGGAGCTGCTCTCCACAGTGCCCAGTTGTGCTCCTGGCAGCACACATGCTGCACCTGCTGCTGCACACATGCACACAGTGCCCAGGGACCACAGCCAGACGGCATATTATATGCATCAGTCATATTACTGGCTACACCAACAAAAGAAAGCCAGTAGTCCAATAATGTTAATTTTCCTTTTATTGGTGCCAATCCGATATAGTACCGATATATCAGTGCACCTCTTTTTTTTTTTCTTTTTAAAGGACAATTTTAGAAATATCCTGAAGAAATATTTTTAAATGAACTAGAAATCCACCATTTCAATGGCTTGTTGTTCAAACCAGGACAAAGAAGTCTGCTTCAATATGAATACATGAAAAGTAGAAACTTTCAAGTCATTGTAACTTATGCTTTTTTACAAGCAAATCCTTGTTCACTTTTTTGCTATTAGATAAGGACACAATCTGTAATTATGCATATTAGTTATAACAGTGGGTAAATCAATCTTAAATGACAAGGAAAAAAATGGTATCTTTTATTATGCAACCTTCCACTACAGACGTAGTTTTAAATGACTAATGCCACTTTTATTTATAGCCATAATTATTCCCTGTACTTCGTTTGCACAATTTGAAGGTTTCACGAATAAGTAATATAATATTTTCAAGATTCAATCCATACACTTCAATTTAAAAAATGCTGCCACCCAAAAGAGACACAGTTAATGTATAACAAAAACCCAAGAAAATATTACTGTACTAATTACAAGCCGTACTTTGTCATCCAATGCCAGTCAGTGACTTATCTGAGGACCTTTATCAAATGCAGATACAGATTTGAGTGGCCATAAAATGCAACTGTGATGACTGAACCAGAGCCCTACCTTTGTAACTGTCAAATAAAGAGCATCTAGTCTAGTCACTATGAGGATGCTAAGAGCAACAGAAGTACTAATAATTTTGTAAATGGATATTGCTACTTCAGGGCTACCACTATGTAAATGACCTTGAATCCTAAGCAAGGATTGTGATTTATTCATGACTATACCATGTCAAGCACAAGATACCAGTTCTGACTGAAGTTGTCAAGTGCAACTATAACATTAATGTATTTAACATTAAAGGTGGAACTGGTGTACCAACTAGTAAGTCTGCCTGATGCTTCCCAATGTATGACCCTGTTTTCAGCTCTTACTAATTTACAAATGTTAATCAGTTGCATAGAAGCATCATATGCTGCACTTATACCCCAGACTGATTTTTTTAAGTTTCTGAGAATTTGGCAAAAGAAAAATACATATTTGACATTAAAACATTCTGGTGACTTCTTAAAAAAGCCCTATCAACCTCAGTAATATATATAAAAAAAGCCCTAGCGACCTCAGTAATAGATAACAAACTAATGCTATCAGTTACTCCATTAGCTCCAGTAGCAGAGGTCTAGTCTATGGATATCAAGGCTCCAATCCTGATGACAAACCATGGGGATATCAATATACTGTTCCAGGGTGGCATTTTTATATTTTCAGTTTACTTAAAAAACAAACAAAAAAAACAAACAACAACAGGAAATTACACCAAAAACCCCTGTTAAAAATTGTGATGAGTTGTGCAGTCAAGCACTGAAACATCAGGAAATGTAGTAAGGCTACCTCTGCTACATAATTTTGCTTTTTTGTGCATATGCATTATGGATATGGCCTTTAATTATATGTTCACATATTTTCTCCCCCACAAAGGGCTCCTACCTCTATTCCGTGAGCAGAACTGACATTATCTGCTTAATGAGAAGCTATTCAGTGTTTTTTCCTACTCAGTGTGCACTTATAAACCCATGTCTTTACTATATCATGTGATTCAAACTCTGTTTTGAAGCCAGAAGTATTAATTTTCTCTGATTTTCCTATGGCATTTATAGGAAATACAATATAGTTTAAGTGTTTCACAAATATTAATCTTCATAACACCCTCCTGAGGTGAATGTGGTAGCATGCCACTCAAAGATGGGAAGGTGATAAGGATACAGATTTTAAAAAGTCTGCTAATTTTGGCTATACATAGGGCCAGATATGTCAAAATACTTAGGATAACACAACACTTTATATGCTCAGAACAGGGCACCCTTTGACTTCAACTGCAGCTGTAAATACTTAGCATTTCTGCAACTGGGGCCTCAAGTTTGGCAAACAGAAAATGAGGAACCCAGAATTAGAGCTCATCAAGAGTCTGGTTTCGAACTTTCCTGGAATCTGACAGGATCTCTGAGGCACAGGTAGGTCTAGAACCCAATTCTACGCAACAGCTTTCAGCCGCCATAACCATGATGCAAGCCTCTCTTCCTAGATTCCCACCTTCATGCCTTCCAAATGCTGCAATGGTGTAGTAGGGCTCCATCAGACAAAAAACACCCTTCAGTACACATCCCCCTCCCCAGTGCACACCAAATGAGGTGTGTGAGGTAGAAAAAGCAATATGTGAGCCTGTAATTACTACACGTATCATAATACATATACCAAAAGGAAGCCTCCATGCTGACATGTCCCAATTTTCCAATGTGTGATTTTGCAGTCCTGATAATGTTCTTGTAAGTTGTTGTGAATAGAACGATAAGCATAGCAATAAGAGAACTATGCCTGTGGTTTAAAATTAAGATTAGGTTTTCGTCACTTGGGGGCCCCTCCAGACATGGAAGTCAAGGAGCAATGGAATGTGATGCAAAATCCACACACACACTTCCTGCCATGCCACACATACACGGCAGGAGGTGCTGATTGTAGGATCATGGCCAGATCCCACAATCACCAGGCTCCCCCTGCACCAGCAAGTGACAAACTGCAGGCCTTCCACCAGACTACCACTAAGAGGTTCACCAACCATAGCAACCAAGGGACAACATATCACATCAGCCTCTGGTGTGCATAACCGCTTTGATTAGAGGTGCAGATATATTTTTTTATATCGGACCAATGTATCGAAAATCAGCCATATCAGGCCAATAATTTGGCCAATAAATGGCCCATGCACACATGCAGCTGCAACACAGCACAGGCGGCGAGGAGTGCTGCTGGTCCAGTGGCTCATCCGGTGCTTGCCTGCTCGTCTGGTGGCTCCCGCCGCTGCTTTCACTGCTTGTCTGGGGTGGGGGTAGGTGGGGGATGTGTGTCCCCTGGCAGAAGCCACTCCCCCCTCCCGTACCCCCCAGATGAGCCACCTGCAGCTCTGTGCCGCACCCGTCCCACCCCAGCTGGGTAGCACTTGCCCCAGCCCCTGCCCCAGGCCCAGCCTCTCCCTCACCACAGAAGCCTTGATCTGATCCCCTGCACACCCCTTCTCTTCCCTCCCCTTCCACCACACCAGACTTACCAGCTAGAGGCAGCTTTCCATGCTGCTGGGCTGGGTATCAGAAAATGGATCAGTATCAGCCAATATGCCTCCTTAAAAATGGGCTGCAAAAATCTCTATCGGTGCACCCCTACCTTTGCCCTAATATTGCTCAGTGCAGGTATGAAGGAAACAGCAGTTAAAAATCTAGCAAGCAAACTACACTTGACCTTGTAGAGAATATAAGAGTCCAACCTATAGACAACTCAATACTGGGAGGAGGCATTTTGGAAGATGAAGCATTTTTGCAATTTTTAACCCTATAGACAACAAAATGTAGTTCTAAGATAAATACACACTGCTACACGTAGGTTAAAAATGAAATGCACAAAAAAGGAGTGAGGTAGCAGACTTGACAGCAGTACTGCTGAAAACAATCTCAGTGGATCACAAATTCAACCCGTCAGCTATGCAATTCTGTCACCATAATCTGAATTGCATTAACAGCAGCATTGTATGCATGCTACGGAAAGTGGTGGTACCACTTTACTCAGTGCTGCTTAGATTTCAGTTTGAGTACTTTGTCCAGTTTTAGACATTATATTTGAAGGACATACAGGAACTGAAGACAAAGGCAAGTGACACAGAGGCATGGAGAGGTGTTTCTAGAAAAATAGTCCAGGAGCTAGTACATATATGCATTCCAGACCCTAGAGCTTTCCAGCCACAGGACATTAGAAGGTGGCTCTCTTGGCCACGCCTGCTTTTAGGAAGCCTTTAATTGACAACCTGCCCTCTTCCCTGCTGGGAGTTGCAGCTGCTGAAAAGCAGCAGCTGTCAGACAGCCCAGAGGATTGCACCCCCACCATCCTGCCAATTAGCTGATTGGTGGGACAGGGGACCATCATCCCGTGGTAAGAACTCATAAAATAATGGTGGGAACTGGAGGATAGTTCTCATTCCTTGCACTACACTGGGCTGACCCAAAGCAGTGTGGGTAAAGCCTGAGCCTGGAGATCCTTGCGGCCATGGCACAGCTGTATCCTGTGCCTCTCCCTCCAGCCCCCTAATGCAACAGGAGACATGCAGGGGCAGGGGACCATTCTCCCTTGGAGGCAATCCTCCTGAAGCCCTAGGGGATTTGCCAGCACAGCACAGCTACCTGTTGCTCCCCAAACTCCTCCAGACCAACTGGAGAGTGGCACAGGACCAGTCTCCCCAGCAGCAACCCTCCTGGGGCTCCAGGAAGGTTCTCACCAGAAAAGAGAATGCCCCATCTCACCAATTAGCTTATTAGTGGGAAAAGGAAGGGGAGGGGGTCCCATGCAGTGTCCCCACAGGGATCCCTGACAGCTTGCTCCTTGGTGGACTATTAGGGACCCAATGTTCTCCCTTCCTCCCCGTCTCTCTTGGGAGAGTATGCAAATGTTGGATACCACATGTTCTCCACACCTGAAGGAAGCAAACAGCAATTAGATTTAGATCAGGAAGAGGGCAATCTTTCTCCATAAGTAACAGATCTAACTTCTTTCAGAAGAGCCACTTCTCTTCTGCAACAAGCCCTTGAACAGTTGTATACTCTCTTTATACAAATGGCCTCTTTGTGGCCATAGATGATAAAGTTTAGAATCATAGAAAATTAGAGTTGAAAGGGACCCGCAGATCAACTAGAGCACTCCCTGATCAAAGCAGGCCCATCCCCAACTAGATCATCCCAGCCAAGGGTTTAACTACTTGGGTCTTAAACACCTCCAAGGATGGAGATTCCAGCACCTCTCTGGGTAACCTGTTCCAGTGTTTTCCAACCTTCCTAGTAAGAAAGTTTTTCCTAATACCTAGCCTAAATTTTCCTTGCTGCAACTTGAGACCATTGCTCCTTGTTCTAGCATCAAAGTCTAACTCCATCCTCGTTGGAGCCACCCTGCAGGTAGTTGAAGGCTGCTATTAAGTCCTGCCCCCCATTCTGCTCTTCTCTAGTCTAAATAAGCCCAGTTCCTTCAATCTCTCCTTGTAAGTCATGTGCCCTAGCCCCCTAACCATTTTCCTTGCCCTCTGCTGGACTGTCTCCAATTTGGCTACATCCCTTCTGTAGTGGGGAGCCCAAAACTGGTCATGGTGCTCCAGATGTGGTCTCACCAGTGCAGAATAGAGGGGAAGAATCCCTTCCCCTGACCTGCTGGCAACACTCCTACCGATGCAGCCCATTATGCCAGTAGCCTTCTTGGCAACAAGGGTGCACTGCTGGCTCATATTCAGTTTATTGCCTACTGTAACCCCCAAGTCTTGCTCTGCAGAGCTGCTGCTCAGCCAGTCAGCCCCCAACCTGTTTTAGTACATGGAACTGTTTCATCTTAAGTGCAGGAATTTGCATTTATCCTTACTGAACCTCATGAGATTTCTTTTGGCCCAAACCTCCAATTTGCTTAGGTCACTCTGAATCCTAACTCTACCTTCCAGTGTATCAACTATTCCCCCCAGTTTGGTATCATCTGCAAACCTGATGAAGGTGCACTCCATCCCATCTTCCAAATCACTGATGAAGATATTAAGCAAAACCAGCCTCAGGACTGACCCCTGGGGCACTCCACTTGATACCTACTGCCAACAAAACATCAAGCCATTAATTACTACCCTGAGTCTGATGATCCAGCCAGTTTTCTATTCACCTTATAGTCCATTCATCCAACCAGTACTTCCTTAGCTTGACTGCAATAATGTTGCATGAGACAGTATCAAAAGCCTTGCTAAAGTCAAGTTATATCACATCCAGTGGTCTCCTCACATCCAAAGAACCAGTCATCTCATCAGAGAAGGCAATCAGGTTGGTCAGGCATGACTTGCCCTTGGTAAATCCATGTCGGTTGTTCCTAATCACCCCCTTCTCCTCCAAGTGCTCAGAAATGAATTCCTTGAGGACCTGCTCCATGTTTTTTCCAGCAACTGAGGCGAGGCTGACCAGTCTGTAGTTCCCTGATCCTCCCTTTCATAAATATGGGCACTATATTTGCCTTTTTCTAGTTGTCCAGGTTCTTTCCCGATCGCCATGAGTTTTCAGAGATGATGGCCAGTGGCTCTGCAATCACATCAGTCAACTCCCTCAGCACTCTCAGGTGCATCCGCTCCAGCCCCATGGATTTGTACACATCCAGCTTTTCTAAACTGTCCGTAACCTGTTCTTTTGCCACAGTTGGCTGCTAACATCCTCCCCAAACTGTGTTGCCATGTGCAATAGTCTGGGAGTTGACCTCACCTGTGAAGACCGAGGTGAAAAAGGCATCGAGTACTTCAACCTTTTTTCTGCATCCTCAATCACTAGGTTGCCTTCCTCATCCAGTAAGGGACCCATACTATCCTTGATATGCCTCTCGTTACTGACTTGTTACTTGTTAGAAAGCAAGCAACATAAAGAAAGATTGATGGAATTTAGTTTGGAGAAAAGACGACTTGGGGGTGGGGGAAGGGGAGGACGACAAGACAATAGTTTTCAGCTATTTGAAAGACTGCCATAAAGGTATTGCAAAATATTATGTTCTCCTTCACCACAAAAACAGGACACAAGGCAATAAGTTTAAACTGCAGCAAAGCATATTTTAATTAAAATCTCAGGATTAATGATTGTTATAACCATAGGACAACAGAACAAGTTGCCTAGAGAACTTGCAGAACCTCTTTCTCTGGAGTTTTTCCAAGAAGAAGCTAGACAGACATCTATTGGAAATGGTTCAGAAATAGGGTAGCCTGCATCTGTGCAGAGGGTTGGATAATGACACATTAAGTTCCTGCCAACGCTGTAATTCTCCATCAGTATCAGTTTAGAAATTTTAGAGAAAAATAAATTAGAAAACCTAAGAATATTAAACATGTTGTCATGAATTCTGAAGTAGATGATTACATCCAGTTTGTTTCAGAATTCTCCTCATAGGTGCAATAGAAGAAAAATAATGTTCTTCCCAACATTTATTTTTCACTAGTCCTGATGCAAAGGATTGTGTTGGGCTCAGACCCTCAGCTCACTTTCAGTGGTAGGTGAAGCTCCCACATCCACAAAGCCCATATGGGTTGAAATTCTGAAGAATAAATGGAATACACATATAAAGTATGTGCATGTAGAGAAAAACATATAAACACTGTCTAGATATCAACATTCCTTAGGATGCATCAGTTCAAACTAAAAAATAAGAATATATTCTAGCTACTTTTTAAAGCAAAGCTCAAAAATCACCTCTAAAGTACAAAGCTTCAATTGAAGGCAGCATGGAGTACAACAACAACAACAACAACAACAACAAAAATCAAATTATAAGACTGTTTGTTCTTTTCTATCTATAGCATAAAAAGGCCAAAGCAACTCTTCTTAAAATTGTTTTCAAGCTAAGACCTCATAATGCCAACTTTCAGCCAGGAACAATTTTTTAATTATGTGTAATAAACAAACATGAACTGGAATAATAAATACAACTTTAAAACAATACTATGAGGCACTACTTGGGGTAACAACCATGTGGAGTAAGAGAATTATTTCATTTATCACAAAAAACTAAGCAAATGCAACATTAAGCCTGAGGATTAGGTTTATGGGTATAATGGGAATACCTACAAATTCCCAAGTTTCAAAATCATTTAAAGCTAAACAGAAAAGGCTCCAACTTCTTACCTTAACTAATGTGTGGGTTATACCCGCTGCGAAACCTACAAACAAGGTAACAGACACTGCTAAAAATGAAACAAAACACTATGGGCACCTACTGAAACACAAAAGGATTTTTTTTTGTTTCCTCCTTAAAGAAAAGATGTTATATATTACAGAACCCCAAAATTCAAAAATTAAAATACTGCCTTGAAACACAAGTCCAAGCTCGCAAACCCTTACTTAAACATATACTTTCACTGATTTCAGTGGGACAGTTAGCACCAATAAGGGTTTGAAAATCAAACAGGTTCTCCTGGATGCATCTAACATCTCATATTACATAGCTCTTAACAACCTTTAGCCTTACATACATAGATACAAGAGCTACCCAAAAATACTTTTGAATTTCTTTAATACACAAAACAGAAAGACTAGTCTCTATTTACATTTAGCCACCTGATTATCTACATTTGTGATAAATCCATTTCTACAGGAAGCTGTGTCATACAATTTTTGGGATTCAAAATTTCAAGTCTTTATGTACAGGCCCTAATCTGCAACAGGCAGTACACAGACCAATCCCCTGTGGTCAAAGTCCCACTGAATTTAATGTTCCTGTGCATGAATACCCATGCACTATACACTGCAGGATCAACACTATGAGGAACCAAATGGGGAATCTACGTTAGACAATAATAAACTGGTATCTCTCTCATGAATAATGCACATGTCCCACTGAGTCCATTTAGCTCTGTAGTTCTTCCATCAAAAAAAGACCAGACCTACAACAACCTGAACTGAAAGCTAAGTATTACCAGTTGCATTCAAACTAGAACAGCCAACCTTATACAAGCATCTGGCTACTGGCTATTTTTTTTTGTAATGAAACATGGGAAGTAGTATTTATTACATTACCCTTCCAGTTCTTAGTTTTTTTAAGAGGCCAAATTGTATGTTAAAAAAATGTCCTTTCCCCACCCCAAACCTTAACAACTTTATTTCAAGTGTAATTATTTTCCAGTTTTAACCAAGTAAGCATTCCCCATTCAACTGAACACAAATTTTGAAGTTTTAGAACAAAGTTATCCAAGTCACTTGAACACAAAAATATTCAGAATATTTGACTGCATAATATGAATTCTTCATCACCATAACAGACCACAAACTGCTTCAATTTCAAAGAAGTGTCTTGAGGGAATCCCCATTCATGCTCCTTACGCTGAAGTAAAGATTTAAACATTTGTATGTTACTTACAGCAAGCTCTACATCTCCACATGTACAACATCCATAGTCCAGTGGGATCTCAACCCCAAGTTCCAATACCAATATTTTAGATGGAAAAAACTTTATTTCTGAATTTCTTTTAGTGACTGAAGTTATGATTACCCTAAAATTAAGGTTTAATCTCTCTCTCCTCGTCCCTTCCCCAGTTCTCTCTTCAAATATTTGGGTCCTCACACTATCTTTGTACTGATTACATTCATCTTCCCCCAAATCCTGCCTTATGCTATTGAACAAGAATTAAAAATGATTTAATAGTGAAAATTGATAATATAGTTAGCTTCACTTCTACTTCAACTCCTACTACAGCAAGTGTTTCTGTAAGATGAAATGTGCTTGCTTCCAAAGACGCTTAGCAAAGAAACTCACAAGAGAAGCATTTGGGCTGTTGAAGTTCTATCCTGCAACTTTCCATACCAGCATCTTTAAAATTAGGGGGGAAACAGTATATTTGCAATCCCATGCCTAGTTTCAACACCTATGCTGGAAAGCTGACAATGACCTATGTGCACTCAGAAATGCTTAGTCCACTGGTTCTCAAACTTTTCAGATTTGAGTACCCCAAGGAAAATGCCTGCTTTCAGCTTTTAATAACACTAGAGCATTTCATCTATCACAATGAACTCAGAAAATCCGCAACATATCAGAATGTTTTTGACATTACAGACTGCTACTCGAAATCTCTGGGTTTGTGTGTAGGCATTTGCACACCTAACAGTGCAGGACCCACAGCACCATTAAAAGGATCTCACAGCACCCCAATGTGCCACAACACCTTGGCTGAGATTCACTGGCCCAAACTATGTATTTTTACCACTTCTACCTTCTTCCTTCCCTATTTGTTTCTTACATGAATTACTGAGTTTGGGTTTATGTCAGATGTAAATGGAGGTTCCACACAGGTGCTTGGGTCAATCCATCTGCATTGGATTGCAGGGTTCAGGCTTTAGATGGTAAAGACTTTGAGGAAGGGAATGTCTTTTACCATGGAGTTTGTACAGATGACAGAACAATAGGGCTCTACTCCACATCAGGCCTCTGCATTTGGCTACTGTCATAAAAATCTACAATCCGAATAGATTTTCCTCCCAAATTGCCCAATCTTTAGCTAGAACCAGGCTTGAGAAATTAGTCCAGAAAAGATCCACTTTGGAGAATTTAATGAATGAAGAAGTCTTCAGAATACATAATAAAATGATGGCCTACTGGTAATGGCTTACTCCCGAAGTATAACTAATATATACTTCCATAACAGCCTTTTGCCGTAAGAAAAGCATCATACACAGAGGGAAATCAACTGTCAACATAGAATGACAGAAAATTAGGGTTGGAAGGGACCTGAGGAGGTCATCTAGTCCAACCCCCTGCTCAAAGCAGGACCAGCCCCAAGCAGATCATCCCACCCAAGACTCTGTCTAGCCGGGTCTTCAAAACCTCCAAGGATGGAGACTCCACCACCTCTCTGGGTAACCCATTCCAATGCTTTACTCCCCTCCTAGTGAGAAAGTTATTCCTAATATCCAGCCTAAACTTCCCTTGCTACAACTTGAGACTGTTGCTCCTTGTTCTATCATCTGCCACCATTGAGAACAACTCTAGTCTCTTTCAAACCCCCCTTCAGGTAGCTGAAGGCTACTATTAAATCCCGCTTTAGTCTCCTCTTCTCTACACTAAATAAGCCCGGTTCCCTCAGCCTTTCCTCATACATTATGTACCCCAGCCCCCAAACCATTTTCGCTGCCCTCCACTGGACTCTCTCCATATCATTCCTCATTTCAGTGACAGAGACTTGATCAGTCAATTACCAGTCTTTGACATACCTATATAAAAACTGGACCTTTGAAAGTTGTAACAGGGGGTCTAGTATTTCAGGGACAGTCTTTTATTTTTCCCCCAGCAGTTCTATTCCCCCCCCCCGCTCCCACCAGGATTACTAATTTGCCAATCAGATGATGACAGGGCTGCAGGTGACCCTGTCCCAGCCCGGTTCATCACCCCAGTGGCAAGCAGAGGGGGCAGCCTGCAGCCGGGCCGACCCCACTGGGCTGGAGGGAGAGAAAGCAACAAAAAAAGGGAAGCGAGAGCTGGGCTGGGTGGAGGAGGAGGAGACAAGGGAGGCATTTACCTGAGGCATCGCCCACTTTAAAGTCACTGTCATCTGAGCTATCATAATCTAAAGCTTCCAGCAGCGAAGCTGCCAAGGGCTTCACTTGCCGCCTCTTCGAGCTGCGGTCCACTGTGGGGAAAAAAACACGGCGCGCTCGTTAGCCCGGGTCAGGCAGCTCCCACCACCGCCGGCACGTGGGAGGGGAGGGGGGAGCATGCGGGGACCCCCCGGGGCTGGCAGGGACCGGAGCCACAAGCCCGGCGGGGAGGCGTGCCCGAGCTGCGGCCGGGGACAGGAGCCACTTACTGGAGCCGGCGGCGGCCCGGGCGGCGGGGGCACAGTCCAGGCCCCAGCAGCGGCAACTACACCGCAGGCCCCGCCGGCGCCGGGCCTGGGAACCCAGACAATGGGCAGCGCCGTGCCCCGGATGCAGATCCCGGCCCGCGAGCTGGGGCCGGCGGAGCTGCTGCGCCTGCGCGAGTGCCCCCCCCCCAGTCGGCGCGAGTCTCAGGCCTGCGCAGTAGGAGAGTGAAGCTGCCGCGGTGCCGCTGCCCTTTCTTACCCGGGGTCGGGTCTGGGCGGGTCGCTGCTGCCCGCGCGGCGGGGGGGCTTCGCTGCGCCCAAGCTGCTGCTTTAGGTAAGATGCGTGCGCCACCCGGGGCTACCGCCGGCCCGCAGCCGGGGCCCGTGACTCCAGGAGCTGGAATTTAAAGAAAGCGCGTGTTGAGAGAGAGACGTGTGATATAGCTGGCAACACGGGTCAGTCCCCAGCTCTGGGACTGGCTTGTCTCCTTGTCTGTCAGGCACCGGCACAACCTTGCTGAGGCAACATGGGCAGCCCCACGCCTTCGGCCTCCCGTGCACATGGGGTGGTCCTCCGGTCCCACGCCCAGAAATAAAATGCCAACCCTTGCATAAGTGGCATTTGGGGACTTAGGGCCCCTCTACACATTAACCAGTTACTTGTGCAATGCCTGTAATCACACAATCACCTTAAGACCAGCTACAAATGCAAAGTAGCCATCAGGCCATAAAAAGGTCCAACCAGCTATACAGTTAGACCTTGGAAATGTGTGCTAACTTTATAGCTGGTTGTTATCTAGTTTTAATTTGCATGTGTAGCAGGGGCTCTCAGGAGTGCACCATGCCCGGAGTGAAGCTGCTGAGCCCTGGGGAATCGAGGCAGCTGCAATCCCTCAGCCCCAGGGGTTTCACATACCCCTGAGCCCTAGGGATTGAGGCAACTACAATCCCCAGGGGTTTCATGCACAACACCCCTGTGCCTGGGAGCCCCTTGGTGGATAATAGTTGGCAGATGTGTAGCTGATGACAGAGCCAGTTGAGGGGCTTCCAGAGCTTCTTTTTACCTGTGCAGTTGGACATGGTGGGATTTAATATGTGATCCCACAGTCACCTCCTACTATGCATGTGTGGCACGGTAAGAGAGGCAATTGTGTGGATCACATTAGATCCCATCATACCTTTACCCGCCTGGGTAGAGGGGGCCTTAGATGATCAAATCTGGTCTTCTAGGCATCCAGAAAGAAAATGGAAACTGCCCTTGTGAGTTAATTTCCTCTTGGTGGCTGAAAACATGTTTTTACAGGTCATTTAAGTAGTTGTCATGCAGACTTGCATTAGGACACTGGTAGTTTAGTAGCTCTCTAAGGCAGTGGTCCCCAGGGATGATCCACTGGGGTGCGGGAAGAAAATATTAGAACTTCTATTTATATAAATATACATATATTGGGGGGTGTGCTCAAAAATGTTTTACTGATGCGGTGCACGATCAAAAGTTTGGAGACCACTGCTCCAAGGGATAGCTTCATTAGCCACATTTGACAATGAGAGACATGAGAGGGCTTGCAAGGTCAACTTGAGAGCCCAATCGCTCAACCAGGAACAGAAGCCCCTATTTGTAAGTCCCTCTCTGAATTATCTCCACTAGGTTAACCACACTCCTTTTCCTTCCTATGCACTAGAATAAGGACTTGGGTGGTTGTGCTTTGGAGTGTCTGGCATGTATAGCTGATGACAGAGCCAGTGAGAAATCACAAACATAGGTTATGTCACAAAGGTTTTAAGTTTCATTGCATGGTGGTCTCAGAACCTTTACAGACATGAGAAAAAAAAAGAAGTACTCTCATTCTCCATTTCCAGTAGCAGGTAGCCTGGCTCTCTGTCTGTATTTCCAGCTTATTATTTACCACCTAATTTAGACACTAATGAACAAAAATATTCCTTGGTGTGCAATATTACTGCAGACACATCACACAGGCTTTGGCTTACTGGAGGGCTGCACATCTGGCTTACAAAGGTCCTGTAACTCTCTGCTGTTGAATTTCCTGTTCCTGTTTTGGCCAGGCATTTTCAGCTGTGCCCCAGGCTCAGCCATTCTCCTTCTCCACTCTGGCCTACCACACAGGAAGCTGTGGAGTACCCATACGTACCTTAATTTCTTGGTTTTAGAAGTTGAATTTTTCATGACCTTCAGGACTTATCTAACTAACACCAAGTCAGAGAGAGAGAGAGAGAGAGAGAGAGGGGGGCTTCAGTCTCTTCAGGGGTACAAAGCCCACTACATTTTTGCTCACCTATGAAGCAGGGAGAGGGTTACAAACCTTCTTCCAATACTCCCCAGTGCCAGCACAGAGTGCAGTCCCTCAGAAACTATGGTATTTACCTGAATCCAAGACAGCTGCAAATTTCAGCTGACCTAATAATTATATTTGATACATGGGACTGCAGCCAAGGACTGGCCAGGAGGCAGGGTTGGGGCATAGTCACCATGTGCTCTGTACCCCTGGCCTGGAGCAGGGCCACATCTGCAACTAAGGGTAAGTGGCGACAGCAGGAAGAAGGGGAGACAAGGGGCGGGGGAGCAGGTGGGGGCTGAGCCTGTGGGGAAAAGCAGCTGATTCTGACCCTGATTCCAGGTCAGGGC
>NW_017729004.1:64000820-64013167 GCF_001723915.1 Gavialis gangeticus | reverse complement strand
GGGAGCAGGTGGGGGCTGAGCCTGTGGGGAAAAGCAGCTGATTCTGACCCTGATTCCAGGTCAGGGCCAGCCTTGTACTCAAATCCAAGACAAGTGGCTGTCCTCCCACCATGTTGAATGTGGGAACTCATCTCGAATTTGAGTAAATATGGTAGATTCCCTCTCTGGGGCAGGGAGAGGGGCCTAATCACCAAGGAGAAAAGGCCCTACCTAGATCTCTTAAATTGGAAACAGAGAGAGGACCAGAGGAGTTAGACCGGGGTAAGCAATGTTTTTTGGCTGGAGTGCTGAAAAAAACTACAGTGTCTACCTTGTAAGGTGCACCACAAAAACAAAATCTGGGTGGAGGTGGTACATGGCAGGATGCACTGCATATTTAATACAATTAATAATCATTAATGTTGCCCCTCCCCCCCTTTTTCCTCTTTATTTACAGTAAATACCAGGCTTTCTAAAAATTCAAAATCTGATGACAATAAATAAAACTTCATGTACTGCCTTGTACTTGTGATTTTTTGTTGTTGTTAAGCATGTTGTGATGAGGGGAAAGATGGAGAGAGGAGCAGGGAGCAGCAGGCACCGGGGGAATTACTGTGGGCAGGCTGGCTCCTCTACTTGGGCCACAGCAAAGGGCTCAGCAGCACTGGAGGTGGGGCCCAGCCAGCCCGCACAGCTCCGCAGGGATGGGGCGCAGCCACCCTGCCCACAAAGGGATACTGCCTGGCTGGGGCAGGACGCCGGGCTCAGATAGCTCCCTGCTTGCTCTCTGTGCTAGCCGGGTACATTGAGTGGGAGCTGCAGCCTCAGGCTTTTCCCCAGGCTCTGGTAACAGCCACCACAGACGGTGCTCAGGTCCAAGCCAGCCAGGAGCCTGCACCACAGCAACTCTGTGCAGTGCCCACCCCAGCCCTGGGCCCTTGAAGGGAGCTGCGGGTGGGAAAAGCTGAGGCAGCTGCTGTGGCTATTCCCAGGCTCCAGGGGGCTCCCACGGCCAGGCCTCTGCAGCAGCGACTGCTCTGCCCTGCTTACGCTGTGCCCAGTGTTCAGGGAGGCTGATCCCAGAGAGGGAAGCCCCTGCAAGCCCAGTGTCCTGCCCCAGTGAGGCAGCATCCTCATGTGCGCAGGGTGGCTGTGGCCCATCCCTGCGGAGCTGCGCAGGCCAGGCCCCACCACGGGTGCCCGCCCACCACAGCTTGAGCTCGTAAAACCCCAGGGCAGCCCCCACTTCCTGCCCAGACCCTGCCTTCCTAAGGGCCCGACCAGGCTGGGTTGCCCATGGTGCCTCCCCCCATGCTGCCCAGACCCTGTCCCCACCACCCGGCCCCAGCACTTGGCACCTCAGTGCTGCCCTGGGTGGCACAGTGTGTCTGCCTGCCTGGACAGCTCCCTCCAGGGGCCAGCCAGGCTGGAGGGCACAGGCCTGCCATGGTGCTGGGACTTGTGTCTGCACAGGAGAGCCCAGAGCAGCAACTTAAAGAAAAACAAACAAACAAACAAACCAAAACATTTCTTTGTGTGTCTCCCGGCATGCCAGGAAAAAAATGTCTCCACGTGCCACTAATGGCACACGTGCCAAGGGTTGCTGACCCCCAAGTTAGACCCTGAAAAGGAACAGGGTCCATCAGATTTCAGGATACACATAGAAAGGGAGAATGTGAGACTGACAAGCTGTTCCATTCCTATTCTTTCACTCTGCAACGTGGAACCCTTCCCCCTCTTACTTGGACAAAGGAAGAGCAGAGTGGGTGCAGCCTGCAAGAATCTTAGTTGAGAAGGCTCCAGGATTCAGCTTGCAGATTGCAGATAGATAAGCACACTTTCCTTTTGAATAGGGAATGAGCAGCAGCTGGTCCCTATAGCAACAAGCCAGGTCAGAGGACCAGAAGATGGATGAGCAAGGGCCATATAAGCCTGAACCTGGAGCACAAGTGTCAGATTAGCTTAAACCCTCAATATAGAAGGAGCCCAACAAACAGGCTGCATACATGGGAGGTAAGTTTTATGTTTTAGTTGTTTGCGTTCTGGCTGTAGGGGAAAAGAAAAAAAAAAAGTCACCGAGTAGGGTGCCTGGGACAACCTGGGCTTTGAGCCCCGCAAAAGGGGCAGGCAGAGTAAGCTGGGCTGAGGCCAAGAGGGCCAAGGCCCAGGCAGGAGCTCAATGAGGCCTTCTGAAGAGTGGCCAGTCTAGGACTGCCAGCGAGAAGGGGACCTAAAGGGACATGTGCCTGAGGGGCCAAGGAGCTGACAGTCAGGTACAGGAGCAGCTGAGAGGCCAATGCCCATGGTCTAGCAGCTGGGCACTAGGCGGGCGGGGGGGGGGCGAGTCTGTGCCTTGGGCCAAGGGCAGATGGTCAGACACAGACAGTTGAATCTGAGAGGACAAGAGGTCACGGGGGGAGTGCCCCAGAGAACCCCCCATATTGTGAGGGACTAAAGCCTAATGAGAACCCTGCTAGGGTTAAGGACCTGGTGGGCAGCTAGGGCTAAAAGGGAGAGCCCTGCCAGGGTTTAGGGATAGAGTGGCCAACATAGAGGACATTCTGGTTTTCTGCTACTCTGTCCTCTTTTGATATGAAACCCCATGCCTTTATGTCCTCTATTTTTCTCTTCAAGAAAGGCATCTGGTTTTCTATTGACAGAGGACAACCAGGCTATCCTCTATGATGGCCACCCTAGTTGGAAATGAGCTGATTCACAGCTTAATGATGGGCAAGGAGGAACAAGGCACCAAAAGCCAAAATGTGGACATCTGAAGGCAGCCTCCCATGGTATGTTAATTTTGACATCAAGGCATGGCAGGTAAGAGTGGAGGTGGCCCAAGAAGGGGAACTAAAGTAAGGGAACAAGCATAGGGTGGCCCTAGGGAGTACTGTAGCCCCCTCCGAGGCAACACCTATTCCACACTCATACATGTCCTTCTAGTGCCTTAACCTGCCCTTCCCACTCCTAGTAACCTGTACCTCCTTTTGACTTTTCTCCTGGCCCCATTTTTTCTCCCTCCTCTTTACTCCCCCCCCCCCAACCCCTTCACAACCTTGTTCTCTTCCCCTTCCATCAAATTCAGACTTGTTTTCCTTTTTAGAAAGCAACAAACTTCTGCTGTACTAAGATAACACCCACCTCTCAGGAATACTGTAACAGGTTGCCTTCCCCAGCGCCATCTTCCTTGTTATCCATGCCCTATGTGGGGCACCCTTGGAGTCCCCTTTAAGGTTTCTCTTTCCCTCTCATCTGCCACATCTTGATGAAAATTATGCTGATGTTCCTGAAAGTGGGAGACTGCCTATTGTATTTCCTATGTTGGGGTCTTTAGCCTCCATAGGCTTTGACCCCGGTCTTTCTCTAGCTAGGCCTCTCTGTCTAAACCCACCAAACAGGGCCTGACTCTGAGGCTCTAGCCTTTTTTTTTTTGTTGTCTTGAGGCTCATGGCCCTCTTTCCTGCTCCAGTCTTGAGCCCAGCCTTTCTGGCCCAGAGGTCCACCTACCAGTCTCACTACCAGGGCAGTGTAAGTTCAAGGCCAGGGGACAGCCCCAACTGGTCCCACAAACCCCCCCCCCACACACACACAAAATTGACCATTAGGTGCACCAGATCACCCTGACCTTTTAAGGTCGTGCCTTCTGGCACCAGGGGTCAGTGCACCCCAAAATCCTGCACCCCCACTGATGCCAGTAGGCCCTGTACCCCCAAAAAGCCATGTTTTCACTGGCACCAGGGTCCCCACTGTAGTGGGCCCCCAAATGAGGCCACCTCCTTCCCCTAATAGCCTCACCCAAACCACCAGTATTATTCAGTAACCAAAAAAATATGGACAGTCCCATCCATGGGCAATAACTGCCCCCAAGGAGAAAAAATGTAATCAAAGAAAGCCACATGCCAGGTTAGTGCTTTGGTTTCCCATCATCGGCTTCTGGGGCAGCTGCTGTCTCTCAGGGCTTCTGGAGTCCTCTCTTCCAGCCTTTATACTGCTCACCAGGCCTCTCCATGGAGCTCTGGGATGCACTCCTTCCCCTTTGGCTGCTGGCCCTTACTGCTGCTCTCCTCGGGGTTTTTATAGCCCTGGCCTGCCCTTTCTGGTCAGCTGACTAGCTGGCCAGGCTCAGTATTTAACTTCTTCCTTACAAGCATTCCATGCCCAGAAAGTTCTGGCCTTAAAGGGGTGGACCTGTTTTCTGGTGATAGGACTAGGGTTCCCTGTTACACACCCCCCTCTCTCCTCTTTCATCTGGGGTCTTTCTGAACCCTCGACCCGCCTTCTAGTAACAGGGTTAGGGTTCCCTGTTACCAATACCAAGCTAGAAACCCTTCTGGACACTCTATTCATAGATGCACAGTGTAATCCACTAGATGCATGCCTCTAGAGAGCTAAGTCCTTTTGCATACTGTATAAAATTTGTGCTTTTCTAGTTCCAGTAAGAACTATCTGGGATATATTTTGAGTAATTATGGCCATTTGGGGTATAATCACTGCCATACTTTGATTCCTCAGGTGTGTATAAAAAGCATGGGTAGAATTCATTGATCTTTTTGTTGGGGTAGGGGGGAAACGCCATTCTCCCTTCACCAGGAGAGTTGTATTTCAGAAATCCCTAGCTCAGATAACAGTAATACAGCTTATTAGTTCTACCCTGGATTCTTTGCATGCACACCAAATTTCATGGCAAGCCAAAGCTCATGGATTGTAGAACATGGAGAAAAATCTGTCTTTAAGCAGAAATTCGTTCTCAACTTTAACAGTAGTGACAGTGCTATACTGGTACCATGGACAGTGATACCATGTCCCCTTGTTCTTTCACAGAAAAGTAACATTTGTTTTTCACTTTGGTTTAATCAAGTTTCCTCTTACTAACCAAAAGTTTAATTACAATATAGAAACCATATTCTACCCTTATTCCTTATGTATGCCACACACAGATCTCAGTGGGACATTGCTCTGAAAGGAGATAGTAGGAAGCCTCAAACTTGTATTACAGACTACTAGCCATAATTAAAAACAGATTTTGGCCCCTTCCCCACCATTAAGTGTTTTGATGCTGCCAAATTAATAAAGATCTTTGTTCAGAGGCATATAAAATAATTTTGGTGGTTTCTATGTAGTATTTAGTAAGCAGGTCCTGAATCATAAAAAAACCCCACCACAATTGGTGCTAACTGGCACACGAGGTTCTTTGAGTACATGTGATATCTTTTATTAGACCAACTGAGTAGTTAGAAAAGAGTTCTTAGCAAGTTTTCGGGCACAGTCACCCTTCATCAGGCATAGGGAGTCTCTGCTGTTCTGAAACTCCAAGAATGAAACTGGCACGTTTCATTCTTGTTTCCTTAGATCTATAAGATCCAGAGTTGGCACCTTTAATCTCATAGTCTAGCTGCCCGGAACTACCAGCAAAATAGTGATGCATAAAAAAGCCTTACGGCACAGAAAATATACTGTCCATACCTCCTTAATTGTCATCCCTTGGCAGTATCTTTCTAAAAGCCTCCTTTAAAGATGAGTTACTCAGCATGCCCTCCCTGGATTTCACTAGCTTTGGACTTTCAGAGGAGATGGAAAGAAGAGCCTTCACAGAGAATGCCCTGCCAAAATATCCTTCTCTTTTATTGCTGTACAAGCTTTTGCAGAGCCACTAAGAATACTGGAATACTATACTGTCCCCTTGTTCCAAGAAGTGCAGAGATATTGATGGGGCGGTGTGGAAAGCCATGCACTCTTACTGCCAAAGCTGTACCTGTTCTATGGTGAAAGTGTTCTCAGTTCATCATCTTTACCAAGAACTAAATCCATACAAAAATGAAAGAAATTCATCTTGATGTGGCATTGTTAGTAATAAAGTTATAAACAGATGCAAATAATAGTTTAGAATGAAAGTGTCCATATAGCCCTGACAGTAGCACAGCTATATAAAAAGTGCCCTGGAATATTTAGTACATTGGGTCACATTCAGCACATTAGGTCGTTCAATTATCTGAGCATTCCAGTGATTCTTTTAAGGTCTGTACTTCAAGTGCACAATCTACTGAAAGAGTGAGCGTCCTGATCTCCATGTCAGTCATGTTTTTTCACTGCTGAAGAAAAGGTGGGGTGAGGTATTCCTCTGAATGCACTAATGTTCCAAGAAGCATAGGTTTCTTTGTGGTTCAGTAAAGACCGTTTGTAAAGGGAGTTACACAATAGCAATTCAGCAGAAGACACAGTAGTACTTTTGCAAGTTACCTTCAAACTAAATATCATTTTTAGTTTAAAGAAAGCCTCAAATATGGCTTCATTTTAAAGAATCAGAGAAAGAAAAACACTAAAACTGTATTGAAGTCAGAAAATAAATATGTTCTTAACCTTCAATCATTTATGAATACAAAAATAGCAATAAGACATTTTAGATTTAAAGGATTTTTCTCCTGTCAGTGAGCAGACTGTGTAAAGTCATGACCTACCTTTCTGAATCCAAACACCAAACTCTTTTATTACTCATCAAAACATCACCATTGGTAGTAGGCATGCTGACCTTCTTCAAATATTTTCCCATAGGGAATTGTTCCAGCTTCCACTCTCTAACTGTACTATTACAGCAAGCACCTTTCTGAGTGATCTCTGCTCTTTTTCCTAGTATTCTATTGTATGGTAGAAAGGGAACAATTGAATCAGATGTCTTTGATGTTTTAAATTACAAAGAGCTGGAACCTAGTAGCAATGGTCCCTAACAATAATAGACTGAAATAATAAAGTTCAGACTGCTACAAAGTCCAGTGCAGTTAACTGCTGCTGTGGAATGTTTCCATGATGAAATAAGGCATTTCTTGTTGTCCCTGATGACACATGGCCCTTTCTAAGTGATGGATTATTAATTGTGATTCATCTTGACTTGTTTATGCAATACACATACTGGAAAACAGTCCTGAAAAAAAATTAAACCCCCTATATATCTATTACTTACAAATCAAGCTATATTCATAGAATGCCAAGTCAAACATTTAAAAGTTAGAGAATACCAGAATTCTGCAACCTTAACATTAAATACACTTACATGTGTATTTGAAGGCCCATTGACTTCAGTTAACATAAGTATTTTCAGGATAAGGACATTAATTCTGACCCTATGCGCATATATATTATAATACCATTTCCTTACAGATGAAGAAAAAGGTCCAAAATGATTGTAAATACTTGCAGCATAAGCTCTATATCACATTTGCATTTGCACTATGCATTTTATATATTTGTGAGATTTGAATTTGCCACAATAAGAAACATCCAAGGGTAGATCCAGGGAGGTACGCTGGTGCAGTTGCATCCCTCCTTTGATTCCTGTTCCACTCAGAGTTTAAAACCAACTCCCTGCAATGGCAGCAACAACATTTCTATTCAGACAACAGTGAAGGAGTCGAGTGACTTCATGGCTCATTATAATTTACCTGATTCTTTCTAAATGCTTCATTCTACAGTTGTTAACAACTCCTTCTCCTTTTTTAAAATGCTCTTAATGTTTCATTAATCAAGCCTATCCATGATCAAGCCTTTCTTTTACAGTTCTACTGTCTGTTAGCTGCTCCTAGTCACGTAGCTCCTATTTCACAGCCCTGCAGACTGTTTTTATTTTTAGCTTAAACATTAACTTGGGTGTGAAAACCTTTAACTCAGATGAACATTAACTTAGATGTGGAAATAACTTTCAGTGAAGCATTGGATGCTTTGTCAAGATGCTCAGAAGGCTGGATTTTGTCTTATGAATCTGTCAAAGAGATGTATGTTTATTTCTAAAGATTACAGGACTAATAAAACAACATCTTTTATGTATTTTTTTGCCTAGTTTGTGTTTTTATACATTATGTGTAATATAGCAAATTAATGCACATTCCAATAAAATTATATTTGTTTCTGCTTTGATCTTAAACTGAATAATATAGCCTTAGGCCCCTAGCTTTTTAGTAAAGTTTCTGGTTTTCTTAAATTGGAGAAAAATATGTATTGTGTTATGTGTGATTATGTACCCCATCATCTGTATCCCTCTTTTCAAAATCCTAGATCCACCCATGGATACATCACAGGCAGAATGGGACACTCATCCTTCTCACACTCCCTGATATATATAACAGATCTCAAATACAAAGGTCGGAAATAAGGTGCTTGGATGTTATCCCTTCATCCTATTTCAGACAGCAAGTTGCAGTTATTCAGTCTCTCAATGCCTAATGAAAGAAAATCAGGTCTCTTTGGCCATGACAATCTTCTCGTCTACAACAGAGGGTAATTATAGAACGCCACATCAAAGAGAGATGGCACCCAGCAGCCTTTCACTGTAAAAACATTATGATAAATCTTGACTGAGTAAAGGAGGCATGAATTCAAGATAGCTCTCTTCTGTGAGTCGTATCTCAGTAACAGTTGTCTACCTGGCAGCAATTAGCTACACACAATACCAGCTGATGGTCACTTTCTCACTGCATCAGGACCTCTTCTGTGAGACTCTGAGCTGAACAAAGTTACCTTAATCATACCCTAAAAACCAATGTAGGAAAGAAACAAAGCCTATTACTCATAAGGCCTGAAATGTCCAGCCTTTCTGTCAAATCTTTTCAAAATTTAAATCCTTAAAGTTTACCTTAACAGCAAAGTTTGGGGTTCAGAAGTCGTTTTCCCTTGGTGCCATTAATAACACCACATAACAACTCTGTAACTGAATAGGATTAGTGCTGAATTTTTACTGCAATCAGATTCTTTATCAGGTAATTTTGATTAGACACAAATTCTTGCTATTACCTTCATTATCCCATTCATTTTTTCCCAATATTTGCAGTTATCTATTGACATGTCAGGTTAAGTCCCAACTTCAAAACCTTTTACTCATACAAATATTCTGACTTGAGTAAGTATTAATAACAGCATCTCTTCATGGATGTCTAGGTGTTAATTCAAGCTCCATATGGGTAAAACAGATGTTTTCATCTTCTAAGGTCCTACTTGTTACACACAGTCACAAACAAGGCATCATCTTAGGCCTCTGACACATTATATATAAGATTAACACATGAAATTCAATTTAAGGTGTGATAATAAATAAGCCACAATGTTATTCCATATCATTTTATCCTTAAATATCCCAAACTTTATCTCTAACATATAATGTGGAATAACTTTGTGGCTCATTTATTTCATTCCTTAAAATTGAACACATGGCCACCCATACCCTGGGACCTTTCAAAACACTGCATGCTGCCCAGCTGGGCAGCATGCCTAGTTTTATAGATCCTAGCACAGGGGGACCCAGGGATTGGGCTGCCACAGCCAAATCCCAGGATCCCTATGATTGAGGGTGGATAAAAATCCTGTGCGCCATCCAGCTGGGCAGCACACAGAGTTAGAATAGTTCCCTGTGGAGGGTGAGCTGGGCTGCCACAGTCAAATGGGTGGCACACGTGGTTTCATGGCTTCCAGTGCATAGAAAGCCCAACATCGAGCTTCCATAGCCCAGTGCCAGACTCTCCAAGTATCAGTACCTGTTCAAACCCTGTGTGTTGCCCAGCTGGGTAGCACACATGGTTTTATAGGTCCACAGGGAACTATAAAACCATGTGTGCCACACAGATGAGTGGCACATGGGTTTTTACTCATCTCCAGAGCTCAGGGATCCCAGGGTCCTTTTGCCATCTCCCCCTCCCACCCTGGCAAGGTCCTGACAATCAGCTGATTGTCGGTAGGGGCTTGGTACCAGTTTGGTACCCAGCTCCAATTAACAATCATCTGACTGTTGGAATCCAAATTTCATCTTGATGGTGCAGAAGAACCCCAGGCTCATTTTCAAAGCACCTTTATGTGTTATTTCATGTTATTTCTCACACTTGAAGGTTACAGTAAACATCTGGAAACTCTTTCATTGTCTTCCCTGTAAATTCTCTTTTGCCAGGATGCCTAAAAAATGTGATGTAGCCATGATGGTCCAGGAATGCAAGAGGCAAGGATTTTTTTGAGTGTCATCTTTTCTTGAACTAACTGCACAGTTAAAGTTGGACAAGCTTTTGAATGCAAGGCATTCTTCTTCAGGTCTTCAAGGCTTCTTCAGGTCTTGCATTTGAAAGCTTGTCTAACTTTATCCCAACTATGAAGTTGGTCCAATAAAATATATCACCCCCCAAAAATCCTTACCTTTCTAAAAAAAACTTAACAAAATTTAAACTGTGCTCAGTGCCCCAGGCTGTAGCATGTGTGGAGCCTACTGGCCACTGTTATTTATGATAATCAGTAATGTCTCATTGTTTCCCTGCGTGCCCCCATCTGTCAGTATCAGTCTGTTGTCTCTTGTTTTGTTCTTTTGTGACCCAAAGAATTTTCAGTAGACTGTCTTTTTGTATTGTGTTTGTATGATATATAGCATGATCAGATACTAGTTCTTGCCTTGAGCTTCTAGGCACTACTATAATGCAGATATTAATAATAACAATCAGCAGCAGCAGCTGGCCCTTCAATTATAAGCTCCTCAAGTCAGACATGTTCTCTTTGTTTGTATTGTATGTGCATTTTAGGACACTGTATAATCAAGGAAGAATAATTAATGATGGGAATGTATTATTAAAGGAAATATTCATGTTCTTTACTGAGTACCAAGGAGACCCTTCACTTAACAAGATATGGGAACTATGCCTCAATTAAATGGCTTTTACTGACTTCAGCAGGCTTTGCTTCAAGCTTTTATAAAGTTGTACCTGACTAGTATATAAACACTGTTCTTCATCCAACAAAGTGTTCAGATGGATTTTCTATTGATCTGAAGAAACCTGGAATCAAAAGAACATCTTCCACTGCAAACAGAAAAACTGCAGACCAGCCACTGCTAATAAAAATTATTATATAGACTTCTTTCATTTTTCAAAAAGTGAATTAATTTTACAAGAGTTACGTGAGTTGTCTTGGTAGAGAAAATGCAACCCTCAGCTATTCAAATTATTCTCTGCAGTCCTGTATTTCATTCTATGTATGACCAATATATGTTTATGGAC
Organism: Gavialis gangeticus; assembly: GCF_001723915.1. Classification (NCBI taxonomy): domain Eukaryota; kingdom Metazoa; phylum Chordata; order Crocodylia; family Gavialidae; genus Gavialis; species Gavialis gangeticus. Next base: position 64,002,176 of record NW_017729004.1, on the reverse strand, counting down.
AAAAGTTGAACTGGTTTGGCTTATGAAACTATTTGGGGGAAAAACTTCAACAGAAAATAGATGCTAAGATGCAATCTTTAAATTTTTAACATTTTCTTTCTTATTCTAACAAATTAACTCCATTTGTTTCCCTTTCTGGTAGTTATTGTTTCAAGTCAGTTCAACTGGCAGCAAGAGCAGTACAAAAGACGTTTTCAAGGTTCTTGATAGTGTTGGAGTGATGTTGTAGCGATAATGGTCCCAGAATTATGTGAAAGGCAAGAATCTTTGTGGGTGATATCTTGTACTAGATCACTTGTATGGTTGGGATAAAGATAGACAAAGCAAGAATACAAGGCATTCTTCATCAGATCTGAGGAAAGAAGCAGGTACAGTGATGATTAAAAACAGAGTAAAGAGCTGTGAAATTGCAGGAGAGAGAGGTTCCCAGAGGTAGCAGACAAACAATTGACAAAAAAATTTGATTAATGGAAGATCAAGGCCTATCAAAGGGGGAAAAAGCCATTATCACCGGTAGTATGAAAGAAGAATTTCATGAATCAGATCAATTAGAGTATGCCATAAAGGCGATATCAGTGTTCCGAGTGTCCAGCCAGTTTATGATATTTTTTGTTCCCAAGCTCACCTTTGAAAGGTGTTCTGCAAATTTCCCTTGAGCACAAGGATAGTGAAGTCAGAAAGAGAGTGGCTGTTCTGTGAAAAATGTGCTCTTACCTAGCATTTGTGTGTCTCTGTCCTTTATATTTTTCCTGTGAGAGTTAATTCTGGTGCATAGTTTCTGTCTAGTTTCACCCACATAGTTTCCATGAGGGCATTTGGTGCATTAGATCAGATATATCACATTTTGGTCAAGTCATGGATGGGATTCATGAATTCTGATGGGTTCATTGTGGGAGGTGTTGATTGTTGTAGAAGTGGAGATGTGCTGCCAGGTTTTATGTCTTTAATGCAAGGTTGCATCCCATTTGATGTCTGTCAAACAGTAGGGAGTTTGCTTCTGATGATGAGTTGGACAAAGTTATGGGGTTGTTTGAAAGTCAGAAGTGGAGGGGCTAGAAGTATTTCTCTTAAGGTCTGATCTTTGTTGACCATAGACTGTAATTGTTCAATGATTATTTTAGTTGGTTCCAGTGTGGGGTGGTGGTAGGTGACCATCAAGTTTCTGCAGTCATGGGTGGGGCTTCTTTTAATATTATAGCAGGTTACTGCAGGATTTGGGGGTGATTCTTTTCTCTGATGGAGCATCCTTGTGGTATAAAGGCAGTTTTCAGGCTGGCCAGGTGTTTGTCATGATTATTCTCCTCAGAGCAGATGTGGTAGTATCTGAAGGCCTAATTGTAGATTACAGCTCTTTTG
>NW_017729004.1:63995030-63995820 GCF_001723915.1 Gavialis gangeticus | reverse complement strand
GCAGTTTTCAGGCTGGCCAGGTGTTTGTCATGATTATTCTCCTCAGAGCAGATGTGGTAGTATCTGAAGGCCTAATTGTAGATTACAGCTCTTTTGGTATGCCTGGGATGATTGCTGGTTTTGTGGACACAAGTGTGGTGGTTTGCAGGGGGTTTTATACAATGGTTTGTAGGGTGTCACCTAGTTGTGGATCATGGTATCTGGAAAGTTGATGTTAATGTAGGAATATTCCAGAGGAAGTTTGATCAAGGGATGAGAGTTGTTCAATGTGTAGTGGGAGTCAGTGAGTTGAGCTGTTCAGTATAAATGATGAAAATCTTGTCTGTATCACTGGAGCTCAACTTTTTGGCCCTGCATGTCAGATGAGTGACATGGAGCCAATTCATAGACTAGACCAGATCCCACTCACCAGGATTGGGCCCTGGGGCCCTGTGCACCCGCTGCTCACCAGGATCAGGTCCCACACTGCCTGCATCACTGCCCTGCATGCTCAATCCAGTACAAGGGGCCACAGCCTCCATGGCTCCCCACAGACTGGATGACACAGTGCAAGAGGCCAGATCTGGCTCTTGAGCTGAAAGTTTGAGCGCTCCTGGTTTATGTAATTTAGACAGAAGGCAGATTTGATGACACTGTTTTCTAAAAGTTCTTCTTCCAGGTGGCTTATGAAGAGGTTGAAATATTGAGAGGTCATCTTTGTGCCAATAGCTGCACACATAGTTTGCGGGAAGTGTTAATTGTTGAAAATGTTCATAGAATCATAGAAGTAGGGTCAGAGGGGACCTTGTAG
>NW_017729004.1:63990804-63992184 GCF_001723915.1 Gavialis gangeticus | reverse complement strand
GGGCACTCCTTGCATTTGTCACCTGTCTTGCTCAGGTGGAGTCTCCTCATCTTCCTGTGGCCCCCTCAAGTTGATGTAAGGGAGGATGAAGTGGATGATTGCTGCAACATGTGGTTGCAAATCTGAGTGTAGTCTGTGTTCCTGTAAGTATTTTAGTTCTTGTAAGCTTTAGTGGTCTTGCTAATTTCATAAAAGCCAACCTAATTTTTCAAATTGTCTTCCCACAGTCAGCTCTGGGCCCCTGGCCCTCTACAGATGCACCTGCTAGTGCACTGGGCTCTTTAACCCTTTATGATTGCACCCCACGGCACTAATGAGGCCTTCTCCTCTACTACAGCCTCAACTACAAACCACTGGATTACCAGTGAAACACAAATAGTAAGCCCCTGCACTATAACCAAAATAAAGTTAAGGAAGGCAATCTGCTAGCTCATGTTTTCCATGGCTCTGTGCTTATGCTTCCCACCATCTGCTATACTTCTTGTTGTGGGGCTGCTGCAGCTTCTTTGGGAGTCATCAGGAGTCCACCCTCTCTGCAACCAAGCCTCTTTGGCTGGCTCAGCCCAGGGTTTTTATAGTTCTGGCCTACCCCCTTCCTGTCACCTGACCAGCTGGCAGGGCTCTGCTTTTAACCCCTATCCTGCCAGCAGGCTGTGCCCAGAAAGTTCTGGTCTTAAAGGAGCTGGCCTGCTTTCTGGTAACAGGGCTAGGGTTCCTTGTTACAGCCACCCACACTCTAGTCAGACAGTTCAGGGGAATGTTTATTATTTCTTTTAAACTGTTTGTCCTGGAACCTTAAAACAATTAATTATCTTTGGAACAATTTCTATTGTTTTTGGCTTTAGTACAAGCTCCATTTATTAAACAGTTCGGAGTTGAGACCGAGCAGACAACTCATCCATTTAGACCAGGGGTCAGCAGCCTTTTGTGAGCAGGGGCTTCCCCTACAGCAGCCAGCTGCCTGTATTCATTCATACTGTAGTAAGGAAAGCACAGATGAGATAGAGCAGCAAGCTCCATAATGGAGGGAAGCACTGCAGTAGGGATCCATGCACTGATCCTGTAGACAAGTTCTGGTCTGTAGGCTGTTGATTTCTGATTTAAACCTCAGGGGTTACATTAGTTTTAGTTTTGAAAAATCATTGTAGTACATGTTTGGAAGGGCTCCCTTCAATTGCAGCATATGATGTATGTATTTGTTCATTGGGATAGAGAGAGGATTGTGGAAAATGTAGTATTTTATTGATTTATTTCCTTAACAAGTATTGCATATCATAAGGTTGCATATGCAGTCCAGCACGTACACTTCTTTTCAAATGGCTGAAACTGGTTGAAAATAAACCTGTATGGATGGATGTGATGACTGTAGGTATTATAGAG
>NW_017729004.1:63982320-63985804 GCF_001723915.1 Gavialis gangeticus | reverse complement strand
AGCACGTCAAAATGATATGCTCGATGAAACAAAGACATCTATTTTTTACATTAAGTTACCCATATCTGTTTTTCATTCAATGCAGGAAAGACAAGAGGAGTGGGTGCTTGAGCAGTTTGGGAATGTAATGGATGTTTATTAGACAGTTCTTTCAGACAAGTAGTGGTGTTTTGATCATGTCTCACTGAAGAGGGATGGCAGTCTGGATGACATGTTTCTTAAGGGGCAAGTCCCAAGGAGGAAAAACAGATGGGCAGCGACAGCATCAGTAGAGTAACATCAGAAAGTGTACAGGCTTGTGAGTTAGTCAGGCAAATAAGGTTAGTGAAAGACAGGAGGTCTCATGGCATCAACTGGGAGGGTTGAGGATGCTCTGAAACAGAAAGTAAACAAACAGAACAGTCTGTTCCCTTTAATTCATCTGATTTTTTTTGTGCAACATAACATAAATACTCCATTTGCTACCATAATACCCAAGTACTTTTTGAATACCTGCTTATTTTTGTGTGTTGCGTTGCACATTCAGCCTCCGTGCAAGGAAAATTTTTTATGTTTTATTACATACAGGAAAGTACAATATCAAAATATGCTACATTTTCCTTCTCACATTATTTTCACCTCAATCTAGAGAGTGCTGATCAAATAAATGAAGATAAGAAACTCTGGCTCAGAAGTCTTATCACAGTTATATATTACATGCAATCACACAATGTGAATTTTACAGACATCTTATATATATCCTTCAAAAATGGAAGATAGGCCTTGGTAAATGCATCAAAACTTTCCATTATCTTTCTTTCAGAAATATAGTAATGCAAGCTCCTACATTTAATCAAAAATGTTTTTAAAGACAAAAAAAATGATTTGAGTGAAAATGGAAGGAAATTCTATGAATAATTGATATACCATACCTGTTAATATCTTAATAGAGCAGGAAAATTTCCTAAATCCACAAATTAAAATGAAGAGCAGCCCAAATAATTCCTTCAGTTCTCCTTCTTTTCATATTCCCTGAACCTCTCCCCCTTAAAATTTAGAATTGATGTTAGGATTCCATATGCTGAGCAAAAGGACACTAAGATTTTTTACAACCTTGATCTAGTTCATGTAAGTGCTGCTGAAACCTGGTTCTGTAATAACGCTCTACCAGTTGTGGCATAATTAGTATTGTGCATTTCAATGCAGAACAAGCCAAACAATGCCACTCTTCTAACTAGATTCAGGCAGAAATATGAGGGGTCTTCTGCCACCAATGTGGACTGAAAACAGCATGTTTATCCTGTGTGCAAGTCTGTGGAAAGAGGCCCAGCTGAGAGTGGGTTTGCTGTACCAAACACCCCAGTATGAAGCAGCTTTTCTGCATGTTAATGATGTTTTAAGAGAATGTGATAACTTTGAGTGTAAAGAGATGATTGCTTGAGGATCTACCAACTGCTTCTGTAAGAGAAGCTGGCATCATATCCTCCTGCAGACATAAGGACAAGCAATTCCAATAGGATTAATGGCCCAGAGGAGCCCATGTCAAAACTCACAAGCCCAATAGACCCCCGGCAGCTCTAGTCTCTTTGTCATCCTCTAAAACTCAAGCAAAAAAAGACGACATGGTTCTGTTACCAGTTCTGTCCAGACCAAACACTTAATATGAAAATTTCCAAAACAAGAAATACAGTAGATCCTGAATACTTTATAGAGTGAGATTCTTAACCCCCTCCCCACCACGTGAAGATGAAGGTTTGTAAAATAACTGTGGGATACAATGACAAAGCAAACAGCTACACAGGACCATTAGCTTTTTGCTGAAGCTTTTATTTCAGTGTGTCACTTCTTTGATCAGCTGCTTGGGGCCACTGATGAGTTCCAACTGAATGGAATAAAGATGCTATTTGAAGAAAAAAACTGAAGCAAACACCTGAGCAGTTCATTCTTAATTCAGCAACCAACTGCAAAGAAAGCAGGTTGAGAACCACCCAGATACAAATGATCTGGTTCTACTGTAATTAGTTTTATCGTCAGAGACAAATGCCTTGGCTTAAGTACCATCCTATTTGCCTCAGTCTCAGAAATATGTGAGATTTTAAACATATTTTTCAGATTTTTTTCTTCCCAGTCCCTTCTCAAGCAAACCGTCTCAAGTTTGCAACTCCTGTCTAATTTCTACTGTTGTAGTAGCCAAATAGCCTGTCACTTGACCTCTCTGTAAAAGCTGAAGCATTAAACTAAGGCAAATTGATTCCTTTTGTGACTGAATACAATCTTGCAATATTTAAGGACCTGTCTATATTGTAGCACCTAACTGCTTTTTTAGTGCAACCAAAAGCTGCCAAAAGAAAATCACCTTTAGTTCTTGAATGCAGTGGACAGAGTCATGTTAGATAAAAAGCAGGTGAATTTTTTCTTAATAAATTTTGGTTTGGAAAACAGTATAATGCTGTCAACGAACAAGGTCTTGTCCTGCTGTCACTGAAGGCAGTGACATTTTTACCACAAACTTAAATGGGAACAAGAGTGGGCCTTTGGTTGCTTTAAGTCTAAGAGCTCTATTTTCTGTATAAATTGTGTTTCCATTAAAAGACTGGCATCTTTCATTAAAGAGAAAATAAATAAGAGAAATAAATGAGAATACAAAACCTATTTATACTTTTCCAACTGCATAATCCTTTGCTGACACAGCTCATGCAGGTAATATCACAGCAGCGAGAACCACACTTTGTAAACACATGCTGTTTTCTTGCTCCTCTATTAGTACTGTATAACGCTTTTAAATGTTTAGTATTCATTGTGAACACTGAGTCTTACCTATGTAGGCTACAGCTGGGGCACTATCAATTCTAAACATTTTTTTCATGTTATAGAAGCTAGTTATAAGGCAGGTCATTAGGTCCCCAGACTAGTATGGATGCACAGATAAAGATTTTATTGGCCAATACTGATGGCTGATTATTAACTAGCCATATCAGCTGATACTGATCTGACAGCTTGGCAGCTTGGAGACCAGCATCCTGCTGGTAAGTCTGTGAGTGGGGAAGAGGCATAGGGGAGGAAAGGAGCATTGGGGGTGCAGATTAAAGCCCCCATGGTGAGGGAGGGAGTGGGGCAGGGGCAGGCGCTGCCCAGCCGTGGTGAGGCAGAGCATGGGATGGAGCCACAGGCAGCTCATCCAGGGGGCACGGGAAGTTGGGGAGTGGTGGCAGCTCCACCCCACTGGGTGCACCTCTGGGGGAGGCATGAACCCCTGGATTTGAGTATGGGCCAAGGGTGGGCTGCCCATTGCAGGCTTAGCCAGAGGCTGTGCTGGCCTCATCTTGGTGGGGCAGCTGGGCCAGGACTGTGCTTGGGGTGGGTGGCGGTGATGGTGGAAGGGTGGGCTACAGGGTGCACTATGAACCCCCCAAAATTCCCCATAGCCACCCCTCTCAGCACTGCCACTATCTGCCCCAAGCACAACCCTGGCCCAGCCCCCCCACTGGGAAGAGGCCAGCACAGC
>NW_017729004.1:63975932-63977320 GCF_001723915.1 Gavialis gangeticus | reverse complement strand
GTGCTGGCCTCTTCTTGGTGGGGCAGCTGGGCCAGGACTGTGCTTGGGGTGGGTGGCGGTGATGGTGGAAGGGTGGGCTACAGGGTGCACTATGAACCCCCCAAAATTCCCCATAGCCACCCCTCTCAGCACTGCCACTATCTGCCCCAAGCACAACCCTGGCCCAGCCCCCCCACTGGGAAGAGGCCAGCACAGCCTCTGGCCCTGCGCCCACAGACGGCAGCCTGCCTTTGCCCCACGCACAGATCTGGGGAGCACATGTCCCCTGTGCCTTTTTCAGGGGTGCGCACAGTGATGGGAGCCGCCCCCCTCCCTACACCCCCTGGATGACCTGCCAGTGGCTCTACCCTGTGCCCCACCCTAGCTGTGTGAAGAAATCCCCTTGTGACTACCTCTGGGTTGCTGTGCATTTTGCTTCCTCCCATTCCCCCATATAGTGCCCAGACCTCTCATCTTAAGTTTCCCACCAGGTAACCTGTGGAACCAGTTTGGTGACTTTGGTCACTCCACCAAGGACTGCTGGCCACTTTTTTAAAGGCCTGGTCTGCCTCAGCTGGTTTTAAATAATGCCTGCTTTTGGTTGGAGCCAGGTGATGAAGGTAGAAATGTTATTTAAATGTCAGGTCATCTGGTCTTGGGGTTTTTCTTTGGCAGGCATTTTGGAAACAACATACACAAGCTTGGGCCTCCAGAATTCTCTGGATGTATATATAAGTAGCTTACCTGAAATTTAGCCAGTAAATTAGGGTTATGTATCTTTAGCCACATGTGAAAAGAGTCAACAAGCATATTCAGTTTTGCTCGAGGCATTTTTTCTAATACTCTTCTATCTTGTACACCTTTCCCATTCTCCCTCTCTCAAATTAATAAAAGCAAAACCTACCTGCATGCAGCATACTGGCTGTGAATTCCAGAGGAGAGAGGGGTCAGACAGCTTTTACAGCTCTCTTTGCTCAACTACCTAAGGTGGGCATGGCTTTTTACTGTCCTCCAGTAGAGGAGGCTACTTTTGAATGCTTTGGGTTAACAGAAGCAACCCAAGATACCACAGTGGTGCTAAACACCCCCAAGGTATGCAGGGTCTGTGTACCCTGGACTGCACAGAGCCCTAACAGAGACCAGAGCCTGGGTGGTGGCAGCAATTACTTCAGACTTGCAGGTGTGCTCCAGGAAAGGGATCAGCTGGATATAGGCACCCCAGAGGAGACACCCGAAGTGGGGGTTTGGTCAGGCATAGTGAGGAGGCTCAGCATAGTAATGCCCCCTACTGTCCCACCACAGGCTAGGCAGTGCCTGCCCCTGCCCCACCCCACTCCCTTCCTCACAGTGAGAGCCTCTGCCCCACACCCCTTCCCCACCACAGACTTACCAGCCGGATGCTGCTCTTC
>NW_017729004.1:63969600-63970932 GCF_001723915.1 Gavialis gangeticus | reverse complement strand
ATATAGGAACCCCAGAGGAGACACCCGAAGTGGGGGTTTGGTCAGGCATAGTGAGGAGGCTCAGCATAGTAATGCCCCCTACTGTCCCACCACAGGCTAGGCAGTGCCTGCCCCTGCCCCACCCCACTCCCTTCCTCACAGTGAGAGCCTCTGCCCCACACCCCTTCCCCACCACAGACTTACCAGCCGGATGCTGCTCTTCAGGCTGCCCTGCTGCATTCCTGGCCACATACATGGCAGCTGCATGCATGCATGCAGCATTTATTGGTGACTGTGGCAGGGCACCTTTGCTGCTACGTTAAGACTTTTGAGCAGGCTGTGGAGCAAACAGCAGGTGCAATGTGGCCTAATAAGGCAGTCACATGACTGTGGGAGGACTCCTGGATTGGGAGATGGGGCTAAGCAGCCTCAATATAAACCCAGGCTCTCAAAGCTGAACTGGCAGTTTCTGCAAAGAGCCAAAGTTGTAACATTGGCTAGCCAGAGCTGCTGCTCCAAGAACATCTGGAAGTCAATGATAGGAACTAGGGGGATAGAGGAGGTTCCTGGTTCTGGGGAATGACCTAAAAATACACCTTGCTAGGGATGGATGGTGTGATGGGGCTGCCTGTGGCAGGGTGGTCCTGAGGAAATGCCACACTAGTGCCTCCCTAGTGAAAGGCGAGTATGGGGCAGTGTATGGGGCCTCAGCCCCCATGACCTGGTGAGTTACCTCATAGAGGCAATAGGTGAGGGGTCCAGGAATGTCATCAGGCCTGAGACCCAAGGACCCTAAGGCCAAGAGTCCCAGTGAGAGGGTGGAGTAGTGGGCCCAGTAAGAGGGCAAGTGAGAAAGCAGTGGAGTGATTTGATGAGAAGGCCAGGTAGAGTAGGGTCTGTATGGGCAGGCCTGAAGGACTGCACATAGGCCAGCGTTAGAGACTGAGTGACCTGGGTTTGGAGGGGCCTGAGTAGGCAGACCTGTATGAGAGAAAGGACAAGTGGCTCAATAACTTGACCAGAAAAACCCCCAACTTGTCAATGCTGGGGCCACGATCAGAACAGTCAAAGGGTCAGAGTGCCCACTGTGAGGGATGCCCAAAGACGGGGGCCTGGAGTTCTGACTGGCCTAAGAGGCAAGACCAGGGCCTGTGTGGCCAAAGTTCCCAGAGGGGGCCACTGCCAAGAGGGAAAGTGTTCAGGGAACTTGGCAACCCAGAATGAAAGCAGAGTAGATGGCCTGAGGAGAAATCCAGTTGGGTTCTGATTGCCAGGTGGGCACAGAATGAGGTCCATTGTGGGGCTAGAACCACATTATTTTCATAGATTTCATAGACATTAGGGCTGGAAGGG
>NW_017729004.1:63966398-63967850 GCF_001723915.1 Gavialis gangeticus | reverse complement strand
TCCTCCAGCTGCCCACATATCTGAAAAAGGACTTTTTATTTTCCTTGATGGTTGAAGCTAGTTGGAGTTCCGTTGCAGCCTTGGCTTTCCAATAGAGATTCTGTAATTAACTGATTATGTTCCAAATATTCTCAGTTGAAACAAATATCTTTAAGTTTACAGATACCACTCTCTTGATTAACCATCAAAGGCATAATTTATATTTTTGTTAAAAGTAGTATCAATTTAGCTACCAAAAATAAGGTATATGTAAAAATGCAAAAATTATATTAAAAAAAAGTCTTTCTGTCCTCACTTTTTAGGAATATAATTATATTCTTTGATTCACTTATTAAATTATTCCCCTCCAGAAAACCATTTATTTCCTGTCACACATTAATAGTAACATATAATCACTGTGTCTTCTGATCTAAATCTCTAAAGGTCCTATTTATCAGAAATGTTGTTTGTATGGTTGCTGTAGGGTGTGTGTGTGAACGCACGTGGGCTTGTATAATTTGATACCAGCTGAGCTTAGATTTATTACTGACATCATTATGTATGAAGAGCTAAGAGTATACCAGTGTTTTGCTGGTAAATATGAAGACAAGGGGTTTGTTCTCTTATGCTTTAGACCAGGGGTTTTCAACTTTTTTTTTTAGTAAGTGTACCCTCGGCATCCCCCTGTTTAATAAGTGTACCCCGGGGAGGTGGTAAGTGGCCGAACACCAAGTGCAGGGGAAGGGGTGAGCAGCCAGATGCCAAGTGGGGCAGAGGGGTGGTGAGCAGCTGGATGCAGAGCAGGTGGGTGGTGAGCGGTGGCAGCATGGTGTCTGTGTGGCCCTACTTTCGCCCGGCCCTGGCCCTGCTCCTGTGAGGCAGTGGCATGGGGTGGCAGCACTCCATTCCCATCCACCCCTGTATACCTGCCGGGACCTTTCAAAGTACCCCTAGGGGTATGCACAACCCTGGGTGACAACCCCTGCTTTAGACAGGTGTATTGGAGGACAGAATTGGGGCCAAGGTTCTTGTTTTAAACAGCTTACAGACAAAGGTGCCAGTCCATCTTGGATTACTGCCCTGCAACTCCCTGAGTCAAGAGACAGCCCCTTTGTTTTCAGTTAGGCTATGCATAGGAACATAAGTCTTGTACCAACTGCAAGATGGAAAACAAAGTGTTTGATCCTGAAAACACTATGGAGTATAGTGCTCACTACCATCAGCATCAAAGACACCAGTACTCTTCATAATATGTCCTTACCTTCTAGGCTTACTGTGGCCTTAGTAGTGTTGTGTGTCTTTCATGTTTCATACTTCTCAACTTTCTTTGTGATCATCACATGGAAGGATTTACACAAAAGGCAACACCAGCTTTTGAAGGGGGTGGGGGGAAACATTACAGCAAGCCATTGATGCTTTATATGAGGAATCATAATGCCATAATATTTTAAGTAGTGTAAAAATTAATATATG
>NW_017729004.1:63965483-63966319 GCF_001723915.1 Gavialis gangeticus | reverse complement strand
AATACCTTAATTTTCAGTACTATATATATTTTTAAATTCCTTTTTATAGTCTTCAATTGTTTAATGGTATTCCTGACATGTAATTACTACTTGGTTGGCACATCTACATGTGTGCTACACTGTGTAGTTGGTACTGTGCACTTATTTAATACTTGCTGTATCCACTGGTACTGTGCAGTCCTGGTGCCGCATGGGTCATTTCCAACTCTACTGCACAGTAGCAACGAGCTATGTGCAGCTATGTTCTCTCTAAGGAGCAGCAGTCTGTGAGCATGCCAGCTTGGTCCAGTGTGGGACACTTATTGAAGGGGGCTGGGGGCTGGGGGCCAGAGGCTGGGGCCTGAAGGCCAGGGGCTGGGGGCCAGTGCGAAGAGGCTGGGGGCCGAGGGCTGGATCTGAGAGGCTGGGAGCCAGAGGCTGGGGCCAGGGACTGGAGTCTGGGGCCAGGGGCTTGAGCAGAGAGGCTGGGGGCTGGGAGCCAGAGGCTGGAGCTAGGGGCTGAGGCTGGAGCCAGGGGCTGGGGCTGGAGCCAGGGGCTGGCGTGGGCTCTGCCGGCTCTGGGGAAGTGCTCCATTCCCCCGCACCAGGGCTGGGGAGTGCAGTAAAACAATAAATATAAAGATAAAGGGGATAACAATTAAATACTAGGCACATCTTCACGAGATGCTATGTTGGCGTAGCCACAAGCTATAGCGTCATAGCTCATCACTACAGTGAAGTAGCATCAGCAGGCATGAACTGTGATGCCACTGCTACTGCACAGCAAGGTTCCCTCTTAGGTGCGTGCATGTGCGGTTGTGCACAACTAAAAGTGTGGTCACGCACAGCCTTTTCAA
>NW_017729004.1:63952610-63965152 GCF_001723915.1 Gavialis gangeticus | reverse complement strand
TGCAGGGGAGCGGAGCACTTCCCTGGAGCCAAAGGAGCCCATGCCAGGCTCCCACCACAGCCTCTCCTGGTGCGCAGCCTTGAAAAGGCTGTGCATGACCACATTTTTACTTGTGCACGGCCACACATGCACGCACCTTAGAGGGAACCTTGCTGTGCAGTAGCAGTGGCATCACAGTTCATGCCTGCTGATGCTACGTCACTGTAGTGATGAGCAATGACGCTATAGCTTGTGGCTACACCAACATAGCATCTCATGTAGATGTGCCCAGTATTTAATTGTTACCCCCTTTATCTTTATATTTATTGTTTTGCCAATGTTTAATATAAAATGTATAGTGTCTGTACTTTAAGCTTTTATTTTATTCTCTTTCAACATATTTTTCCCCAAACATAACATTTACCTACCTTTTAAAGAATCATCTGTGAGCCATTTTTAAATACTGTTAAAATGTTTATTATTGATATATTTTAGCCTAAATATTGGGGTGTACATCCATTGATATATCCAAGATTTTGAATTGGTTTGAGCTTTGCCTATGATTTTTTTAAAATTATTTTTATTTTCTTTGCAAAAAAAAATCTAACTAAAAATGTTTTCCTGTTTATTGTACTGTTCAGTCAGATATATCCTGCAGAGAATTCCCAGCTTATGCATCACTTTGATTAACAGAAACATGTCCATGATGATTGAAGGCCAGTCTGCAATGAATACATTAATTTCACAGTTATAGGAACAATAGGAATGTCTCCATGTCTTATATTTCATTTCTTTCTATTTTTATAAGTTATTTGTTTTATATATCTGGTTTTGAAAGTGGTTGGAATTATGTTTTTTTAAAATATATGATTTGATTGACCCTGTCAAATATGTGCAGTGTGTTCCTTCAGGAGAACTGAGATTCAGATATGACTTCATAACCCTGTCCACTAAGTCTACAGGAATCAGCTATGTAGTTGTCTTTCTATTAAAACAACGAGTTGTAACTAAAACTAACATTTAAAACAAAGCATGACAGATTAAACGTAGGAGAAATCTGCAGTTTATGTGATTTATAGAGTGGAGGGCAGCTTGAATGGAAAAATTTTAGAAACAGGAAGACAAAGGAGGAGAACACTGCTTCTAAAAAGAGTAGACAACTGTTGACCCTGTGGATCATGGTGTACATGTAAGAGGTTTGGCCACATGCCTGATAAATCTGTTTGTGGCTGACAAGCCCAATTCAAAAGTAACACAGCTTGTTATAAGTGTCACAGATCCATATGTTATCTGAGTTGGAGTCCAAGCTGACAGCATGCTGCCTTCTTCTTTCTCACTTTGCTTCCATCCTCTGGATCAAAGCTGTTTTATATTGAGCTGCACCCAGTGCCAGATGTTCTCTCCAGATAGGACAGGATTTTCCGTACTCCTTCCAGCTTTTCTATGTTGATGTTGAATGACTTCATATCATTTTTGCATACATTGTGGTACCACCATAGAGGGTGACCCCACTTCCTACAGCCATCTCAAATCTTGCTATAAAAAATATTCTCGGGGGTATGGTCTTCTTCCATTCTCTTGACATGGCCAATCCACCACAACCTCCTGTTCTTGATAGTGGTTTCTAAGTGTGTCAAGCCCTGCATGCTCCAATACCTCTGTGTTTGGTATTCTGTCTTCCCACTTTATTTTCAGGATCTTATGCAGACACCTCATGTGGAAGCTGTTCAGTATCTTTATGCGCCTACCATTTGCAGTCCACATTTCTGAACCATAAAGCAGGGATGACCATACACAAGTCTCATAGATTCACATCTTCACCTTTGATATTTTGCTGTTATTCCATGCACGTTTCTGTAATAGCCTGAAATTCTTAGCTGCTTTCCAATTCTGATAGTCAGTTCAGTCTGACAGTCAAGATTCCTGTTGATCATAGAACCCAAGAAGCAAAAACTGTCAATGATACCACGAGATTACCCCCTTGCTGGGGTCGTTTGACTCCAGTACTCTTTCCTGCCCATGGCAGGGGGTTGGACTCAATGATCTACTCAGGTCCCTTCTGACCCTACAAACTATGAAACTATGAAGATTAATTCTCCAGAGTGATGTCAGATATTGGCTCTTCCAGCCCTTGGTACATGATCACAGTCTTCTTGCCATCCTGAAGCTCTTGCATGATGCAGAAAATCTGCCCAAGAGATTTTCCAGGGAAGATTCACTGGAATCTTGCATCATTCACGAACAGGAAGGCTCTCAGTACCAGTTCTTTTACCTTAGTTTTTGCGCTAAACCTTGCAACATTGAACAAGCCTCCATCTAGTCTGGTTTGAAGATCAATGTCATCACTGCTGTCTTTGAATATATGAAAAAGCATGAATGAAAAATAGATGTTAAAAAGTATAAGGGCTTCTGAAAAGAGAACCATAACTAAAAGATCAAATGGGCCTGAGGATAAGAACAAGATATACTATCAGTAAAGGGAGGGGAACTGAGCAACAGGCAGGAAAAGGCAAAAGATGTGATTATACAGGACAATAAGAGAGAAGGAGGAAAAAATAGCAAATGGTAAAGAACTTAGAAAACATATGAATCTGATTTTCAGAAGTGCTGAGAACTATTACAGGTCTAGCTTTCAGTTTTTCATGGACTGGTTCATCATAAAACCTTGCCAAAACAACGTTAGGATTATGGATGCTGTTTTTTAAAACTGTATAAACCTTGAAAGCAACTAGCCTAACTAAAGTGTCATAAATTTAATTTCATGGACTTGAGTATAAAATATACCAGACTTTAAAAAAGAAATAATTGTGTTTACTTTCAGATTGGACAGCAAGGAAATAGCTAATATTGCTGTAAAATCCAGTAGATTAATTTAGCATTTACTCTCTGTAGTAGAATAGACTTTCATTAGAAATGAAATAGAAAATTGCTTTTTTTCATATAAGATCAATATAACAATAGCATTACTGCTTCCCTAGCCTTAGCAAGTAAACTGTGGCCACATAGCAAGAGACATTCAGTTTTTCCTGGAAGAGTTGCTACCCTAGGAGGAGAAATGAGTTTACAAATGTTCAGGATTTTTCTCTCAGAGCAAAAATGGCTGCTCTAAGCCTTGAGAAGAACCAGGGCTAAATCAGTTCTGGGAGAGTGAATGTATGTCCAACTTACCCTTCTGAGAGAAGTCACAGTACAGTTTTCCAGCATTCAAGGCTGCTTTGCTCCCATTCTCTCCCCACCTGCAAGATTCTCTTCTGAATCCCACATTGCATTGCAGGGAGACACAGGCTGACCCTAAGCAGTCTGGGTCAGTCAGTCAAGGCTGCCCTGTGCACTGCTGTTATCTGTCGGTAGGCAGACTGAGGGAGCCTGGAGAACACACTGAGATGTGTGCATAAGGGCACAGTGTCGATACCGCAAGCTCTTTGCTCTTCAAGGGCCCAGCATTCAAATGTCTGTTCAAGCAACCCCAGGTAAGTTTTTCTAGGTGGAAAGCAAATTTGAGAGAATTCTCCCAGGTCATTTGAATGTGTGTATGTGGTTGGTGTTTAAACTGGTATTTCTAAGCATCATTAATTTTTTATCACAGTACTTCACTTTAAGTAGTGACTGGAATACTACCATAACTAATATGAGGAATTCATTGTCATTAGATGTTATGAAGGTTAGTAGTAAAGAAAGACTCAAAAAGGGAGTAAATACATTTAGGGAGGATAGATGGCAATTCTTCTCTTATGTACCATTTTACCTGAGAGATTGTGCTTTGCACTGGTTGCACAGTAAGTCTTTAAAATGTATGTTAAATTACATGGGTATATTATTTTCATGACTCAGACAAAGCATTGTGGTTTGTAAAATTCATGTGCTGCCTGCACAACTCTATACATATAAAGCCAGGCAAACTCGACCTGCAGTTCCAAGGATTTACACTGCCACTAAAAGCTAAATGTACACATGGTTTCAGAATAACGGAAATACACCAAGTACACAAAACAGACTCTATAGATTGATTATACCTAAACTGCCTGTGATCATCTGTCATGTTGGGATCCTTTGCTGGGATCCTTTGACCCTAGCTGACTTCTTTCTCTTGAGGCAGGGGGCTGGACTTGATGATCTTCAAGGTCCCTTCCAGCCCTAATGTCTATAAAATCTATGAAATCTATGCTGTGATTAAAGATTACTTCATAAAGTCAGCAAAATCAAAACATTGTAGAAAAAAATTCCCCAAATACATATCAAAACCATTGTGTTCTTTCCTCAAAATTGGTATGCAAAGCATCCCAAATAACATGTCCCTAGCAGTTGTCATCTAAGAGAAGGCATCAGGCAGTCTACCCAAAGTGTTCTGAACTCTCTGAACCTATCTTCCAGCCTCTCTGAACCTCTGCTCCCCAGCCCTCAGGGAGGCTCTCCCTTGCTTCCACGGATGTGATACAGAACACAGCTATGGCTTTAATTTGAGGTAGGTATTTTTTAGCTGCCTCAAGGCTTCCAGTTAGTAACTAATATGTCCCCTTCAGTCTCCCAAAAGATCCTCCAGCTGCTTAGCTGATAGCAAAATAGTCCTGTATTAAATGATTCAATTGCAGTTGTTCCCAACCCTCCATAATTTTATTGAATTTGGCAGCATCCTTGCTAAGAACCACTGTTGTACTGCCTCAGCTTACAAGGTAACTCCTTGTTCAATAAGGAGTTTACTAGACTCATTTCCCTTTTCCCACAACATCACAAAACAGCGACAGTGCAATTGTTGGTTCCTGTCCACATTCATATTAAAAAATGAATAATCCTGCACATGCCTGATATTTGATTTTTCTGTTGTTTACACAAGACATTGTCAATTAGTTTCAATGGAATTATTCCTGATATCTACCACATTAACTGAGATAGGAATTAAACTTAGATAGGAAAAAAATAAAATGCTGTTCTACTTTTCCGCTTTTGTGAGAGACTCCCATTAATATGAATGGGTTTCTTGTGAATGGAATAAAGGTAAAAGTTAATTTAAAGGCTAGGTATAGGCAGTCAAAAGCCTAAAGCTGAATTGATTCAGTCTTTGCAGATTAATCTAAACTGCACAGATTAAATTGAAACACAAGTGAACAGACATTTACCTTTGATTCAGGAAATTCAGACACATGCCTGCAGCAGCTCAGCCCAGAAGCTGGGGGTGCTACAGCATGGCTCTCTGGCTGTGTGTGCACTTCCTCTTCTTGCTGCCCCTGAGGGCTTTAGGATTTGCAGTCCAGAATCACAGCAGCAGCACTCTGCAGGGTTGCTCATCACTTCCTCTTCCTGCTTCCTGCCCAGGTGTCTCTGGGATTTGTGGTCCACAGTTGCAGCCAGCAGTTATGTTTGAGTGGGGGAAGAGGTGTTTCACCCTGACTGCCCCCAGCCTCAAACCCCAGCTGCAGTTTGCCTGGGGAGGCAGTTCCCCCCACCCCCGACTGGGCTCCCACCCCCTTGTTAGCCAGCCCTCGCTGCCCCACCTAGGGAGCAGAGGGGCAGGGCCAGCCCTACTTTCTGGAGCAGACAGCACAGCCCAGCCCAGGGCTGCAAAGCCTGATGGGATGCTGGGGGATTGTGATTTAACTCAAACCAGGAAGGGGTCTGGGACAGAAGTTTCATAAATTGGTTTGATTCAAATCAGTTAAGTCTGATACTACATTCAACCAGGTTCATCTTAAACCAGTTTCAGCTATTTTTGAAGCTGGTTTAGATGCACTGAGTGTCTGTTCTGTTACAAGTTTAAACCAGTTTCTGATCACCTAAATGGGTTTATGTGCAACTCCTGTCCCTAGCCAATTTGACTTGATTTGTTCTAGCTTATGTAACACATTTTCACCTCTTGGATTTACAGAAAGTAAGGTTGTGAACCCTTTAAAAAGACTGTCTGAGTAGGAACAAAGCTTGCCATAATAAATATACAAATACCATGATGTGCTCTATCAGCCTATGAGTGAATTCTCTTGTCTTTAGGGCACTGATTTCCAAGGGGTGTGCCGCAAGAGTGGTGGAAGTGTGCCATGAAAAATGGGCTGAATAGTGTCCTGCTCATGCTAGCTCCATGCAGAGGGATTAGGCCCCAGCTGAGCCAGACCTACATGGAGGGATGGGGTTTTGGCTGAGTTGGTCCTGCATGGCAAGACGGGGCTCCAGCTGGGTCAGCCCCATACAGAGGTACCAGGCCCCAGCTGAGCCCACACCGTGCAAAAGATTGGACCCACAGAGCAGTGTCAAGTGTGCTTCCAATTTTAATGCAGGGAAAAAGTGTGCCCTGGGTATCAAAAGTTTGGTAAACACTGGCTTAGGGCAGCAGTTCTCCACCAGGGTGCTGCTGCTGCCACTGCCTCCATCGCAGAAGTGTGGAACTGTGCTGTGCATCTTCTGCAGAACCAAATTTGAAAACTGCTGTGGCAAGGTATGCCTGCTTTTTCTGCAGAGCTTCTGGTTCCATATCCACATGCTTCTCCCAGAAACAGAGGTGCCCAGGTCAGTTCCACCTGCTCGTATGCCTCTGTTTCCAGGAGACACTGAGTGTGGTTGGACTGGGAAGGGTTGCAATGATTGCAGCCTCTCCTGCCATAGACACTTCTTGATCTGGCTCTGCAGGAGGCATAGGGCAACACCCCTGAAAATGTCTCATGGCACCATAGGCAGAGGAAGAAAAAATTATTTGGGGGGGCCATACACATGTGCTCCCTGCCACAACAGCTAAATCTGTGGGGGAAGAGGGGGGGAAAGGGCCATGGGGGGGAGCAGATTGAGGCCCGAGTGGTGAGGGGGGGAGCAGAGCACAGGCAGGAGCAGGGGTGGGTGAGTGGGTCCCCATCTGGGCCAGGTAGTGGGACAAGTGGAGACCCAGGGGACACATGCCCCCCAATCTGTGCACAGGGTGGCGGCCACTGCTTCTGCACATAGAGCCTTGCTGCCCCAAGAGCCCTAGCCCATGCTCCTGCCTGTGCCCTGCTCCCTCCCTCACCCCTGGGGCCTCAGTCTGCTCCCCCCCATAGTGGTGAGGGAGGGAGTGGGGCTAGGGCTGGGGCAGGCACTGCACAGCAGGGGCGGGGTGGAGCTGCGAGTGGCTGGTCCGGGGGGTGGCAGCTCCTGCCGCTACGCGCAACCCAGGAGGGCATGGGTGTTGTGAGGCCCAGATGTGGATGCGGCGTGGGGAGGGTTGCCACTGCGGGCTCGAGCCAGGGAAGCACCGGGCTCTTCCTGGGGGTGGGGAGGCTGGGCTGGACTGTGCTTAGGGCAGGCAGTAGCATTGCTGGGAGCGGGGTTGGGGGTGCTACAGTGAATTTTGGGGTGGATGCAGCTCCTCCCATCCCTCCATAGCCACTGCTGCCTGCTCCAAGTGCAGCCCACCCCAGCCAGTCCCTGGCCAGATGGCTGAATAGCCTGGTGCAGCCCTGGCCCAAGCCCGCAGTGTCAGTGTATCTGGGGGTACATGCCCCCCATGCCTCCTGGGATACACGTAGCAGCAGGAGCCGCACCCCCCAGACAAGCCACTTGTGGCTCTGTCCCGCACCCTGCCTCAGCTGTGCAGTGCCTGCCCTTACCCCAGCCTCAGCCTCACCACCGTGGGGGGGAAGATTGAGGCCCCAGTGGTGAGGGAGGGAGTGAGGCACAGGCAGGACCAAGGGCTGGGGTGAGCACGAGCTGGGACTCCCCAGTTGAGAACCACTGGTCTACTGAAAGGCTTTGTGAGCCACAGGGATACATATGGTCTCTCAGGAGAAAAGGTAGAAATTTAGACACTATTATTGTCTATACCAGTGGTTCTCAAACTTTTTTTTCTGAACCACTTGAAAATTGCTGAGCATCTTGGTGGACCACTTAATAAACTTTTTTTTGGGAAGTTGGGTGTAATGTTTGTCAGCTTTAGCCTTAGGTCATCTTTCTGCAGGCCAATGGTGGTCCGCGGACCACAGTTTGAGAGCCTCTGGTCTATATTGTTAACTGTGCTGATGAATCACCTGTTTTTCTTCGGTAAAATAGAGAGTTCCTGAAAATCCTGGCATTGTGAATGTTTCCATACCAAAACATGATGTTGATAGACCTTCAGCAATAGCTTACTGGCCCTAGAGCTCTACAGAGGAGTACCTCTTTCTGTTATAAGCTGAGGCCTTGTGGCAACACAAATGATAAAATTGGGTTGCTCCAAAACAGAGACAAGTCAGTCAGTAAACCAAAGGTTGTCTTGAAAAACTGCAGCCATCCACCAGTGACATATTAAATACATCAGCACAAACCAAGTATGGCTGACTATTTGCATTGCACAGGAGAAAAGTGTCTCATTTATAATGAGCTTTTAGGTGTTTAAGAATGTCTCTAGTTACCTGAAAAGATGATGGGATAGTGAGAAGCAGAGATAGTGAGAGGGGGATTTTTACAGTTTGGTTCTCAGGTATGGGATGAACTGACTTCCTGCTAGCACCTGAAAGGCTATAGACAAATATGGAATTCTGGTGCTCTTGAAATTCAATATGATTCATCATCCCCATGTAATCCTGCTCTCCATGACTTGCAAAGTACTTCGAAATAAATGCCAAGATATTCAGAGCAGAACTGCTTTCCAGGCAGTGGGCTAGAGAGCAGGAATCCCTGCATAACTCTCAGTTGCTGGTTTCCAAAGGTTCCTGAGGACAGTTAAATGCACAGAAAACCACTCAATAGCTTGTCTGCCCTGCTTCCCCCTCCTGGATGGGAAGCAGAGCACTGTGGGTTGCTGGAAGACTGCTGGAACACGTAGATGTTTCAGGAAGTGCTTTATTTAGATGTTCCTCTTTTTTCAATGGTTAGTTCTGAAGCACTTTTTGGTCCACAAACATCTGCACCCTTGCTGTTTGGAGCACTTCGAAGGTACTTGGAGTCCTTCAAACAGCATGTCTGTGCATGGGCTCTACATACCTCACTCTGTCTGTGCTGCAAGAACACTCCAAGAGTGCAAGAGGCAGCAGCAGCAGCACAAAGTAGTGGAGGACTCAAAAAGCAGAGCAGTCACAGTGCTACCTACATATTGTATACCTGTGTGGAAGTACTGGCTTATAGTGAAATAAAAGCATTAATGAAGCCATAGTGAAGTTCTCTGGCTTAATGGCACAAATCTATATGCATATGACTAACTTCATATAACCAACTCTTCCCATTGATTTTAGTTCCTGACCTGAGAAAGGGCACTGTTTCCAAATGTTGTCTAATATTTCTCCTGACTATATACTTTGTCTAATGAAAACCTTTGCAAGCCACGCATTTCCTGGACCATCACAACTACAACTACACTTCAGTCCCACTGTTCACATGGAGAAAGCAGTATTCCCAACTTACACAACTGTAGTCTCTCAACTTTTTTTGTGTTTCTTTTAAAGTCCCAGATCATCCAAACATTTGCTTTAGCCCACTGTCTACATTTTTACCCCTCACGGTTGTAGAGAAAATTTAAAAAATACAAATCATAGAATCATAGAAAAAAGGACCAGAAGGGACCTGTAAGATCCTCAAGGCTGGTCCCCTGCCATGGACAGGAGGCAATTGGGCTAAAATGAGCTCAATGAGGCGCTTGTCCAGCCTCCTTTTGAACACCACGGGGGTGACGACTGTACCACCTCTGCTGTAAGTGTGTTCCAAATTCTAGCTACCCACATGGAAAAGAAATTTTTCCTTATGTTTAGCCAAAACTTTTCCTCGACTAGCTTGTGCCCATTAGTTTTTATCTTCCCAAGGGGTACTTTTCTGAAAAGTTGCTCTCCCAGATCCTGGTGTTCTCCCTGGACATACTTGTAGATAGCTATAAGTCACCCCTCAGTTTTCTTTTACTCAGAGTGAACAAACCCAGATCCCAAAGTCTCCCCCCATAAGGCCTATCCCCCAGGCCCTTTATCATGTGGGTAGCCCTTCTCTGCACCCTTTCAAGCTTGTCCACATCCTTCGTGAAGTACGGTGCCCAGAACTGGACACAGTCCATCAGCTGTGGCCTCACCAATGCCGAATAGAGAGGGAGGAGCACCTCTCTGGATCTACTGATGACATCTGCTGATGCATGTCAGAGTTCTATTGCCCTGCTGGTGACTTCATTGCACTGGTGGCTCAAGTTCATCCTCTGGTCAATTGTCACCCCCAGGTCCCTTTCAGATGCAGTGCCAGCCAGTGGACCACCACCCATTATATAGATATGGTGAGGGTTCTTCCTACCCAGATGAAGGACCTGGCATTTGTCCCTGTTGAACCTCATCTGATTGCGTTCAGCCCATAGGACCAGCCTGTCAAGGTCATCCTGGATCTTTGTCCTGTCCTTTAAAGTGCCTGCTTGTCCCCATAGGTATCATCTTCAGACTTTTAATTATTGCACTTTTCACTCCCTCATCCAGGTCATTGATAAAGATGTTAAAGAGCATGGGCCCAAGCACTGATCTCTGGGGGACACCACTGAAGACGGCCCTCCAGGATGAGGCCACCCCATCAATTACCACTTGCTGGGATCAGCTGCTGAGACAGTTGCTAACCCACCTCACTGTAGCCTGGTCTAGGCCAGTACTCTCCAACTTGAGAGGGTTTCATGGGTAACAGTACCAAAGGCCTTGCTGAAATCTAGGTAGATGATGTCCACCTCCTGCCCCATGTCCAGCTGGTTAGTTACCTGGTCATAAAAGGATACCAGGCTTGTTAGGTATGACCTTCCCTCGACAAAACCATGCTGGTTGTTTCTCAGTACCCCACTAGTTGCGAGCTTGTAGTTGATGACCTCCTTGACCTTTTTTTTAAAAGATTTTTCCAGGACTAAAGTCAGACTGACTATTGTGATCACTGTTACCCAGAGTACATCCAATCTTCAGGTTGCCTACCATGTCTTCCCTTTTAGTCAGCAGCAAGTCCAGAGTCGCTTTACTCCTAGTCAGCTCCTCCATAGCCTGTGTCAAGAACAGGTCATGTATAGTTGCCAAGAAGTTGGTTGATCTGCTGGAGCTGGCTGACTGGTCTTCCCAACAGATGTCAGGGTAGTTGAAGTCACCCATGACAATCAAGTCTTTAGTACTGGCTGCTTCTGTCAGTTTGCTGTAGAATGCCTGGTTGCTCTCCTCTTCTTGGTAGGGAGGCCTATAGTAGAGTCCTACCATCAGATCCCCTTCTCCCAAGCCCCCTTGTATCTTGTCCCAGAGGGTCACAAGGGACTTCCCCCTGCCATCAAATGTAACCTGCAAGCAGGGGCACCCCTCCACCCTTCTTCCCAACCCTGTCCTTCCTATAAAACCCGTAGCACTCAATCTCCACTGCCCAGTCATATGTATTGTCCCACCAAGTCCCTGTCAATCCAATGAGGTCAAATTCCTCATCTGCTAGGAGTGACATCCTGTTTGTTGCCCATGCTTCCAGCATTCCCATAAAGACAGCTGAGCTCACCCCTACTCGTCTCAGGTTTTCTGTCCTTCTGCAAGTATCTGTGGGCATTGGTAGTTATCTGGATGTCCCCTATGTATATATCCTTCTCTGGGTCCTCTCGGTCAAAGGATTTATGCCCAGCAGTGGCATCTTCCCTCACTCCCTCGGGCTTGTCTATTTTAAAGCCCTCTTCAGCAAGTCTGCGATTCTTGTGGCAAGGAGCTTTTTCCCTCTGCCCACAAGGTGGATACCATCTCTTGCATGCAGCCCAGTGCCATTGAACTGTGTACGAAGCAAGCATACCCTACAGATTCAGAGTCCAGATAGGAAAATAAAATGAGATTCTCATTTATTGCAGAGCTAACGAAATAAATAAACAAACCCTTGTGATTGTTAGGACAATCGATTTTGGGGCAGACTCGGTGATTTTTGAACCTCAGGACAGGCAGCAGAAATGCTAGTGTGGGTATAAGTGTTTGCAGGATTAGGGTTTTCCTACTCCATTCCTTCCACTAAGAACTTGGGAGGGAGGGAGATTAATTGGCTGGTAAAGGTGAAGAACAGAGTTGAGATGCTCTTTCTAGACAAACTGCATCAGAGATGCATGAGCTTTTTTGTAAGCAGCAGGTGGCTTCATCAGATTCAGCTGTGAGCATGGGGTCATACCAGCTGATGCATCTGATCCGGGCCAGCACGTCCTATCCTGTGAAACCTGTGGCCACAAGGGGCCCAGCAGCTAAAAAGCCCCCTACGTCTGCTGCTCGCCATCCTCTGCCACCACCAGCTTCTTGGGGGTAGGGGGCCCCAAAATTTGTGGTGCACCCTGCATCTGATTTAGATAGCTTAGAAGACAATCCTTCAGACTACGGCCACTAACTGCCTCTTTGCCAGTGTAAAACACAGCGAGGGAGAAGAAGGGGAGAAACATACACACACGAAGCAACAGTAACAGGAGACTCTAAACCCAGCGCTGCGCTAACGAGCTCCGACTCCTTCCCTTGCAGCCCCCTTCGTACCCACCCACAGCCACACTACTGAGTCTGCGCATGCGCCATTGGCCCCGTCTTCCCCCGGCACAGGCACGCGCCGTCTCCTCCTCGGGCCCTACGCCCCGCACCCTGAGGGTGTCTAGTCTGCTGCCTGTTCCCCGATAAGGACTGTAAGCCCCAGAAAAACAAGCTTGC
>NW_017729004.1:63936729-63947610 GCF_001723915.1 Gavialis gangeticus | reverse complement strand
TGCGCATGCGCCATCGGCCCCGTCTTCCCCCGGCACAGGCACGCGCCGTCTCCTCCTCGGGCCCTACGCCCCGCACCCTGAGGGTGTCTAGTCTGCTGCCTGTTCCCCGATAAGGACTGTAAGCCCCAGAAAAACAAGCTTGCGCAGAGGCAGCCTAGCCGAGTTCCACCCCAAGCGAGTCCAGCGCGGACGGTGCGGGTGTTGGGTCTGGCGGCGGTGGCTCCGCGCAGGCAGCCCCACAGTCAGCTCCGTCCGGGCGGTGGCTGCAGGGGCGGAGCGCGCCGAGGGCCTCTGGTGACATTGGGCCGCGAGGCGAGGAGGACGTGAAAGCGTGTGAGTAACAGCCGCTAGCCTTGGTGTATAGCGAGGCTGTCACCATGTTCGGCACTATGGCCCGCCACGCCCGCAAGCATCCGAGCGTGAGTAGTGGGTCCCGGTGGCCTCCCCCGCGGCTCCCGGGGGCCGGGCGCGGCTGGTCCGCGGGCGCCTTGCGGCATCTCCCCTCCCCTCGCCTGTTGCTATGGCGCCCTCTGGGCGGGGGGGGCGGAGCCTCCGGCGACTAACGTGTCCTTCCCTCGTGTCCCAGTTGTTCCCGCTCTTCCTGTTCATCGGATCCGGGGCTGCCGGCGCGGGCCTCTACCTCCTGCGCCTGGCGCTCTTCAACCCCGACGTCTGGTAGGTGCTGCACATATCACCCCCTCGTCCGGGCTCCACGACTTCTCCGCAGGCCGTGCTCGCTTTGGGCCTGGCTTGGAGGGGTCGGGTTCCTGTCTAGGAGACTCGTCCCCCCGATACTGTATATTGTGCTTCAGGACAAATTATCTAAATAAGTTTCAAATCAAACCAACTGAGGCAAACACAATCGTTCCAAAAACCATATGGATTGAGCCGGCAGAACTTGATTGTTTGAAGCACCATGTGTGGCCCTACAGCTGGTAAGCAGCCTCCATCCCAGACTCTCAGATACTTGCAAATCCGCTGGCAGGCATCCTTCGTGTAGTCCCAGGCCTGGATGTCTTGGGAGTCAGATGTCCCCTGCACTTGATCTCTGAGCCAAAAGATGGGCTGTTTTCCACAGTGGCAAAACAGCTTGTGACGGTCACTTCTGGGAGCCGCACGAACTGTTGACGTAGAAACGTGTTGTGCTGATGGTGGCTGGTGCTGCAATGATGATAAAGCAGTGACTGTGCTCCACAGCCATTGAACAAAAGAAATGATGATCATGATCATCAACATGTCTTGATCTTGTTTCTTCTAACAGTGGCATGGCTGATCACTCTGTATTCTGACACTTCTCTCTCTCTTTCTGACAGCTGGGACAAAAAAAATAACCCTGAACCTTGGAACAAACTGGGTCCCACTGACCAGTACAAAGTAAGATGCTTTTAGAAAACAGGATGTTGCATATGCATGGTACCTGCCATCTGGTATTTATTTCAGAGATCCCTGATATTATTGAGCTATTATAGAGAGACGGGTTAAGGAGGAGGAAGTTTACTTACTCTTCTGTTCTGGGCTTGTTTGGCCCTAAAAACAAATGGTGGGTTGAATTGGAAAGCTGAATTAGGCAAAATGTAAGGATTAAAATAAGACAGACTGACTTGCTGACTCCCTGCCAGAATGTTACCTTGTTTATTTGGACCAAGTAAGCTTAGGGTTGGAGCAGGTTGAGTTTTAAGTATTGCATTGTTTACTTTGCCGTTGTTAACAGGTTTCCAGTTCCCTCCCACAGAACAGTAGTGCTCAAATGGCTAAATACCTGTGAGAGGTGGGAGGGCACATTACTCACGCATAATAGGTGCCAGTTCTAGGCAAGGCAGAGAGGTTTCGCTAAACTTTAAAATTGACCCCAAAACTGTCTTAAAGTGTTGCTGATAAGTAAGTACAGTTGAACTATGCTATTTTGATTTAACAATACAGCATGTACTCTGTCAGAGGATAGGAAGTCTTTTGCAGTATTCTCGGGTTTTTTGAAGGACCCAAGATCCCAATATTTTGTACAAATTAAAGTTTATTTAATGATGTTGCATGTAATATCTACCTCTCGTTTCTTTTATTTTCGAACTTTTTGGGACTGTAGGCATAGCTTGGAGGTAAAGCATTCCCAAGATTTACAACACAAGCCACATAAATGGGATAAGCAGTATGCTTGGAAGGAAGAGTTCTCAATCTTTCCTATGTTGTTGAATGGGTCCAGAAGTTTTTTTTCCTTTGGATCCTCCTCCCTCTGCCCCCCCCCCCCAATTGTATGAGAATAGCATGAGATAAATCTAGCTTTAACTAATGATACAATGTCTGGAATATTCATTTTGCACTGGTGTTATGATTAGTTTTATAAAGTGCCTTCAACACTGTCCTGTAGATGCAAGTAAGCTAAGAAATAATATTTTGTATCTAGAAAGTTCATTGTGATAGTAGTGAAGCAAGGATTTTTGTGGGTTATCCTTTTTTAATTGGGCCAGCTATGTGGTTGGGATAAAGCTAAACAAGCTTTGGAAAACAAGGCATTCTCCATCAGGGTTTTTTTGATAGTAGTAGTGGATTCTGGGGCTATTTAACTTACTAAGTGCTAATAATGACTGGCAACAGAAATTAAATTAACCAGAACCAAATGCATATGGTCACTACTTTCAGTATAGCATTTGGCATTTTCCTATGCTTACTAAAAGAAAACAACTAATATTGAAACTTTTGTATGACTGCATTCAACATTATATTATACTTTTTCATCAATGTGCTTAGCAACTGTCTTCTAGATGAACCAAACTCGCGTTCCCTGGGCATGTCTACAGGTGCCTATTAATATGTAGCAATAACCTACCTATTAGCTTATGTGGTGTCTACATGCGCAGTGCTGCCTTTTTTTCTACCCCACAGCAGGTATTTACATGGTAGTTAAATTTACTCTGCAGCAGGACAGTACTTGTAAATACAAATTTACTTCAGCCTAATAGAGGCACACATGTAGACACCCAGATATTTACTACAGAGCTAATTAGTCAACTGTGCAGTAAACATCTTGTGTAGATGCGCTTTCTTTTTATTTGATACTAATAGCATGGCATAAGTTGTTCCTCTCTTTAAATAGCATGACTTTGAATAGCATTCCCAGCCTGTCCTGGTACAAGCAACAGAAACTTCGATGTTGACCATATTTGGTTCTGTTTACCCTCAATATTTTCCAGTGGTGTAACTAAAGCAGTTCTGTGCGCTGTGGAAACTGAATGAAGCAGGGAGTGATAGCATAATATTGACTAGCAATTGTGTGAGGAACTTGCTAGCCAATGTAAAGAAAAACATTTTTTTCCTTTAAAACAGTTCTTGAGGAAAATTGATTGAGGAAGGTAGTATGTCTGCAATATTAAGATGCAGAATTCAAAGATTATACTGGAAGCAGAATTGAAAACTGTAGTTACAGTATTTATGCAGTCTTAATTTCCTAAGATTGGCTTCTGCTCAAAAATGACTTTAATAGATGATAAAATGGTTTCATTCAGTTTATATTTTATAGTTCCAGACTTAACTTATTTCACTTCTTTTTAAACTGCAAAAATGAATTGTGTATGCACAACTATGCAGTTAAAAAACCAGCCATGGATCCCAATCCCGTAAGACAGAGGTTGGTAACCATTTAAAGCAGCAGACTGGATGCTTGTGACCATGCCTCTGCCATGGACTGCCAATTCCCTGCTACTCCAGTCTTTTCCCTGCTCTGCGCCCCCCCCGACCCACCCCCTTTCCCCGGTGTACTGGGTCCTGCTTAAAACCCTGATGAACACCAGCAAAGTTAGCAGTGAGGCACAGAACATGAGGCTTTAATCTGCGTCCTCCTGCCGTCCAAATCAGGCCTTCATGGATGGAGCTAAGCTCTTCACAGGCTCAGTTTTTGTCTGCAGGCCTTCTGTTGCTGACCCCTGCTCTGAGCTAATTTGAACTGGCAAAACCCTCAGTCATGCCATCCAAGTCAGTGGGCTCTGCACAGACACAAGTCTGTCTGCATAGTTGGCAAGACCTCTGTGAAGACCCTGAAGCATGATTTGATACTTAGTCTTTTGACAAAAATTGCTGTATATGTTTTTCTTGTTGAAAAAAAACTTAACATATCATTCAGATTTTTGGCTCTTATTCCCAGTTTTTTAGGTTCTAGGACTATTAAGTCTTTTTGGTTGCAGCTTTTCACTTTTGTACTCAAGAGCTGAATTACTTATTCTGACTTTTTACAAAAAATCTTTGGGCAAAGAAAAAGTCTGGAAGGCTTCACCTGTAAGTTTAAGTTGAATAATATCAAGGTGCAGAATGGGTATTATAATACCCTTTTAACTGTAAGGGTTACTGCTGCTGCTCTTGTTCACTTTTTCAGTTACAATAAAATGTGCTTACTATCTAACTCAGTTTTACATTCTTAAACATGTTTTACCTGGAGGGCACACTTGGCCAGAACTCTGAAGTTGTGCTTGACTGACTTGTTACTGGATTTAACCTTTATAATGGAAGCTGAAAGACCAAATGAAACTTCTGTGTGGTACCATCCCGTGTTTTACAACTTCTCTAAATCATGCTTTGAATGATTCCTGTACCAGCCATTCCTTCCCCCTTCTTTCCCCGCCTTATTTTCATTCCATAACAAATCCTCATATGTATTAAGGATATTACGATTACAAAAATCATCCCTCATTTTATGTGCTTATAATACATTAACAAAAACACTTGCAGTAGTTGTCAATAAGTCTAAATCTCAAAAGGGGGAAATAATAAATTATTTCCCCATTTAAAGTTAACCCCTGAATGATTGGATCTTTTTAGCTGCTTCCTTACCATACCATGTTTATAAAGGAAAGCAAGACAACCTTCTACCTCTTCCAAATTTGCTGTATTTTTTTTATTTGCAAAGGCCTTAATCCTAGGGACAGGAAGAGTGGGTTCTAGAGATTCTTAGTAGGCCACAACTGTAGAACTACTAGCTTGCTTTTTTCCAGATAAAATAAATTTGAAGGTTCTTGTAGCAAAATAAAACAAGGAAATGATTAAAAAAAGAGAACCTAAACCTTCAGGATTTTAAATTACAGGTTTTATTTAAGAGCACAAAGATCTAATAAAAATCTGTCCACTTGACTACAGTAAATATTTTAAAGAAATGAGTAATAGCTTACATATCTAATCTCTATTCTTGCTTTAATTTGAACTTTTCAGTATGCGTGCACTCAAGTCAATTTCTGATGAACCCTCCTCTTTTTTTTTCTTTTAGTTTCTTGCGGTGAATCTTGACTACAGTAAACTGAAAAAGGAGCGTCCTGACTTCTGAAGGATATTCTCCCTTTACAAGCTGCACAGAACCAGAGGTCTTCCGGAAGCTGTCCGCACAAGTGATATACTTAATCATCCAGGAAATGTTAATTAAGTTTGCCTCACACTGCACTTTAATCATGTATTGGAG
This sequence comes from Gavialis gangeticus, assembly GCF_001723915.1. Taxonomy (NCBI): domain Eukaryota; kingdom Metazoa; phylum Chordata; order Crocodylia; family Gavialidae; genus Gavialis; species Gavialis gangeticus. The sequence continues at coordinate 63,942,176 of NW_017729004.1, read as the reverse complement.
AGTAGCTTGTTGGGGCTTAATAAATGTCTGAAACTTGAAGTGTCTAATGTCATTACTTTTGTGGAATAAAGTCCTGCTGCCAATATCAGTTGCTTGCTCCAAATGTTCAGCAACATAAAACTTGCATTTCTGTTTACTTTAAAATAATTTAGTCTCCCTTCCTGGATAATAGGACCTTAAATAATACTGAATTTTGTTGTAAACACCACTTTTTAAAAAATGTTGTATACTCAGCCAGTAGAATATTCTTGTGTTTTTTACTAGTGACAAACTCAATCTCTGTTTTCAGTGCTGGTATCTTGACTGAATATTATTTACTGCCTTATTCTGGACTCTCACTAATGTGACAGAGGAAAATGCAACTTGCAATCATGCATTTGGGGCAATCGCATTTGTCAGATGAATATCGTTACTTCTTTATAGAAATATAAAAGGCCTCTCTAACTAAAAGTTCTCTTTTGTCTGACCTGGAAATCCCTGGACACTTTCAAGAAGGTTCTTATGGATCTCCATTAGATTGTAGTTACAATACTTAAAAGCTACCTGCACTTGTCCTTCTGAATGCTCTGCAATTATTGGGTCTTGCCATTTTTACCTCTGATATGGAACTATGACTTGGGTCCTTGACTGCAGTATTCCCTGCATACTTCAGCAGCCTTATACCAGGCTTGTTGCTTGCATTTCACCCACTCTGGAGCTTTGACAATATAAATGGTGGTCAAGGCAGTCTTCTCCAGCCAACATTGTTTAATCTTAACTTTTAGGCTTCATAGGTAGTATTTTTGTTTGCCACAATACGGTACATGTATGCTATATCAAAGGACCCAGGGGAGGCCTCCCTGGGTACTCTTATTAGTGAACAATCCAAATATTTGAAAATAGGTTGCTGTTTAAAGACATTTTACTCTTCCTGGGATATTTGTAGTAATCCTATTTTAAAACAATGAAGTACTTCTATTGTAAACCACTTGCAACAAATGCAGAATTCACATATTATTTCAGAATAGTTTCATGTTTCGTGCAGTAGTTGTGATATATTTCACTCCTAAGACAAAATATGTATACTAAAACTTCTCAATAAGCACATGTAACCACATACAAGCTGACCAAACAACAGAGAATTTAGCAAGGAAAGTGAGAGAGATGTTTGGTCTTTAATCTTCAGTTTTGGGTTCATATCCAGATATTGCCTATCTACAATAGATCTGTTTCTCTAAAGGCTCAAGCCCTAGTCCAGGAAGATATGTAGGTGGTTTCACTGAAATGTCAGGATTGTTTGTGATTTGAGTGTTTTAAATTCCTAGAACTAGGAATCCAGTTTTATGCTTTCTAGAATGGGGTATTGCTAAAGTTGAGTGTCCTTTGTTCCTAGGCTATTGAATGGGGGAGGGGAAGGGGTTCTTATTCTCTTAAGTACATTTTTATTGGTGAACATGCACAAAAAAGTAGACTTTGTACTTGATGCTCCCTTCAACAACAGATTAGTATGAATTTATTTTCTTGTGGAGAAAGAGTTAACACCATACATTTTCCAGAGAGATTATTGGTATTTGCTCCCTTTTGTTGTGCAGGCCACATGTGCTATTTTTATATGCTTACATCCAACTTGTTTGTGGACTTTAATTTTAATATTGGATTGTTACAAGATGAAAGCTAGTTGACATTCCAAAACAGCGTTTCCAAAACAGCTTTAATTATTAAATCGCTTCAAAGGAAAAAAATCTTGTTGCAGTTCACATCCTTTGGCACATGTTATAAGGAGATAATATGAAATATGTCTTGCTAGTCTCTTAAATTTGCTAAACTATGTATCTTTATATGCCTTTTGGGAGACATGTTTTAGCCTTGCCAAGCCCTAATGATGGTACTCATATACCCTTATGAATTAGAATAGTGTGGTAAGAACACTTACGCTACCTAATAGAAACCATATTGCTAGTTTTAGCTACTAATCAAAGTTACTAATGAGAAGTATTTGTTACAGTTTTCCAATAATTTTAGAGTTGAAACATACCAATATATACAGATCCGACCTGTACAGAGAAGTCTAGATTCAAAGTTAATAATCTGCATTAGTTATTTGAATATATTTTTTGTGTCTTATGAACCATTTCCATGAACTATTTTAAGGTACTTAAATTATAATGGAAAATTGCATAATGGCATTAATATAGTAAGTATAATTAGAAATTTCCTCTACTCAGAGTATATGCCAGGTAATTCGTACGCCTAGATGCATACATAAAACTGAAACTACCTAATTTCATTATGAAAATTACTTTGATTAAGTTTACTGTGAACGTACTATGATAAACACTTGTGAATTTGATCTGCAGAACCGAGAAGCATAATGGCTTAAGTCCTGGTGATAATACTGGAATATCACACTTACTAAGCATATATTTTTATAAAATTACTGCTATTAGATTTGATTTAAACTACATTTGAGCAACTTACTAATGGATATTCAAATTATATCTTACCTGCATAATCAAGCAATCATTTTTTTTTTTTCTCTGATAGCTAGTTATAACAGCTACATGTAGGATGAATTAACCATTGCTATATAACAGCTGTCATCTCTAGGAGTTTACTAAGAATAGGGTTAGAAGTTAAATTACCCAGGCTAGGGCCAGGAGTTACACACAAACCAGTATAAGTGATGATCTGAAACCAGTTCAAATCTATAACAACAGAAGTTCAGTGCACATATAAACTGTTTTCAATATGGTCAAAATCCATTTAAGATGAACCTGGATGCAGGCAGTATCAAACTGAACTAGTTTAGGTTAAATCAGTTTATTTAACTTCTGTCCCAGATCCCCTACAGGTTCAAGTTAACTCTCAGTCCCTCAGCATTCCAGGATGCTTTGCACCTTTCCTGTGAAGCCTTCCTTGCAGAGTAGTCGGTCTATCCTTGGCCCAAGCTGTCTGCTCCAGAAAAGCAGTGAGGCATGCTGCAGGCATGTGGCTGCATTTTTTGAGTTAAAAGTCAATGTCTGTTCACTTGCTTACCAGTTCAATCTACACGGTTTAGACTAACCTGTGAAGATTGAATCAATTCAGTCTTGGGCTTTTTGGCTGTCTGTACTTAGCCCCTGAGCTAAGTAATGGACTTAACAATCTAATATAAATATTTAGGCTCTGATGCAATGTTTGGGGAGACTTGGGTACGCAAAAAATGGATTCACAGAAGCCAGTGAGCTGAGCCCAAAGCTGCTTCAGTGAGCTCATAATTAATGCTCACAAGAAAATTTTGTGTTAGAAACTTGGGGGTGAAAGAATGGTATCCATGTTTCAGTACCATATTTTCTCATGTACCACATGCCCCCAATAAGACATCTTGTTTTTTTGGGAAAGCAGAACAGTGTTTTGGAGTGCGGGGGGGGGGTGGATTTCCAGAGTTGTGTACACACACAGAGCAGGCACTAAACCTAATCTTCAATCACCTTCCCTTTTCTGCTTAAGCAAAACATGAAATCCTAGCTGCTGATGAGGATGAGTCTGAATGGGTGGATCTGCAATTTTGAAAGGAACTAAGAACAGTCTGTAAGGCTGAAATGGGAGAAGAGAGATCAGGGGTAGCTAGCAAAATTGCTGGAAGAAAGGTTAGCTTAATTAGCAGAACATCAAGACCATTATAAAGGTTAACATCTGTGGAATGAAGAACAATAAGGCATTAAGACAATTGATTCCTTGAGCTGCCTGAATCGAAATGCCGCTGCTGCTGCTGGACAGTTGGTTTTGGAGCAAGTATCAAAGTAAGATGCTTCTGTTCCAGGCAGAAACTCAGCTTCCTTGCTGAAGAGATGAAACCCAATGTGGGGGTCTGATTTTGGGGAGGAAAGGTGTGTGTGTGTGGTATGTAAGTAAATACAATATGTTTGAGAAGTCAAATTTAAAGATCCTTTATAACAGCTGATAAACTGCTAAGTAAAGGACAGAATGGGAGTAGAAACTAAAAAGGGTTTGTGGGAAGTTTGTGACCTGGAAAATAGTTGGTGGATGGGAAGGGATTGCCTCTAGTTTACTGTATTGTACTTAATTAGTGGGGTGGTCCAGGAAGTGTAGAGAATGGCAAGAGGTAGGGCTTTTTGAATCTTTTACTGTTCCAATTGTATTGTTAGGAGAGCTGTTGGATGAGCTTTCAGGCTTTAGGTTCTCTTCCAAAGGCCGTGAGGAAGGCCATCCAATGCCACAAAAAAGCCTTGCCCATCTGGGGATGGGAATTGATTGGTATTCTGGTTAATTCTAACTTAACAATTTGGGGAAATTGAGATGAAATTAATATTAATTTGAAACTTAGAAAATCTGAGCAATTTCACAAATGAAAACTGAGCAATTTCACTGAACTGAAACTGTATCTAGTAAATGAGTATAGGACAATAGTAGGATGAAAATGCACTAAGGGGAAGTTCTTATGTGATTAAGGGCATGATTCTTAGGATTCTCTTGAACTGAAAAGCAGTTCACAAACAAATGGTACTCTAGTGTATGTATACGGTGGGAAGGCAAGATTACAAGTAAGCATTCACTTAATTTTTATAATTAAAAATAAACACACCTGTCTTATGACAGCTAGCTTCACTTGGATTCATTTCTCCAAGAATCTAAAATATTTTCTTTTTTAATATACTGTATTTACTTGATTCTAAGATGAGGTGCTTTTCTCCCACTTAATATAGGGGGAAGCCTCTCGTCTTAGAATTATGTACAAGGGTAGTGGGGTGGGAGGGGGGGCAGGTGGCTGCTGTGACTCCAGCCCCTTTCTGGGGTCAGGGCTATAGCTGCAGCTGCTGCCTGCTCCCCCACACCCCTGCCCACCATCTTTCCACTGCAGCCTGTTCTCCCCATCTCCCCCAGCCCCATGCAGCCTCTGCTCTCTCATCTGCTCCTCTCCTTCCCACACTTACATTTACTCTGTCCTCAGGCTCCATGCACACTGCAGCCTGGGGCACTGAGCATGGCCCCAGCCCAGACTCATAGTGGTGTACAGGTTGCACATGTGCTATGGGGACCAGGCTCAGTGCCTGGTCTGTGCTCAGTGCCCCAGGCTAGAATGGAGGCAGAGCCTGCCAGCACAGAGCAAGGGTAAGGTGGGGAGAAGGGGCAGGCAGGGAGTAGACAGAAGCATGACTTTCCTATCTGCCGCACTGCAGCAGTGGGGGAGGAAGAATTACAGATTATCCACCCGTAATTAGGTTCTATACATGGAAAATTATAACAAACCAGCTAATTGCCCATTGCTAATTTAACATCCGCAAAAACTACTTCAACATCCGCAAAAACTACTTCACCGTTAGGGCGGCTAGGAGCTGGAACCAACTTCCAAGGGAAGTGGTGCTGGCCCCTACCCTGGGGGTCTTTAAGAAGAGGCTGGATGCCCACCTAGCTGGACTCGTTTGAGTCCCATTTCTCTTTTTGGGGTTTTTGTTGTTCTCCCGCCC
>NW_017729004.1:63928248-63936663 GCF_001723915.1 Gavialis gangeticus | reverse complement strand
AAGAATGATGGATTTCAGTGTTTATATCACCCTCCCCGTGCCCCCCCACTCACTCTTTGGGGCCAACCATGTAAAGACTCCTGCCACTGCCTCCTTCTCTAGCCTCTGGCGCAGGGGCTCCCTCCTCCGGCCTACCTCCGCCTTGCAGCAGGGTTTCCCCCCAACCTCCCTTCCCCTCCCTGCTGCCTCCCCCTCTCTGCTGGCCTTTGTCAGGGCTGGATGGTAGGGGGAGGAGGCGCTGCCACTGTGATGCCTGGCCCCAGCAAGAGCCACCAACATGACCCCCCCTTCATCTCCCCCCATCTGGGCCCACACAGCCTCCCTCCCTGCTGCTGCCTCCCCTTCCCTGCTGGCTGTTGTTGGGGGCCTTCTTCCCTTTCCCCTCCCTCCCTGCCCACCACCTGGCCCTGGCAACAGCTGCTACCGTGACAACCCCCTTTCACCTTCCCCCACCCCACTCACATCACTGCCGGTTGATCTGGGGAGCATCAGGGACAGGCAGTGGTGGGGTGCTGCCAATATGACCGCCCCTTTCACTCTCAGGCAGGGTGGCATGGGGAAACCCCATTGCTTGGGCATCCGCTGCATGTTTGCCACCACCACCACAAACTTCCACACCAGTGACTCAAAGTTGGACCCGAGCAGCCAATTGCCGCCCACCATCTCGGCGGTATGTGCGCTCTTGGCCAAAAGTGGTATGGACAGACAGACTAAGCCCTTTATTATATTAGAATTTATAATTTTTCCATGTATAGAATCTAATTATCAGTCTTACATTCTGGGTCATCTTAGGTTCAAGTAAATATGGTAATTTATGTCATAAATCCTCATTGTGTGTTCTCATAAGCTTCTTTGTTACAGTGGAGGCCATGGCTGTCCAACATCTGGATGGTGAGGAGCTGCATGCCACATGGACTGCAGACCCCTGGGCTTCCCCTCATAGTGCTGACAGCATGAATGGTGCAGACTCACTCTTGGCTGGGCATGTAAGCTATTTTTTTTGTGCTGTGAGCAGCCTGGATTTCCCCCTTCTTCCTGTGTAGCACCCTCCTACCACTTGGGCCCATCCTGCCCTGCCCTATCCTCAGAAGCAGAGTCAGAAAGCAGAAGCCAGTAGTGGGAAGGGGGACCTGGATGCTCTGGCCATCTCAGCTACTGGAATGGTGGAGGTAGCAGCACTTAGGCAGGAGCCCTGGCATTGTGTGATAGACCCTTGGAGACCACATGGAGCCTATGGGACTACATGGAGCCACCAGTGGGTGGCCCTGATCTAGGTTTTGCTAATTTCTGGATTTTCATGGCACACCTTTTAATTATAAATCTACATGATCCTAACTGAATCTTCTATCATAAGTCACACTTTATTTTCTTATGAAATACATTTTTGACAAGGCCATAATCAAGCTTTCTTCTAGATCAGTTTTATAAAGGAAATGTAAACTCTGACTTGTTCAACTGGAAGCAAGGAGACAACACCTGCAGAAGGCACCCCTTGCTGCTGAATGCTGCTGAAGCCCTATGTCCACGGATCAGATCCAAAGGTTCCACAGGCAGTGGGTTGCCAACTCCTGGCTTGACATATTGAGTTGATACTTCTTCTAGTAAAAACAAAGGTTCGAGTGGTGTTTAATGGGAGATCAGGTTTGGGATTTTATTTTGAGGCATTTTATTGTGGGAAGAGTCTCTATTTTTTGTCATGTCACCCCAAATCTGGGCAGTTATCCATTTTCTTACTTCTGAGACTTTCATGTGAAGTTCTGAAGACGAAAACAAAATATGGCTGGGATCTGATTTACAATACTCTGCAATGTTTCTGAATGACCTAAAGAACTAAAGGAACTTTTACTACCAGAATCAAAGCATTGTTATTTTTTTAATTGCAACCAGAACTTCAAACTGACGCAACAGTGTGCTTGTCTTTCAATTTCAAAAGCATGTATCCCATGAAAAACCCAGGAAACATTCTAATAATCTCTTACAGTTTTGATTGCCAGTCTTTAAATAACACAGTACAGAGAATGTGCCTACTACTATTATACATAAAATGTGACCTGCTTAATCCAAGAAATGCCCTTATACTGCCCACAGAAAGACTATTACTCAGAACTAGGGGACCATACGTTCCAGTTTGGCTGGGACAGTCCCGGATTTTGTAGGCTGTCCTGACAGCTCTGAAAATTGAACCAAAAGTCTTGGATTGGCACCGCCCCACCTACACTGCCTAGCCTGGCTCTTCCTAAGCAGTGGCTGGAAGCAGGGGGTGGGCTGGGTTTGGCACCACTCCTCCTGCCTGGGGTAGGGATCGGCTGAGGTGCGGCAGGGTGGAGGGAGAGTGCTGCTGTAAGCACAGGCTGCTCACATGGGTGTAGCAAACAAGTTCACCCACTTGCAGCCCAGCAGAGTCGGGACCAGGGAGTAGCTGCCACCATGTGGAGCTCAGATGAGGGGAGGGCTTGCCCAACAGGAGTGGGTGTGGGCTGGCTCAGATCCCTGCCATGAGGGGACTGGGGGTTCCTCTGCCCACCCAGCTGCCAGGGACCTGTGTTTGGGGCGAAGGGCGACCGTGGGCTCCGGGCTCTGCCCAGAGACTTTGGTCCTGGCTGGCTCTGTCCCACCTAGACCTTACCCAGCATACCTCCCCTCTTGCCCTGCACCTGTCCAGCTAGAACAGGTGTGTAACCTGGGCACCATCGCTTTGGCCCCCCTTGGGCGGTGGGATTGCACTGGGGGCACTGGTTTGGCCACTGACTTGCAGCAGGGGGGGAGGAAGTGTCCAAGATTTCCTTAAAAATAATATGGTCACCATAGCTAGAACTCATAAACCTGCTTGCTAGCAAAATAAGGCCATGGTGCTTTTTGACAAATCACAGTAGCACTGAGCACTTACATGTTCAAACTTTTATCCTGACCTAGTTTAAGAGAAAATTACCAGCTCTTATCAATATTGCAAAAGCAAAAAAATATTTAGTAGGAAATACTTTAAAGTAGTTAAACTGGGTAGCAAAGTGCAAGCCTGCTAACACCATGGCTATTTCAAGTGCATGCCATTGTGCTGGCAATATATTTGGTGCTATATAATACACAAATAACAATATACTTTTTTCCCCAAAGCAAATATCTTCAAATGAGTGAGCACTTGTTCCTTCTTTATTCTATAAGCTATATATTTTCTAAACAAGGTCAACTTCATCATGGAGTTGAGAGCCCTAGAATAAATGAGCTATTAGATACTATTTAAAAATATCCCATCATAATATTTCTCAAAAGTAGGTATCATGAACACTCTTTCATAAACAGTGTTAATAGCTGGCACTCCCACACTTGTGCTCCTAACTTTGAAAAAACTGATGGAAATGAACTAGTGCTCGTGATAGCAGTTTTTGGAATTATACGGGTAGACCTGGCTTATAGGTATTGTTAATGAGCTGCAGAGTGAGAAGTTGACTATTATGCTTTGAGCCAAGAGCATTACGTCGGTTATAATCAGCATGCTACTAATGGAATACATCTTTATCTCCTAATTCAGTGACCCCAATAAACAGCAGGGTGATCAAGTTTTAAATTGCTTTCGTCTAGCTCAGGTAAAAATCGGGGTTTCCCAAAATTTTTACCTTTGAAAACGTTATCCTGGGTAATATGCTAAAATGTACTGCTCTTGTGATTGTATTTATAGTAGAGCAAATAAGAGGGATTTATTTGATGTGATAATTAATGTAAAATTAATAAATGCAAATTAAAATATGTGTTTGGTATTGAAATAAATTATCTTAATTTTGCATAAGATTTTTTGACAAATAACACATTGTAATATATTTTCCTCATTTGACTTCAAGCTTAAAAGATGGTTTGACTGTATTGCTATCTACTAACTTTTAAAACTTAGCAATTGTGTTTGATCCTGACTGGACTATAGTATTTTCTTTGAGGGGGTGTCAGTGTATATAAGGATGAAAACAGATATTTTAAAAAATGAGAGATATATATGCAATTGGGCATGTAGGAATCATATTTTTTTTCCTTTTAGTTATGTGACAACCATCAGTGTAAGGCAGCTGAGTAAGCCAGAAGATACTTCCCCTAGGACAATGAGAAGTGAAGCATGTCAGGCCTATCAAAACTGGAAAATGGAACCACATACTCACCTCAGTTCCGTAGGTCATAGCATGTCTGTATATTACTTTTCTGAAAGAGCTTTCTACTCAATGTTATTTTAGAAATCTAAGGTTTGCTTTATGCATTGCTTTGGCTTATGAACACGATTAATCCACATTTCCCTAGAAATGTTCTTGACATCAATATTTAGTCATCAGATGTTTTAATGAAATCCACATTATTTAATCTCATTCTTTAGTCTGTAAATTGCATAAGGGTTTCTGTATTCAGAAACTAGATACCATCACTACTCCTGGAAAGCATTTACAATCTAAAAAACAAAGGCATTATTTTTCTATTCAACATGAATTCCATCTAAATATAAAAGAAAACCTTTTCCTTGTGCCTTAAACCAATCAACTATATAGACTGCCCTCAATACTCCAGATATCTGAAGTCATTAAAGATTTATTTGCACAGAACTTAGGCTATGGGAAGTCAAGAATATATCTTTCTACTATACAAACAGAGCAAAAGAAAACAAACAATAAGAGGCATCGCTGGCATTTGTCTTGACCTGTGTAACTAGGTGGATGATCTATGAACTGAAAATTCTTTAAGTAGAGAATCAATAGCTAAGGAACAGCTGCTAGCCTGTTCGTCTTGGAAGTAAAAAGCTGGGTATAGATTCTTGCTTATTGCCACAAATAGTATAGCTATGATACAAGCTAAATGAAAAGATGGAGACTTATGTCTATAACCAAGCAATTAGAAACTTAGAAAAAGTTTCTATGATCACAGGACAGTTACTATCAAGAGTTACCAACGGGATCCTCTGAGGCCATCTCACTTGACTGTTCAAAGACTTGACAGCAATCTGCATTCCTTGTCTTTTACTTCCTTCCACCCTTCTTGGATTCACTGAATAATTTGTTCCCTCCTGTTTTCAGCCATAAAGGATCAAGACTGAACTGCTCTAACCACTTCTGACAATTGGGAGTGACAGCTAAGGAATCCGTGAGCCAGGATGAGAATCACAGCTTCAAAACTTTTGACTGAGAGCTGCATTTGTCTGACACCCATGTAAGTCTTGAATCAATAGTGATATTTCAGAAAGAAATATCAATGGCACTAGCAGTTGGAAGACTGGCAAAAATTGTTTTATAAATACCTGAGAGAGCATTCATTATAAAATAAAATAGGAATGCAATCCAATTGGAATTATACATGAGTATTGACAATGATTTACAATTTAGGCACCTCAAATAATATTTCTAGGATAATTACTTTGAATTACTCTGGACAAAAATGCAGTTTATCAATATAATGTAAAAAGGACTTTTTTAGTGGAACTGTACAATGTGTAATCAATACGCAAATTTACAGGCTTGTTTTTGTCATATTGGGAATAAACTAACTATAAACATAAAATGTTTTCTAATTTTAGTTTTCTTGCTGCAGGCAAATGAAATAAGCTTCTGGGGAGGTAATGAGACCAGATGACTAGATGGTAAAAAAAGCTGGTTGTCATTCATTCTCTTCGAGCTATCCCTCCCTTACCATTTAGCAGGGTGGCTCCATTGTAGCTCAGAGGAGAGTTGTGACTTAATCATTGAAAAATGGGGTGGAACATGCTAATATTTCTTCAGTCTTGATTCTCCATTCCTGGGTCCAACAACAGAAAAAACTCTAGGATTTGCTATCAATACTGAAGAAAACTTGATGAATTTCATGCTAGGTTCTACTACAGAGGGCCAAATTCTGAAGTAAAAACTGACATCTCATAGCTTATGGTAGGGATATCAAACTTCTAGCTCTTGGGCTGGATTTGGCCCATGGACCTGTTGTCTAGCTCTCAGGACTTGGAGAGGGGCTGAGAATTTGGGAATAAGGTAAAAAAGAGAAGTGCTGTCATTTGCTACTGAAATCTGGGGCACAGAGCTCTGCTGGCAATGTGTGTCAGCAGTAGGGGCTGAGAGATGACTGTGTCCCCTGTGGCTGCACCTACCTGCCCATGGCTGTGGCATCTGGATTCAGATCCAGCTCAGGAGGTGGGTTGAATTTGACATCCCTGGTCTATGGGATTTCATTAGAATAACTAAGAGAAGAATTTGTTTCAGATATTGTTCTCATGCCTCACATGTTTCTGAGCTAGTGTAAGTGGGACAGGTCTGGAACATTAGGAAAAGAAAATTCACCACTGCTATGTAACCAGGTTGTTCCACCTGTGCATACAGAGGCCCTATATCAAACAAGCCATCCCTATCCTAGCGTAAAGTCAGTTCTGCCAAATATGCATCACCATTCTAGTTCTATAGGCAGGCCAGAGGAAAGAAACGACAGGCCACATCTACATGAGATGCTGACTGTGCAGTCATTACTGTGGAGTCCTTTAGTACTTGTACAAACAAGTACTAAAGGACTGTGCAGTAACCCAAGTTACTGCACAGTAGTGCCGACGAATGCCTTTTTTGTGATGCTGACTGTGCAGTAGCCTAATACTACTGCACAGTAGCATTGCGTCATGGTTTTTGCTGTGCAATGCAGGCTACTGCGCAGGCTACTGCTCAGTCAGCATCTCGTGTAGACGTGGCCAGTGTGTAGGAGTGTGCACTGGAGTTGACCAGGGACTCCCTGCTGAGACAAGACTTAGAAAATCAATAGTAGCAAAAGTACAAGTGAAGGTTGCCCTACACATGCTCTAACCCATTGGGGCCCAATCTTTTTGGCAGGTGTGCCACAAATTAGCTCTGCACCCTCCCTGAGTGCCACTCAGATTCCCCTCCTCTGCCCCATCTGCTGCTCTTTTCTCTATGTCCTACCCTGCCAGTCTCCTCCTCTGCTTCCTTCCCCATGCTCCCTGCCTGATCTCCTGCTCTGCTTTCTGCTCCTTGCCTGTCCTACTCGATGTCTTTGTAATAGGACCCCTATGCTGTTACTGAGAGGGGGAAAGCCAGAGAGGGGCACAGCACCTTTAAGAAAACTGTACTGTGAATATAAGCCAGACTTCAGAATGTGAAGGGTGGGGGGGGCACTGCCAGGCTCAGAGCTCTGGGGGGAATGGATGTCAGACCCCAGAACATTGTGAGAGTCGCTGCCCAAATCTTGCTATCAGGAGTAACACCAGGGATCAGAACTAAATGAGCTGCAGTGTCCACTGTATGCATAGTGGACTGCAGGATGTGAGCCATAGACTGTTAATAGAGGGAGGCAGGACTGTCATGTCAGGTGGCCAGAAAGGGGAAGAACAGAGTCATGTATAAGCCAGGTTCAGGGGTGGGAGCCTCAGTTTTGGACCCTTTTTGGGCTGGAACAGGACTGTATATGCCCTGGGAAGAAGGTGTTTTGCAAAACCTGAAGGAGAAAAACTCACCTAGCCTGAAGAGAAAGAAGCCCTGCAGACTCTGAAGTGAAGGAGACTCTGCAAGGGATTGCTCAAAAGATAGGTGATAAGGTTTCATATTTTATTTATGTTGTTGACTTTTTACACCCATAAGGCATGGGTGTGGCTATGGGGGAGGCTGGAGGCCATGTTTAGTACCAGAAAGGTATGGAGTGCTTGGTTGTGCAACCCTAGAACTCCTAAAGCTAAGAAAATGGGGTGCCAGAAGCCCTGAGACAGAGGTAGAGGACAACTAGAAGGCCAGAGACTGTGGTAGGGGGTCAGGGGCTCAGAGACCAAGGGAGCTAGCTGCCCAAGAGCTCAACAAACTGTGTGGGGGACTGTGGCAACTGTAGGCAGGTCTCAAAAAGAGAGCAAACAAGAGAGAAAGAGAGAGAAAGGAGAGAGGGGTTCCAAGATTTGCACCTGGCCACTTGAGAGCAACTTCCTAAACTAGAGGTGGGCAATTCTTTCTGCTGGAGGGCTGCTTAATGAGGTTTGGAGAGCTTTCAAGGGTTGCATGTGTACCCCACCCCTTGATAGTTGCCCCGCCCCCTGGTCACCATCTTGGCATGGGATGTCCTGGTCCTAACCCCTAACCCCTGCCACCAGAAGTCCCTCCCTTTACCCATCAGAAATATTCCTTTTGGGAGTGGGGATTGCCATCTTGGATGCAGGAAAAAAACAAATCATACGTTAAAGTCAAACATCTACTATAACATTTTAATTTTATTACAAAAAATATTTTTGTTATGGTTTGTGTGGCTTTTGTTATATATTTTGTTATGATTTTGTTATGTATACTGTGTATAGGGTGATTGCATAATAACTCAAAAATGAAGTCTTAGTTTTGTATATTGTGTAGAAGGTGTGGTTGAGTGTGTGTGTGTGTATGGTGGAGTGTGGGGTTGGGAAGGGAGATGCAACTTCCATAAAGTGTT
>NW_017729004.1:63926623-63928228 GCF_001723915.1 Gavialis gangeticus | reverse complement strand
GGTGGGGTGGGGGATGCATGTGTGGGGGTGTGTGTATGGTGGGGGGTGTATGAGATTTTGTGAGGAGGTGTGGCTGTGTGTGTGTGGGCCAATAGGGTATGATGGGAGGGTGTATATGTGGGGGGGCTGGGGCAGGGTGTGGGTGCATGGCATTTGTGGGGTGTGATGGATGATGGGGGGGTGTAGGGATCTCCCCCACAGTCTCCACATGGGGCACAGCCCCTGCAGGCAGCAGCAGCAGGAGATGGGGGCGATTGGGGAACTTGCACCTGGCACAGGCACTGCTTCCTGGTGGTGCATGGCTCAAGCAAGTGCTTCACATCAGAGTGAGAAGTGCAGTCAAGCTGAGCTGCCTCTATTACTGGGACTCCCCACCAGGCACATGCAACTCCCACAGTCACGTGGCACCAGAGGGAAGCTCCATGCACTGGAACAAGCTGCCTTCACTGCTCCCTGCTGTGCAGGTCCCAGGACTCCACAGGGAAGCAGGGGCCGGGGCTCCCTTCCACTTCCAATGGAGTCCTGCACAGCAAGGAGCAGCAAAGGCAGCCGGCTCCAGTGCATGGAGCTTCCCTCTGGTGGTGTGAAAATGTGGGAGTTGTACATGAGCAGCGGGCAGCCCTGGGCTGCACTCCTCACTCCGATGTGCAGCGCTGGCCAGAGCCAGGCACAAGCACCCTGAGCACCCCTGCCTACCACTACTGCTGCTGCCACCAGTGGGGGCTGCGCTCCATGGGGGGAGAGTAGGAGGGGTCCCTCCACCTCCCCTACCCTCCTTTGCACCCACACCATGCCTACCCGAGCTCTGCACTGCTGCTGCCCCCGGGCATGGATTCCACACTGCTGCCAGCCTCAGCCCCAAGTTCTGTGTTCCTGCACAGCTGCAGCTCCCTCGCCACCTCTACCCGTGCCCCTGCCCCTGCCCCTGCCCCTGCTGCTTCTCTACCTGCTGCCTGGAGTAAGCAGGATGTTGGGGAAGCCAAGTAGGTGCCCTGGCAGCTGCAGCAGTGCCAACAGCAGCCCCAACTGGAAGCTGTGGGCTGGCTGGGCCACAGCGGCGATGCATAGGGGGTGCATGTGGTGGTGCACCCCCTGCAAAAAGACACTGCTGTGGCACTGCTGGTGGTATTTGTGGATGGTCTGTGATCACTCCTGGCCGCTGCCAGTGGTGCATGCGGGTGGTTGCCAACCCATGGTCAGCACTTGCCACCTCCCCTCCCCACTACTGACAGTGCTGGCGGCGTCTGCGAGAGCTCCCTGCTGCTGGGCTCCTATTGCCGCCACCACACTCCTACTGCTGCCAGTTCAGCTGTGCCACCCCCAACCACTGGAGGCACACACTGTTCATGCTGGGCTAGGCCCTTCTGTCCACAAGGGTGGGAATGAGGCACAGTAGCGTATGCTGGCAGAGGGTATGTATACATGGGCACCTTGCTCCCACCTTCATGGGCAGAGGGGCTGGGTAGGGTATAATTAGCTGGTGGGTGCTGTGGGCCAAATGAAAGTGCCTGGCTGGCCAGATTTAGCTTGTGGGCCATATTTTGCCCACCCCTGTCCTAAACCAAACATTTATAATTTTGAAGCATGGCAGATGAGGTAACAAGG
>NW_017729004.1:63912734-63921623 GCF_001723915.1 Gavialis gangeticus | reverse complement strand
GATGCTGGGCTCCTATTGCCGCCACCACACTCCTACTGCTGCCAGTTCAGCTGTGCCACCCCCAACCACTGGAGGCACACACTGTTCATGCTGGGCTAGGCCCTTCTGTCCACAAGGGTGGGAATGAGGCACAGTAGCGTATGCTGGCAGAGGGTATGTATACATGGGCACCTTGCTCCCACCTTCATGGGCAGAGGGGCTGGGTAGGGTATAATTAGCTGGTGGGTGCTGTGGGCCAAATGAAAGTGCCTGGCTGGCCAGATTTGGCTTGTGGGCCATATTTTGCCCACCCCTGTCCTAAACCAAACATTTATAATTTTGAAGCATGGCAGATGAGGTAACAAGGCATGTCAGGTGCTAGAAAGCAGTAAGCAGGCCACCGGGGAGGGGGTGACAGGCTGCCCGAGACACCCCAGGCCTGTTACACCACTCACTGTCATGCTACTTGTGGCACTTGTGCCATAGGTTGGCCATCCCATTCTAGGTTGCTATACCCCAACAGAGGTGAACTAGTGGAGGTGCAACCATCCAAATCTCTTCATCATTGGCAAAGGGATAGGCTTGATTCCTACTTGTTATTTTTAACCATGTTCACCAAAAAGCACTAGAAAATATAACTAGTTATTTAAGTTGAAACAAGTTGCTCTTCATTTTTAATACAAAAGCTGTGTATGTCAGGCTTTGCTTACATCTGTCAGTTCATACTCATGAGAAATTCAAAAGCCATTTTAAACTCATGTACAATACCTAGATACAACCACTGTTCATCTTTTATTAGGATGCAGTGAGAATTAGGTTGAGGGAAAGAAGAATGCAATATTCTAACCAATTTAATTTATTTCTCAAAAATAAAAACTCTGAAAGGTGTGGGAGACTAATTTGAAGAAAGGGAGTGGTGAGACGCACTCAGAATCTTTGCAGTACAAATGTCAATTACATTCTTGGAAAACTGTGAAATGAATGAAAATTTAAAAATGTTTTTACAATTCAGTTTGAAAACAAGTGCTAGGTATGGTCTATAAAAATCACTGGGTTTTTTATGTATTATCCTTAAATAAAAATTTATTCAGAAACATAGCCAACATTAAATGGTTGTCATTTATATATAATTTAATGTAAAAATGCCACTTCCTTAATTTTTACAAGACCAGCAAAGATTAATACAATTAATGAGTTAATTAATACAATGCTAGCATTCATTTCATCGGGTATGTTTACACTTTCACCACAGAAGTACCTATTAAAAAATTTCAAGACTAATTACATTCAGATGCTATGTGTATGTTTACACTGTGTTACATACTTCCACAACTAGACCGCAGTACCGACATGCAGTTTTATGCTGCCACTCATCAGCATAGTCCCTGAATGCAATTACCTTGTATCTTTGCATTACAAAGTTATTTTTGAAGATATGTAATTTATTCATCTTAAATCTATTGTTAGTCATCTAATCTGTAAAATCTGAATCAAAGACTGCAAGGTAGAAAAGAGTGTTGCTAATCCTCAAAGCCAGGCAGCTTTCCTCTGAACAGTTGTTTGTGATGATACCTACATAATAATGACCACAGCCCTGCTTTGCTACATTATCCCGTGTAAAGACACAGGGGAGTTTTTGTCCACACACTTCAGAAAGAGTATAAAAGAACCAGGAAAAGTACAGAGAAGGCAACAAAGATGATCAGCATTACAGGTGGGGCTTCCATGTGAGGGGAGATTAAATAGGTTAGTACAGTGGTCAGCAATGTTTTGGAGTTGCGGGCCAGAACAATCTGACTCCAGTCCTGTGTGGGCTTGTATTTGTACCCAGCTGCCACTGCTGCCGCCACTTTTTCCTGCTTTCATTTCTCCCTGCTCCCTGGACGTGGTGTGGGCACAGGGTCCTGCTGCCTGGCACAGGTTTGGGTGGGCCCCCTGCTGCTGGAATACCACCAAAACTCCATTGTTCAGATCCAGCCTGCAGGCTGTGTGTTGACAACTCCTAGACTAGGATATTGTAGTTTAGAAAAGAGGTGGTTGAGTGGGGACATGATAGAGGTCTGTAACATATGAAATGGTGTGTAGATGTAAATATGGGTTTATTATTTGATTTCTCAAAATACTACAACTACGGGTCATAAAATGAAACTACTATGTCACAGGTTTAAAAAGAACAAGAGGAAATTTTTTCACACAGTGTATAATTAACTTGTGGAACTCATTGCCAGAAGATCTTAATCAAAGTCTTAGACAAATGTGCTTAACCAAATTCAATAGGGGGTGTACAAATTCTCAGAGGAAAGGTCAATCAGTAGATACTGAACATGGTAGGTAGCATGCAGCCTCAAAATCTGAACTCTGATTGCTGGAAGCAGCAGAGGGAGAGAAGCAGGAAGTTGAAGTTCTGGACATGCCAGGTGTTCACTTTTTCCCCTGGCAACCATGTTCTGCTACTGTGTCAGAAAGGCCTATTTGCTATTCAAGTTAAGCCACTTTGGACATCTATACATGTGCTCTGGAGGCAGGAGGGAAGGGGGAGCTTTAATTAGAGTGGCTCTGAGAGCGGCTCTAAATTACCTAGAGTGTCATGTATATCAGTGTCCTCATACAGAAAAATAGTGGCAGGGGCACGTGACAGGGGCAAGCTTTCATGCTTTGTGCAAGCGCTGGCCTGCTTCCTGTCTATGGGCCAGCTGCCCACCTCACTCTCCTGCCACACCTTGATGTGATGGTATTGGGATGTTAATCAGGCGGGAGGCTGCCTATTTTGAACCCCTACAGCTTCGTTCCACACCTACAGTGCAGCTCAAGTCTCACAGATGGCATCCCAGGCAACTAATTCAGCCATACCCTTCACCTCATTAGCTGTGTTCCCCACTCTGGGACCTTTGGCTCCCCCGTAGGCTCTGGCCCTGTCTCAGGCCAGTCTGGACCCATAACAAGGGGTGCCATCTTGGTCCTTTGACCCCAACTTTGGTTCCTGGCCCCAGCATGGACCAGTCGAGGTCCCTCAGTTCAGGTCTAAGCTGAATGCCTGTGCATGGGGTTCCCCATTCCCAGCTCAGGTGCTTTGCAAAGTGTGCCTGGCCCCATGGGATCACTTACCCCAGCAGGCTCAGGTGCTTCAAGAAGCTTACCTGGCCTTCTCTGCATTATATAACCCACCCAAAGGTGGGGGCTGAGGTTAACGAGTCCCGACCCGCCTTACACCAGGGAAGGTGATCACTCCTGGCATTCATATGGTGGCTGTTGCACCACCAACAGCCCCACCAGGCCTTCCTGCCCCTGGTAGAGTGCAGCTTTAGGTCATGCCCTGGACCAATGAGGCCTCCAAACCATACCCGTAACCTCACCCTTACCTACAAGGTGTTCCTGGCAGAGCTCAGCAGAGGGATGTTCTCCTCTGCTGGCTGACCATGAACTGCCCTCAGCTCAAGAAGCTGGGCCTTAAAATGGCTGCCCTCATCAGGCACCTGCCCCTCCCTGGCCCAGTCCTTAAAGTGGCAGCACCACCAGTGCCCTGCCACAGGGCACTTTAACTAAAGCTTGTCGAAAGAGCTTTAGTTAAGCGCCCTTGCTGCCATTTTTTCAATGCAGGGACCCTGATACACATGACACTGGAGTCTGCTGGAGCATGGTAATTACCACAATCCAGCAGACATGATTAATTGAGTCTGCAGCAGCCTCAATGTAGGTGCCCTAAGATAACTATAAGTCACCCTCAGCTATGGAGGCCACTAGATGCATAACAATTGAGTTCTGGGGACAACAAGTGAGAAAAACAGGGATGGGAGTGTGGGTCATAGGCTAATAACAAGATTTACATGAGGGGACACCATCCAGAGCAGTGTGGACAGTACCCACTGCCCCTCTAATGATTCCAGGGAGCCTATGGGTACTATCCAGCAAAACTCTGCCCTGAGGAGTTTTGCTGATGAAGAGACAGAAAATGGCCGCACAGTCACCCGGGTTACCAGTTGATAGAGGGCACTGCGTGAGGCAAGATACTGGGATAGATAAGCCTATAATTTGACCTAGTAAATGACATTTATTATGGGATGTAATCTGGGCCACCAATGACAAACTTTTGCTGACTTTCATAGATCATGTTTTGCTTTTTGGATTTATGTATTCATCAGACAGTTTTGACCAAGTATGGGAGAAGAATTTTAGCCTTTCTTAACCGAAGGTAAGCCACTCAGTGGCCCAATCTCTTGATTAAAAATTGATCTCTACCATGGCTATTGATGGGGTCTTGTCTACAGAAGTTACAAGTCTTTCAGCAGCAGAGAGTAGGCTGCAGTTTGGGATTCCTCTCCTATTCCTTCCTCTGCACTCTCTCCTCTGCTTAGAGGAGAGGATACCAGCCAAGAGTCTTGAACCCAGGTCTTTGGATAGCCACTGTGCTACAGAGGGAGGCTAAGGTAAGCTACTGAAATCACTAAAACCTGATGGCATTCCATACAGAGAAATGTAAGGTGCTCCACCTTGGGGGGGGGGAATGGGGGGGGACCCGCACCACACCACACCACACCACACCACACTTATAGGCTTAGTAATGCTACAATTGCTAGCACCATGACCAAAAGAGACTTGGGGGTCATGGCTGACCACAAGAAGAACATGAGCCACCAATGTGATACCTCAGTTGGCAAAGCAAACAAAACTCTGGCTTGCATCTACCGATGCATCTCAAGCAAGACCCAGGATGTTATCCTCCTGTACTCAGCCTTGGTGAGGCCGCAGCTGGAGTACTGCATCTAGTTCTGGGCTCCACAATTCAGGAAGGACGTAGAGAAACTTGAAAGAGTCCAGAGGAGAACCACTTGCATGATCAGAGGGCGAGAGAGCAGCCCTTATGAAGAGAGGCTGTGAGCTATGGGACTCTTCAGCCTGGAGAAGCACAGGCTCAAGGTGACTTGGTGGCAGTCTATAAGTACATAAGGGGTGTGCATCAGGATCTGGGGGAATGACTGTTCACCAGAGCACCCCAATGGATGACAAGGTCCAACTGTCACAAACTCCTATAAGATCATTTTAGGTTGGACATAAGGAAAAACTTCTTTACTGTCTGAGCCCCCAAGCCCTGGATAGACTCCCCCCACAGGTGGTGCAAGCACTCTGGACACTTAAGAAACATTTGGATGCTTATCTTGCTGGGATCCTTTGACCCTAGCTGACTTCCTGTCCCTTGGGCAGGGGGCTGGACACAATGATCTTACGAGGTCCCTTCCAGCCCTAATGTCTATGAAATCTATGAAACAGAGCTCTCTCAAACAGCTAGATAACAAGCTCAGTTTTATGGTCTAGTAGCTTTGTGCTGCTAGGGTGGTACAAGTTAGCCCAAAAAACACTGAACTGCTTTTTAAATGATTTCCCTTTACATGTAAAATAATAATAATAAAAAAGCTACTCTAATGTCAGAGTCCAGTATTTGAAATATAATTTAGTTTTTATCAAATTTTACAATTTACTGCTCCTACCTTAATTAATAATGAATAAGAGAGAGAAGAAATTAAAATGTGACTATAGAATGTTGGACTATTCAACAAAGGAAGAGGTTGGATTCCTGAGGAAGTGTACCCTGTGCTGATACAGGAAATGATCTGATTTCCACAGGAATATAAGTAGTAGAGCTGGAAGAGACTTTCTGGGTCATCAAGTCGAGTCCCCTTCTATTGTATGCATTTACATCATATTATGGATTTTTCTCATAAACTGAAAATTGATAGAACTATTTAATCTTTAACGTAACTACAGTACATATGCATGGAAACTTATGCAATACAAAAGTATCAATCTAATGCTATGTCCAAAAATCTATATATATAAATATTTCTACATCCCCCTGTCATTTGGGATCTAGTTTTGAGAAAGAGGAATGTTCTTTTGATGTTTTAAAAAGAGAGGAGATTTGTTACGTCCAAAGCAGGGTGTTTGAAAAAAGGGAGAGAGAGAGAGAGAAGGGACCTATTCACTCAAGCATAGGAAACTGGAGGATGTAAAACATACAGCAGAAGAGTAATAAATTCCTCCATTACAAATTATTGTCACAGGAAAATG
This sequence comes from Gavialis gangeticus, assembly GCF_001723915.1. Taxonomy (NCBI): domain Eukaryota; kingdom Metazoa; phylum Chordata; order Crocodylia; family Gavialidae; genus Gavialis; species Gavialis gangeticus. The sequence goes on along the minus strand of NW_017729004.1, from coordinate 63,915,581 downwards.
TTTTTGTACATTAAAGCCGACACTGGAAATTGGATGGATTTTTGTTTGTTTGTATATTGCATGCACTGAAAATGAGAAGAGATCAATGACAGCAGTATATAAATGTGTATAAATGTGTTGCCTAAGGTCTCCATTTTTCTTGTCTTCAGTCTTATTCTTTCATCCCTTCCTCAGCTAGGTAGCTGGGATTTCTGCTTACTTGGCTGGGAAATCCTCTTTACTCATACGTTTCCTTGTCAGTAGCATTTCTCTTCCAAGCTATGCTGTTTCCCAATTTTCTGGCATCTAGCTTGTTAGAAAGAGAAACTAGAATTTTCCTCATCAGCAGCTCATTACAGTTCCAGTATCAAATTTCTAACAAGCAATAAAGTGATCTACCATATTTAATGCCTACAAATAAGATGATTTTTCCAGAGTTATGATTGCATAGAACAAGGACAGAGACTAATCTTAAGCTCACTTTTCTGCTCAGGCAAAAGCTACAGTTTTAACTTTTTCACAGCTGAATTGTCAGCAGCTCTTAGCTGCTCAGCCAAATGCTGAAACTGAAGACTGGACTCCACGGGCAGATCTAGGATTTAAAAAAAGAGCTAAAAAATGAATCTTCAGGGCTGTGAAACATGAGCAGAGAAATCAAAAGTAGCTAACAGACAACACAATTGTCAAAGAAAGGATAGCTTGATTAGTAGAACATCAAGACAAGGGGTTGGCAATATTTTTGGGCAGAGTCCCAAAAACACCCACAACCTTGACTTGTAAAATGTTGGTATGCCAGGGGCAGACAGTGAAGGCCTACAAGGGGCCCAATCCTTGTTGTGGCAATGCAACCTGGGCCCCTTCCCTGAAGTGCACATGTCAAGCCAAATGCCTGTGTGTACCCTCTGGCATGTGTGCCAAAAGGGTTGCTTACCCTTGATCAAGGCTATTAAAAAGGAGAGATGAATATTAACACTTGTAGAATAAAGAGAGATTAGCAGGAATCAGGTAAATTTCAATGAACCATGAAATTAATTGACTCCATCAACACTGTCTGAATAAAAATGCCACTGCTACTGCTGGGCAGTCAGTTTTAGACTTTGGGTGGAGGAGGAATCAAAAGGAGGCTGAACAGCACCACTACATTCCCCTGGATCAGTCCTTGCTGGACTCTGCCTTTCCCTGCATGCTGCCTCTGGAGGGCTCAGGTATAAAAGAAAAGTGAAAGAAGTAGCAGCTTTACAGTGTCACAGTGTCAATTTTGAAAGGACAATTTTGGGAAAAAAGGTAAAGTGTCATATCTGAGTAAATATGCTAGTTAAAGTAAAGCTCTGTTTACATTTGAAATGAATGACTGGGCACTCAAAATTATCTGACCTCAGAATAATGAGTATCATGGAAGCTGATCTGTATCACAAATAGCTTTAAAAGGCACAAATCCTGGACCCAGCACAATATTCAAAATTGGAATTCCTCAAAATGTAATCACATTTCACTGAATGAATCTTGTTAGAATACATATTTTGCTACCTTATTATATCTAAATAAAACTGATTTGACTTTAAAAGGCAGCAGAAAGGTAAAAATAGGCTTGAGCCCTTCCTTTTTATGGTGCATAAATAGCTGTGACAGTTTCAAGGCAGTAAGATGGGCTGTGGTTTGTTGAAAGGTTTGGATGGAGGTTAAGAAAAATACCCTTTTTTCCAAACTGATATTGTGGAATGTTATAAAGAGTCTGACCCAAAACTCAGGGAAATGGAGTGGAAAGACTCCTGTTAACTCCAGGAAGTTACGAATCAGGCTCATTAAGTGTAATACAAACCTGTTAGTCTTCAGACACAAAAAAGAAGAACAAAAACAGGTGGGATAAAACTGGCCCTATTAAGATCCAAGTATATTGTAGGTGGCTTCAGTGACATCAGCATTTTACCCTGATAGTTAAGATTTTTAATAGCCTTGAGATGGATCACACAGGGACAAAGACATTGATCAGGCAGGCAGTTTTTTTTCAAGCCTAGTATGTGCAAGAAGACTTTTATAAATATTTTCTATAGGTATTATTTCATATTTTCATGTCAACAGATTTAATATATTACACCCATATTCCTTGAATATTGTGGAACTCAGATATGTTTCATACAAAGCTGGGAGCATGTAAGTGAGCACTGCACAGATCTTGTTTTCAGTTGCATCTGCAGCATATATACTGCTCCCTGTTCCATGAGTGTGAAAGGTTAGCAGAGCCAGTTCTGATAGCAGAACCAAAGGCATCGTGCCGACAGCAGACAGGAATTCTAGGAGTGAGCTCCTTTGTACAGTGAGACTTGGAAGTGGGCCATAGAATTTGCCACTACCCAAATCCTACAGATAATCCCATAGGCAGTTATAAACTTTATCTAAGCATTTAATTCAGTCTTAAAAATTGGTTTATAAGTTACCAACCTTTGGACAGTTTCTTTTAAGAGAGGTTTGCTATTTTATAATTAGATCTGTGTAACAAAGTATTTTATTTGCATACTTTTTCCATTTGAAATATAAAAATTAAAGGCTCTGGGTGTTTTACTTTTGACTTCAATGGAGTCAAAATTTCACCCTAGATTATTTTAAAATCATGAGTGTCAATCTTTGTAAAGTTGCATTTGCTTCCTTTCAATGCATATTTTCAGCTGCAAGATAGATTTATGAAACATGCATGAGGTATTTGGTTACTATCAGGAAATGTCTCAGCAGCTCTTGTTTCTACCATGGATGCAGATTGTCACAACAAAAAGTTACAAGGTTTAAACAGATTTATATTTTATCCATCTCAACAATCTCATTCAAAAGCCTTTCATAGTTTCATAGTTAGTAGGATCGGAAGGGACCTGAGCA
>NW_017729004.1:63911645-63912205 GCF_001723915.1 Gavialis gangeticus | reverse complement strand
TACAAGCATTTGTGTAGAGGCATTTGAGGCCTCCTGTGGAAGTGTGCACTGGCCCCCTAATCACAGCATTGCCCTAACCCCTGTTGCTTACCTGTGTATATGTTACGCTCGTTGGTCTAGGCTGGGCTGTACTTGTGAGTGCTGCTTGGTTTAGCGGTCCAAGGCTTCCTCCTCCCTCGTCTTCCCCTTCCCCCGACAAGCCTAGTTTAAAGCCTGCTGGAGGAGATTCACCAACCTAGAAGAGAACACACGCTTATCTTTAGGGGAAATGTGGAGCCCATCCCACCTGATGGTATCTCTCGTGTTGATGTGCGGGTCATTGTCAAGGAAGCCAAAGCCCGCCTCAAGACACCATTCCCGAAGCCGCCAGTTGGTCTCTGCAATGCACGTCTCATGCCGTCTTCCACGTCCGCTCACTGGTAGAACAGACGAGAATACCACCTGTGTGCCTATCTCCTTCAGCACGCCCCCCAGAGTGTGGTAGTCCGCCATCAGGGGATCAGGGCTTCTCCTGGCCGCATCATTAGTACCCACATGGATTAAGACCATGGGGTAGTAAT
>NW_017729004.1:63906364-63911061 GCF_001723915.1 Gavialis gangeticus | reverse complement strand
CTGCTAACCTCCTCCTGGAGCTCCCTCACCTGTGCCCATGGCCCTAAGGCGGGTGCCTGTAGGACAGGTGTGGGGAGCCCCCAATCCCTGCCAACCCGGGCCTTGCTGGGTAACCCCCGCAGGCCAGGGGGTGAGGGGATGCCGGCTCCCCCACAGGATCTGTCTGGGTGGAGGCCTCAGACAAGCCCTGGGTAGGCTGCTCCCCCTGGGCAGGGGTCCTGGCAGCACTCCGCATCGACACCATCATAGGAGTTGCTGCTTGTTTTTAGTTTAGTGCAGTGCCTTCGCCCTGCTGTAGTAGGAGTCTCCCTCCTGGCCCTTCCTGCTCACCCGCTGGCGCGAATGCTGACACAAATGCCGATACGCTCTCAGAGAGCACGCCTGTTTGCATGCTCTGTTCATGCGGCACGACTCCCTACTGGCTCAGCTAAGAGGGATTCAGGGGGCTTCCCCTCTGGATCCGGCTCAGCTGTGTCCAGTCCCTCTGCCCACTTACCTTAGGGGGTCAGCTGCTGCAGCCCCCGCTGCTGGCTCTGCTGCTGCTGCGTCCACCTCCACCTCCACCTCCGGTCTGGTAAGGGGACACACGTGTGCCTGGATCCCTCCTCTCCCCACTGCTCCTGGCTCCCGAGTGCCAGGGGCTAGGTTAAACCGTGGCTTTTAAAGGCTGCGGTTTGAATTTCCCGCTGCTGCCCCAATCAGCCAATCAGGTGCTCCAGTCTTCCTGGAAGTGCCTGCTGGTAGTCCTGCCCCCTATGCTCCCCTGCTGGGGGGATCCAGTGCCTCCATTGAATGCACCTCCTGCCTTCAATAGGGTGGGAGTTGCATTCATTGTAAGATGTAAGCGCTCTCAAGGAAATGTACGCTTTTCAGACAATGTTATTGTAATGTTATCTACTTTCCAGGTGATATTATATGACCTTAGGGCAGGTATGTAGCCCTAGTTTTGATGATCACTATGTATATGTATGGTGATTGGTTCTTCCCCTCCCACTCTTTTTATGCCTCTTGGATACAAAAATCATTTCTTTAAAAAAAAAAAAGCGAGATACAGTGGAGCCTAGATATATTTTAACAATATCTGTTTTTCCCATTTAGAAAGGTCTTCTGTTTAAGAAGCAAGAGGGCAACAGGGAGATATTCTACCTGGTGAGAATCCCTGTTGTTTTACACTAAATCTGCTTCTCCAGAACATTCTCTTTGTCTTAAAGATTAACCAATCAGGCTATCATTATTACCCTAACTCTTATGTCAGAAGCTATGTTACCCGTTTAACTTCCATAATACCATCTGACAGATTCATTTTCAAGAATTCCACCATGGCTGAAAATATTTAAATCTTGGTGGTACATCCAGTCATTTTCCTATGTTCAAATGGATCTGGTTCAATCTGACTTTTTGGTACTGGCACTGCAAGGAGATGCCTGCTCACTCAAGGGCTCAGAACCAGCTGCTCAGAACCAGCTGCAGGTGGTCAGTGGGTAGTAGCGTAGCTGGTTAGGAGGGATACCTGGGTGTGATGACCTGTTATGAGGGTGAAGCCTCAAGGAACAGAGGAAAAAGCCCAGGAAGAAGTGCTGAGAGGAGAGAAGCAAATCGGCCCTCTTTATATGTAGGGAAAGAAGGTTGTGGTTGGATTATTGTGGATTTAAGGATGCTGTGGTGAAGAATAAACTGGCTTGAGAAACAGGGCTAGCTCACCTGTTTAAGGCAGTAAGGTAAGCAACCCACTTGCAACACTACATTCCAAGCACAACAAAGTTCCCTTCCCTCCTTTCCATCAAAACCTCAGCTATGCTAGGCACAAGATATACACATTATGAGAGACTGAACCTACCTCAAAGAGCTTGCAGTCTCTAAATAGATAAAGCAGATACATTCTGTCTTCTACAGAAGAAAAGCAATGTATTATTAATCATAAAATATACAAGATTAGCAATGAATAATAATAATATGTTACATTCATCATTACATTCAACTGACTTCCCCTTCATTTCATTAGTTCTGATTTCTCTTTATAGCCAATGGTGCTATCTGCTTTTCTCTGCCACTGTCCTAGCCCTCTAGGTTGTTTATCCAGGAAAAAAAGGAGATCAAACTTGTAATCCACTGTAGCAATAGTCTTCGCGACTCAGTCAGATTTCTTGTTAATTTCCTTGACAAGCATGAGTGTTGTTTCCTCTGCCCGAGGAGAAGCTTAGAGTTCACTGAATCTCTGGTCCATAGTGCAGTGGGTTATAAATTCCACTTTTGGACTCCTGAAGCTGAAAATATCAAGTTGACCCAATTTATTTTTAGTACTGTCACTGATAAAAAATTCAAAAATTACTTCAAACCCTAAACTCAGCTATGCAGTTACATGGGGGATAAAAAGAGCAAGAAAGGTACATTGAAAAAAGTATATACATAGACCAAATCAATGGAACATAGGGGAAAAAGGGGCTAAAAACTGAATACTTTTTTTCCAAATTATCTTAAAGCAAATGGGTCTGTGAAAAAATAGCTACAGTCAGATTATCATTAACACCACAGACACTGAACAAAGTTTCATCCCAAACAGATGTGCTGTCACATAAACAAGTAAGAAGAGATTTGAGAAAGCAAATTAAGTTTGAAGGGAAATAAGGGTTTGTAGTGCATACAACATGCTCTTCCTGGAAAGTATTCACCAGAGTCATCTCTCATTCCTTTTATGTGATGATGTATTAAGAGATGTATAACTGTTGGTAACATTATTATAGGCCTATCAATTATTCTCTTTCCATTTTCATGAAAACCAAGATTTGAGTAATCCTTCTTTCAGATTTGAGTTCTCTCCCCAAAAGCTAGAGGCGAAGTTAAACATAGATATTTCAAATTGAGTTTTAAACCTATATTTTCCAAGAATGAAATCTCCAGTGCTTATCAGTCTTCGAGCAATTGTCATATTCTTAGGCAGAGATCTTTCATGATTTGCATGTAGTTAGAATCCCCATCTTGCTGACTACAGGGAATTAAATATTGGAGATGGGAGCAAGAATGTTGTGTGATCTGGAAAACTGAAGGTTTAAGGTTATTCCTGTTTTTCCACTGCAGTATTTCATATCCTATTTCCAAACCCTCAAATATGTGAAATGGAAGGCATTAAATATAATAAAGAAGTGTACAGACTGCATATACAAAATTTAGTGGCACTGTATGAAATTGTTTGTTTTCTTTCTACTACTGAAATACAAATGGTATGGCACAAAGAAGAAAGGGAACAATAAGTACTTAACCAGGGTATTTGAAATATTGAAAGAAATTGCTTGCAGTGAAGGCAATGCCAATAAAGAGAAATACAATTCTTGAAATGAACATAACATAAAACCCCTCCAACAGGAAAAGGATCCAACAGTTTTGCTACACACTCCTGCTATTTTAAAGGTGATTACTGAAAGCTGAGAGCCATTTGATATCTGTTGAACAGAAATCAAAAGGATCACCTCTTCAGCAAACCCTGAACCAGGGACTATAAAAATGAGATCATTGGGTGGGATCCTAGAGATTGCTGAGCCCATGTCGACAGCTTTTGCCTCCTCAGAGGATCAAGAAGAACTGTTTAGCGGATTTACAAAAGAAACTGTGGGATTCAAAACACTCTTGGACACTAGAACAGGTCTGGTGGATTGACTCTCTTCCTCCTGGGGGAACTGAGACTGGGCAGAAGAACTAGAAAGATTTTATTTCATTTTGGAGATTGTGTTTCTCCTTGCGCTCCTTAACACAAGTTCCTGGATGTTCCTTGGTGAGTGTAATTTTTTAAAGTGAGGCCCCAAAATATGTTTCTGTGGATTTTAATTAAGAAGTGTAGGTTTCTCCTTTGTAAGAGAAACCTTTAAAAATCTTTAAGGAATTGCTTTTCTGATTTAAACTAGTCCTTTTCATACATATATTAGAAACAAAGGAACTATATTCCTAAGATTACCTTATGGCCAGTACATCCTAACTTATTGAAGAATTACTTTAAGTGTGATAAATCTATTGTAGAAACTAAAGAACTGATGACTGATGATTATAAGTAAATGTGATAAGGAATCCAGGTGACTTATATTTTTTCCTTAGTATTACCACATAGCCCTGACATTAGTTTTATGTTAATATCTGAACTGCACATGTATTTTATATTCAGTTCTTCCCTAGAACATTTGTGGCAGCTATGGATGATCAATGAGCAGCTGATTATATACTTATGTGGTTCTGGATGAATTAATAATCTGTGGATTGGGTGTCTTGAGCTAAGAAATACCATCCAAGGAAAAAGTAGATCTAAATAGAACCTAGCATTAAAATTAGTAAGCTTGCTCTCCCTCAATTCAGTAAAAGGAGTTATCTTAATTAAAATCTGTTCCCACATTGACACCAACACTTATCAAACTGGAAAATCTAGTTTGTTAGATTTCAGCTAGAAAATTTAACTAGTACTGTGGGAAATTTATACAAAATTGCTCCCCAGTGTGCTCTTCTTTCCTTGAAACCCCAGCTCAGGATGTTACTCGGGTTGGGAAATTCAGTTCTTGTTAGGATTCCAGAACAGCAAGATTCTAGAAAAATCACAGGATCCTGCCTTTAGCTAGAAGCTAGAAATGGACCTGAATATAACTATGGGACAAAATCTCATTAGCGCATCTCAGAACTTCACAAAAAGTTCAGGTGATTTTTTTTTTTTTTTTTTTTTT
>NW_017729004.1:63903684-63906273 GCF_001723915.1 Gavialis gangeticus | reverse complement strand
TTTTTTTTTTTTTTTTTTTTTTAATGGACAAAGGTTTTTGGGGTAATTAGAAGGAAGACTTTTAATTCTTCAGGTTCATACATCTCTAGTACAAACATGGAGCGTGTGTAGAGAAAAAAATGGGTGCTAAATTGAAGTGGTGGGTTTTAAAAAACACTGCTTTAATTTAGGGCTGATTTGAACCCCTGTGTCATCCACACACCCTGCTGACTTACCTGTCTCTCCAGTGGGAAGGGGAGGGCAAGCTGCAGGTGGGTGGAGCAGTCCCTGGACTGTGTGGGGGGCGGCAGGGCTGGTGCTTTCTCCGCAGCAGTGGCTGCTGCCCGCAGGCACCCAGCTTGGGCAGTCCCAGGGGCACCACCTCCACCTAGGGAAGCACCAGGCCCCTGGGCAGCTCAGGCAGGCAGGCAGGCTATGGAAGGAGGGTGGGGAAGATCAGGCTTGCTGCTTTCCCGGGATCCTGCCAGGCTGCCTGCAGGGCTTTCTACAGAGCCATGGAGCTGCACAGAGCCCAGTGCTTCTCTCTGCAGCTGTAGGGATGGAGGAGTTGAAGGAGTTTTTGAAGGAGTTTTAGTTTGCTGCGCCCCAAGTCATTTAAGGTGCATTGCGCTGCCGGATTTCCTACAGCAGTTGGAATTAATGTGCAATACACTGCCCGGGCATGTAAACAATGACACCACTAAAGTGGTGCAAAAGCATTTAACCCACTTTAAAGTGTCGTGTGCACATGCCTCTCTTTTTGTCTACACACGGATGGTTATATTCCTTGTCTAATTTGGTTTAAACTCTGAACGAAAGGTAAGTCCTGGGTACGTTGGCACTCCAGGTAAAACTTTGTGTCCCTTATCAATCTAAGCTCCATTCTTCTAGTAAAGCCACTCAGGTGTATAACTTTTTCTGTCTTGCTTCTTTATATATATCATTTCTATTTCCAGAAGTACATCTCCTTCTTTGTTGTAATTGGCTGCAAACCTTTTGCTTCTCAAATACACTCCAGATTCCTTTCTACCAAGAACAGCACTGGTTCAAAGGAGGCTTTATCAAGGCCAACATAAAAGGTTCAGCGATGTTTAAACTCAAAGGTTCTCACATCAAAGCATGTAACTAAGCAGTGTCTGGAAATACCCTTTTGGAGAGAGGTGATGTCGGGCAGTTGCTCTTTAGTTTAGGATGAGTAGTTTAGGAATTTACCTCATGATGAATGATCTCATTAGGGTGTATCTACTTTGCAAAAAGAAATATTTTCTTCTGAGGTTGATTAGCTTGAGTTAGACATCTTATGTTAAACAACAAAGACAAGGCAACTCAAATTTCAATTAGGGTTAACTGCTTGATTTACAGCTTATAGGAAGTCTGTAGTTGAAGCTGAACTGTTAATTCAACCTGATACTCTTTACCCCTCTATCATTTTAACCAGAGCTATCTAACTTGGAGAACTACAACCTGTAGTGTGGTTAGATGCTTCCATTTAGATCGTCACTGAATTAGCCCAAATTGTACGCTGAATGAAGTTAAGATAGGGAAGAACAGTAGAAATTCTCTAAATTGTCCTGAAAATATTTTTTTAGAAAAACAGAAACCTTATCTGTAAATAATGAATTTGAAGAGTATATGCATATAGTTGACTTTATAAACTGAATGGGGAAGAGGTGGAAATACCAGTGTATTTAACTTAACTAGAAAGAAAAAAAAAGAAAAAATGGTTGCTAATTTGAACAGAGGTTTCATGACTGTTAGTCTCTTTGGAGTGTGATTAAAATAAAGCTGCTTCTTATGGAATATGATATTTCACTACACTTAATATGTAAATTGAGCAAAAATAATTTGGGAATTATGCCTAGCTATAAACAGGGATGATAGAATAAAGATGATTTTAGAAATTTAATCAGTGATAAATAAAGTATGTGCAAATTAAAATTAAATGTTACACCACAGAACTCTGTTTTAAGGAAAAATAATATAGTTTGTGTATAAATCGTGCTGTCTGTATAAGTGACTACTCTGGAGTGAAACTGATACCCTTCTGGCTATATATCTGTACCAATTAAAATATCAGGTTTGTATACCTGTAGTTAAGGTGTGTCAGCACTTCTTTTAAAAACCCTATTCAAGGAGCTTATAACTCATTTGTAAAAATTTGTATCAAGATGAAATGTGACAGAAAAGTTCTCAGTTCAGGAGCGATATTTTAATTAGCTCTTTTATTAAACATAGAAGGTTACCCACTTTAAAGTTGCATCTGCTTTAAAAATAAATAAAGGGTTTTACTGGTTTTAAATTAGTTGTGTGCTTGCACAACCAAAAGCAACATATAAAAAAAATGACTCTTTCATATTTGGGGAGGTGGAGGAGAGAGAGAGAGAGGAAGGAAGGAAGAAGCAGAGATAACATGGGCAGGATCAGCAGACGGGTGGAGGAACTGGGAAGAGATGGGTAGAAAAACATGTTCAAGAACAGAATGTGGTTAGGAGGATAAGAGCAGGGGAGGGAACAGAGATGGGAGTCGAGTGGGGGAAAGTGGTCAATAGCAAGGAGGAAACAGGGGTTGAGGGGTTGAAGGAAACAGGCTAGAGGGTTGTTAGTACTTGA
>NW_017729004.1:63894426-63898684 GCF_001723915.1 Gavialis gangeticus | reverse complement strand
GAACAGATTGACAGAGCAAAACGGGGCTCCATACTGAAAACATTCACCTATGTGCACTTTACTGAAATGAACTGTGCCACTGAAGCCAATGTGAATAACTTTATAAAAGCATGAATAAAGTTATTTCCATCTAAGCATGTTCCTGGGATCAAGCCTTTAACGTATAGGTACTGTGCACATTCAGAAACAGGTTGCAGCTAATACGTTATCATAGTTATTTGTATATGACAAGTACATCTGTTGGCATAAAGCAAGTTATGGATGAAGTTCACGTATGAAAAAGTAATTCTTTGGATTTACTCATGTGGCCATAGGATGATTCATTGTGTGCATGGATGTCTGGTGCCTCTTGATCCAAGGCGGGCATGTGCCCCCCCTACACCAGTCAGCAACAGGGTGGGGGAGGGTTCCCTGGCAGCTGATCCCACTGGCCGGTGTGGGGAGCGTCCCCCAGCAGCCGATCCCGCTGGCCGGGGGTGGTGGGGAGGGGAGGGGAGGGTCACTCACCATAAAAGCGGCCACACTGCTTCTGGAACTCCTGCAGCCACTTCCGGAAGCAGTGCAGCTGCTTTTGCTGGCGGCCCCACACCCTGGCCAGGGCTCGCAGGGGAGGGCACTGGTGCTCCCGCCTGCCCACCGGCTAAACAGGGAGCATGGCCTGACGGGGTGCACTGGTGCTTTCAGGGGGTGCACGTGTACTCCTGTGCACCCTCTATGTGTTGCCACTGATTGTGTGTGAGTTCTCTGCTGCACCTACACAGAACCTTAGTGACTTTAGTGGGTCTCAGGCATGAGCAGAGGATGGAAGTCTATGACCCATAGATATGAAATATTGAAAAGGATAACATCTTTCACTGCTGAGCTGTGAATCTTTATTACTCTTCATCCTTCCCCCCCCCTTCCAACTGTTTATTTTTGCTCTCTCTCAGGCTAGGGACAGAAATTACACATAAACCAGTATAAGTGATCTGAAACCAGTTCAAATCTGTAATACAACAGACGTTCAGTGCACATAAACTGCTTTCAAAATGGCTGAAACTGGTTTAAGATAAACCTGGATGGATGTAGAATCAGATTTAGATGATTTAGGTTATATCTGATTATTGAACTTCTATTCCTGATCTCCTCCAGCTTCAAGTTAACTCACAGTCCCTCAGTGTCCTAAGATGCTTTACACCTCTCCTGTGAACTCTTCATTTCAGGGTAGGCAGGCTAGCCTTGGCCCAAGCTGTCTGCTCCAGACCATCAGGGAAGCATGCCCTATCACCCTCCAGCTTCTGGCCTAGGCCACAGCAGGCACGTGGCTGTATTTGTGGAATCAAAATTGAATTTCTTTTTGCTTGCTTATAAGTTCAATCCATGCAGTTTAGACTAACCTGCAAAGATTGAATCGATTCAGCCTTGAGCTTCTTGACTGTCAGTACTTGGCTCTTGTGACCTAAATAGCAGCAAAACTTGTAAACCTTTAAACCCTTTCTGGTTCCTTCTTTCCTTTCCCTCCATTCAGCAGGAACTGGGTATCTTTAATATTTGTTTGTTTTATGTATGATTAGTGCTTTACAATCTAATGGTAATGGGGGATTTTTTTGGAAGGCTTCACCAAAGAAGTAGATTTATATTTAGCTTTGTGGTGTGTAAATTTTCTTGATCTCCTCCAGGAGTGAGTTGGGCCCTCCTCCTTCATAAATATTACTCACGAGGCTTACAGTACTATGTTTCAGTGGGGTATGTTGTTTGTGTGAATTCATGATATTTCAGGGTGAGGCAGCCCTCAAAATTTGAGGACATTTCTGAGTAAGGCATTGATGAGGATTCAACTCTTGAATTTGATGTGGTAATTGAGAGGAAGTCAGAAAATGAGCAATGTGCTAATTCATTGTTTCCATCTTGCTCTTTACACACTCTAAATACATGTAGGTGGGTGCATCTATATGTGCAATTGATTTGAAGCAATAAATTTGCTTAAAATAATTTGAAGCAATATGAACTGGAGTTTATTGCTGCTAGGTGCCATGTTTGAACATGCACCCAGAACTGCAGCACATTGAGCCAGGTTGGAACAGCCCCAGCTGGCAGGGTACCCTAGGAGCTCAGCTTGTCAGTCTGGGGCTGCTCAGACCTGGCTCATTGTGCTGCAGAAGGGCTTGCTGGGGCATGAGGGTGCTCTAATGTGGAGCTAGTTGGCAGACACCCCCACACTGAAGCACCCGTGTGCCCCAGCCAGTCCCATCAGCATCAAGAGTGTCTTGTATTTACAAGTACTAGCCTGCAGTGGAGTTTATTAGTGTACTGCAACCTAATAGGACTGCTTGTGTAGAAGCTAGGACATTTACCATGGAGCTAATTAGTCAGCTCGTCTAGATGTGTTTGGTGAGCATCACTTCCTTTCTTAAATTCATCCATGCTACATAGAAATTTTAGTTTTCTCCTCAGTTAGTCCTTTTTGCCATTTGTATATTTAATGCTCTCTGAAACCCAGAACTTTTGAGCAATTTGGAGCTGTACATACACTGGGATACATTTACTTCCCTCCTTTGTCTACTAGCTTTGGATTTGCTCTCAGCTAGAAAAAGGGTTCATGGCTGCACCAAAGGTTCTGGCTCGAGCCATGAACAGGTATGTCTGAGCTCCTTTTTCCCTAAGCAAACCCTTGTGCTAGAATCGGAGTCCATTAAGTAAATCTGAGTGTTGGAGGGGAGAAGAAATGGATAAATATGTTCTCAGTTCTCTATTTGTGTAATAGATACTGTACTCACACTCTTCCAATCTTTTCTTTCTCTTGACACCGTTTCACCTTTCAACCTTTTTTAAGGAGTGTACCTCTTTTGGGTACACTTCTGGTGAAGCAGAGGGGTGGGGTCTGGCAGTAGCTGAACACAGAGTGTGTGTGGGGGAGCTTGCATGCAGAGGCACAGGGTGGTGGATAGTGGTGGCGGCCGCCATGTGCATGTTTTCCACCCCCCATCCCGCCGTGTCTGGTTGGCCGGACGGCACCTATGCAGCCTGCAGTGGGGAACTGCTGACCTGGCCCCCACAGCCCTGCTCCTGGGAGGTGGTCACATGGGGTGGTAGGTGGCAGTGCTCCGTCCTCACCTGCGTGTGCCCCCTAGCCCCTTTCAAAGTAGCCCTGAGGGTATGCATACTCACCAGTTTACAACCCCTGATCTATCTAATGGCTTTTCCTATGTTTGGCTTCTAACTTTTCTAAGTCATCATTAGATGCCAATGCCTGAGGGCAGTGGGGGCCCAGGGCAGGGCAGCAGGAGTGTGGAGCCTGGGCTAGCAGGGGTCCACCTGGCTCTATCTTGCAAGGCTTCCCAGGACTCGCATGCAGTTCCTGGGTTTTCCATCCATGCCTCTGGAGATGGTGGGGAAGGCACTCACTGCCATGTGCAGGTCATGGGGAAAGGTAGGGAGCTTCATGCTGTAGAGATGGGCTGACTCTGCCCCTCTCCATGCTGCCTAGGCTGAGCCCCATGACCTGCACCACTGGATTCATTGCATGGGCTCCCTCTGGTGGTGCAGGGCTTGAGTATGTGAACCCCATGTGCTGGAGCTGGTGGCCCGACTATGTGCTGCCAGGGCTTTCACCTGCTGTGGGCCATGAGGGAGCATGGCCTGCTGCTGGCAGCAGGGCCTGTGCACAATGGGGAGGTGTTCCTGCGTGGGTCCTGCACCCACAGCCCCCCCCCACCCACTTCCCTCCACAGACTCCATACCCATCCACCTCCACATCCCCACGAACCCCATATTCACCTACCCCCTCACCCCACATACCCACACACATGTACCCACAGCCACCCAGAAACCTAATACCCACCCAACCAAATGCACCCACACCCCCCCACAAATTCCCCACACACCCACACCCAAGCCTCTACCCCTCCACAAACCCCTACAATATACATGAGTAAGACTTCATTTTGAGCTGTTATACAAAAACCTCTACGTACACTGTGCTAATGAACACAAATCAGGACAAAATATTTTTTTATATAAAATTAAAATATGTTATTGTAGCTGTTTTATTTTTAGTATATAATTGTTTTTTTTCCAGTTCCAAGATGGCAAACTCCTCTTCCCAAAAGGAGTAGTTCCTGGGGCAAAGGGAGTTGGGGGGGGGTGGCTTCCAGTGCGAAAGGTCAGGGGTTGGGGTAGGACTTCTGGTTCCAAGATGGCAACCAGGGGGTGGGGCACTTGTCAAGGGAAAGGGCTATTTTGCAGACTCAACAGCTCACCAAAACCTGTTAAGTGGCCC
>NW_017729004.1:63887659-63889426 GCF_001723915.1 Gavialis gangeticus | reverse complement strand
ACACCCACACCCAAGCCTCTACCCCTCCACAAACCCCTACAATATACATGAGTAAGACTTCATTTTGAGCTGTTATACAAAAACCTCTACGTACACTGTGCTAATGAACACAAATCAGGACAAAATATTTTTTTATATAAAATTAAAATATGTTATTGTAGCTGTTTTATTTTTAGTATATAATTGTTTTTTTTCCAGTTCCAAGATGGCAAACTCCTCTTCCCAAAAGGAGTAGTTCCTGGGGCAAAGGGAGTTGGGGGGGGGTGGCTTCCAGTGCGAAAGGTCAGGGGTTGGGGTAGGACTTCTGGTTCCAAGATGGCAACCAGGGGGTGGGGCACTTGTCAAGGGAAAGGGCTATTTTGCAGACTCAACAGCTCACCAAAACCTGTTAAGTGGCCCTCCAGATGAAATAATTGCCCACCCCTGACCTAATGTGCAGTTTAAAACTTCCAGTGATGGTACATCCACAGCCTCTGAGAACTCTATTCCAGCGTTCACCCACTTTCATAGTTAGAAAGTTTATCCTAACATCCGATCTAAATTTCCTTTTTTCAATTTAGACTATTACTTCCTGTCCTGTTCCCTGTGGATATAGAGAACAATCTATCATGTTTACCATCATTTTTACCATCATTTTTACAATTAATCATTCCTCTTTATGAATATCTGCAAAAGATGTCCCTTTGCAGATTCTTTGTGTTTGCTGTGTTTTGAGTCTGTCTTTTTGTTTGCCTGCTTTATTTGGTATCATTGGTTTTATAAATAGATTGTTAATTAATACATTATCTCTAGGAGCATTCTCCATTCTGCCTCCAGTAAAGGCTGTCATCAATGTTGTTATTGCATTGTGAGGTTTCCATTTCTCCCACATTTCAGCTGGCCTCTGAGTGCTCAGGATGACACAGACCCAGACACATACCTCCTCCTTTGGAACTCAGTATAGGACACAACAACACATACACATAAGAGGCTCTAAGAGCAGTAAAAGACTTGTCACAGATTATCAAATAAAACAAAATAACAGATTTGCTCCATCCCAAATACATATATATGAGTGCTAATGCTCTATAGACAGTCTTCCTATGGCAACTGGTGTCTCCTATCAGCCCTGAGAAATAAACTGGAAGATTTTGAGGATTTTCACATAATTTTGCAGTAAGATATTATTTATGGGAAAGAAAGAAACTACTTTTTATAAAATTCAAAGGAGTCATTGTGGCAATATTAATAGTGCAGTTCAATTTACTTTCAGTTAACCATTATAGTCATTAATGCTCAACTGTTCCACCCCAATTTTCAAAGAATTTCCTACAATAGACTCTCAATAATCCTGTTAAACTCAATGGGAACCGTCTCCCTAAATCCTTTCAATGTGTAATGGTTTAAATGGGGGATTTTTGATATTGCTAATGTGAATGATCATACCAGGAAATATTAGAAGTGACATTAAATGTCTCCATATTTCAGAAGACAACTAGGCAGAAATGTCATGAGTCAAGCAATCAGGGTTGCTATGTATGTACACAAGCACGTCAAATACATGGAGACTATATCTGTGAGATAAATTGCACAGCCATATGATGAATGGCCATATGAAAATAAATTTGTTATGCATCACCAAGTGCCTCATTTGTCCTCTGCCAACTAATCCACCTCCCTAAGATTTCTTTTAGAGCAGAAGCCCTAGAGTAGCGTGAAACAGCCAGCAATTAAAGACAATCCCACTAAAGAAAAGTTTTCTTCTTTGTAAATTTAGAATTTAACCCA
>NW_017729004.1:63881875-63882659 GCF_001723915.1 Gavialis gangeticus | reverse complement strand
AAAATAAATTTGTTATGCATCACCAAGTGCCTCATTTGTCCTCTGCCAACTAATCCACCTCCCTAAGATTTCTTTTAGAGCAGAAGCCCTAGAGTAGCGTGAAACAGCCAGCAATTAAAGACAATCCCACTAAAGAAAAGTTTTCTTCTTTGTAAATTTAGAATTTAACCCAAAAGACTTCCCTGCCAACCTACAGTAGGATTCATTATGGCTTCATATTATTGTAAGAACCAGGAAGGGCAAGGTTTTTTGGAAAGGTAATGGCCAGAAGCTCTACTGTGAAGCTGAAAGATAAAGAGTACATTGAAGAATAATCATGTTTTCCTTCTTTTTTTCCCTAAGATGTTCCTTTTCCATTGTTGAATGACTCTGTTATTCCTTATCATTGGTACATGAAAACCTTCATTCTTAAGTAACCCCTTAAAGCTCAACGTTATTCCAATACTGCCCCTTAAAAATCACTTAATTTAGGAATTGGAATACTTATTTCCCAGTTCTCTTCAGCGATAATCTCTCTTAGCGGTTGTCTTCTGTGTAGTCTTTTGTTTGTTTGCCTAGTCTCTTCTAGGATCTGATCTTGCAACAGGAACTGTGAAAGTCCCTGAAGATTTGTCTGGAGGAGTAAGAGTTAGAATCTGGTCTTACAAATGATTTGACATGGATGTGCATGCCCATGTAAAGTCAAGTAATTAACTGTAAGTTCTATCTTCTGTGAAATATTGAGGTAGTCATCTAAAATGGGGCTGTCCAGCTTCCAAGTGGCTGTGCGGGGGGGGGGGGGGGG
>NW_017729004.1:63878485-63881656 GCF_001723915.1 Gavialis gangeticus | reverse complement strand
GGGGGGGGGGGGGGGGGGGGGGGGTCACACGACCTACAGCTTGCAGCAGGGCAAGTCTTCAGGGCCCTAGGCCACACAGCCCATGGATACTTCTCCCCATCACTGACCTGTGCACTGGAAGCTCCCCAATGCACTGCATGTCTGCAAACCTCCCCCCACCTGCCATTCTATATGTCTATGACTCTTTCCGCCCCCTGACCTTTGCACTGTGTGCCTGCACAGACACTCCCCACCAGCCCTTGACCCTCCCTGCACTGCTTCACTGCATACCTGCAACCTCCCCTGCTAATTGCACACCTGTAACTTTCCTACCATCACTGGACTGCATACCTACAACCCCTCACCACTACACTGTGTGCGTGTGTGTAGGTGTCCCACTGTTGTATGCAGGCCTACAACCCCCCCTCCCCAAATTCTCCCCTACTCTATGCTGCACCACATGCTGAAGGCTCACCCTCACTTCCCTATGCTCCTGCACTGCCTTGCTCCTTAGGATGAGGGCAGAAAACATCACCCAGAGGAGAGAGGTGGATCCTGGAGCCTCTGCCTGCTATTGTAGGTAGGAACCTGGGGGCTACAATTTAACACCTTGTGGGCCACCAGTTGGATAGCCATGAGTTAAAACAAAAAGTTGCCTAAAGAGGTGATGCCTTGTTGATATTTCTACTGAAAATGGTGCCTTTTATGTGTTGTAAATTAACAAAAAGTACTCCTATTTAAATAAAGGGGAAAATATCCCTCACTAATGCAAGACCTGCAAAACACTTTTTCAACTGCTAAGCATATGAATAAACCAACTAAAACAGGCAAGCCTAGCACATTGGCAACAAGGCAAGGCTTTATTTATTTGTTTTCAAAAGTTCTCAAGTTTAATTGTTCATGATATAGTAAACATTTCATGTAATAGTAAACATTTGCAAATATTTTTGTAGCAATGAGTCTGTAATGGGGGGAGGGAGTGTATCTCTTTAAGGGAGACAGACAGCTCTGGGGTAGGAACCCAGCTGTGGGTGATTAGCTGCCAATTACAAGCTCAAAGGGAGAAAAGCAGTGTTTGAGCTGGGGGAAGGAGCAGTCTGTGGGCAGGAAGCATACTGAAACCCAGCAGAGCTTGCCTATAGAAAGGGCCAGAGCTGAAGGGCCTTGTCCTACCATCAGGAGAATTGCTAAAGGTTCACATTACTCATTTGTTTGGCCAAGGTGTATCTTTCTGTATTTCATAGACATTAGGACTGGAAGGGACCTCGCGAGATCATCTGGTCCAGCCCCCTGTCCAAAGGGCAGGAAGTCAGCTGGGGTTAGATGACCCCAGCATGATAATCATCCAAACACATCTTGAACATGTCCAGAGTAGCTGCTTGCACCACTTTTTGGGGAAGTCTGTTCCAGACTGGAGCCTTGGATGGTAAATAAGTTTTTCCTTATGTCCAGTCTAAGACAGTCTTCCAACAGTTTGTGACCATTGGACCTTGTTTGCCATAGGGGAGTCCTGGTGAACAGACATTTCCCCCAGATCCTGATGTACACCCCTGATATACTTATAGGCTGCCACCAGGTCCCCCCTGAGCCTACATTTTTCCAAGCTGAAGGAATCCCATGCCTCTTAGCCTCTCCTCATAAGGCCTGTTCTCCTGACCTGTGATCATGCACATGGCTCTCCTCTGGACTCTCTCAAGCTTCTCCACATCCTTTTAAAAGTGCAGAGCCCAGAATTGGATGCAGTACTCCAGCTGTGACCTCACCAAGGCTGAAAAAAGTGGGAAAATTACATCTTGGGTCTTGTCTGAGTTTCATTGCTAGATGAAAGCCAAGGTTTTATTTGCTTTTCTGGCTGCGGCATCGCATTGGTGGCTCACTCATCTTGTGGTTAATCGTGACCCCCAAATCTCTATTGGATGTAGTGCTAGTGAGTGAAGCATTGCCAAGTCTATAGCTATGATGAGCACCTTACATTTCTCTGCATTGAAGGACATTAGGTTTATATCCACCCACCTTGTGAATTTGTCCACGTTGGCCTGAATCACCAGCTTGTCCTCCAGTGTAACCATGCTTCCCCATAGTTTGGTGTCATCCACAAACTTAGCCAGTCTTCTTCTGACACCTGAATCTAGTTTGTTAATGAATATATTAAATATATATTGTCAATATAAATATATTGGTGTTGTGGGGACCAGCTGTGGAGCTCCCAAGGGAGCAAAGGCAGACAGCTAGGCTGCAGACTTACAAGCCTACTTATGGATTATTTTTTGGACAGTCTGAAGAACTCCTAAGGGAGCAAAGCCCTTTCACACAGCAGCAGGCATACTAACCAGCTTACTGGGTCTTAGTGATGTGAACTGTTTCTTGAGGGATAAGGAGAGACTCCCAAATTTGTGCAAGTTTTAGATTCTGCTGCTGTATTGATTTGGATTTACCAAAGGATATCCTTGTGTTTTACAAAGGAATATTATGTCCCAACCTTTGCACATCATTCAATCTGGTCTCAGAACTTTTTGCAGCTTCATGTTGTTCATATTCTGTTAGACACCTTTGTATGAAAGAAGGTATGCCCTGCTCTTTGTCATATATGAGTAAGTCAGGAGTAACCCCAAGGAAATTGGAGTTACACCAATTTAAAACTAATGTGGAAACAGAATTAAGCACAAGGGACCCTCACAAGCTTTTCAAGGCTCATTATTATTGAGTATTCCACACCATTTTACACTGGTACAAGGGGAATTATTTTGTTAATTATTCTTAAATCAATTCACTGCCAAAAAGCTGATGTTCAACTTGTGACCTGACTGCAAATAGAGGATTTTATTCAAGGGATTTCTGTCTTTATTCAGCTTTATATAAAAGTTCTTCTTATTTCACACACAAAGTTTTTGGCCTTTGTGGTCTACAGAGTCTTGCAGTGTAAAAATATATAAATGTTCATTCTCTGTGCAGCACTGGACTCTTGATCCTCCTAAACTCTTTCCATTTTCAGTCTACACTGAAAATTTCTGGGAAAAAATATAATTTAGGTCGATGGTCCCATATGTTGGGCTTCTTGAAGGCATCGCATAGAACTCTCCTAGCCACAAAATTAAAATAAAATTGTGACAGTACAGGAGTTTCTAGCATATCCTGCACTCTTTTAAAGATATTGTGGGGTCATTCAATACTAGGAAGGGGGGGGGGGGGACC
>NW_017729004.1:63869270-63878344 GCF_001723915.1 Gavialis gangeticus | reverse complement strand
GGGGAACCTTGTATACTCATCAAGGTAAACAAATTTTTTTCAAAGAACTTGATAGGGTTGTGGTCTCAGGTAGAACAATTTCCCTAACATTATTCCTCCTGGTTCTTTCAGTTACCTGCTGCTTGTGATACATGGAGAGAGTCCTCCATTAATGTATCCTTGTTCTTGATAACTCTAGCCTCCATTTCACTGGAACTACTGAACCCATTCTCTGAAAGAGGATGGTGTTAGTTGCATCTGAGGTAATGGAATTACAGAAAAAAATCAATGAAAAATAGAAGATGGGCCAGAACATTTAAAAACTGTCCTTGCTAGATCTGTTCCTTTAGATAATTCCTCATCCCAGAAATAAGGGAATCATACAGTACACTTCAGTACAGTGCAGATACTGAAGTATGCTGTATATGAAAGTCATCAGCTTTGAAGATTACAACCAACTCCCTGATTTCCGCGGATGGAAAGTCAATGCAGATACTTGAGCATCGGTGTTAAGCACCTATGCAGCCCATGTCATGCAGGTGGATGGCAGCTGTGTTCTGCCCTGATTGGTGAACTACTATATACAAGCTGTTCCAGTAACAAGCATGGTACTGAGAGGAGGAGGAGGAGGACCTTTGTGAGCTCCTCTGTAGAGAAGAATCAGTACGAGCTTCTCTGATCAGTCATAGACTGTGAAAGTTATTACAGGCACTGCTGATGAGAATCCAGAATCAGCAATCAATCCAGTTGAATCCTGAGGCTGCAAACCCTTCTGACAGAAGAGGAGTGTGCATTCTTTATTTTTGTCTGTTCCTGTGTATACTTGCTCTTATTTACAAATAGTTCTGCATTTTTCCCCCCAGCCTGTCAGATGCAGCTTGGGTTTTTTTTGTGTGTTTGTTTGGTTTGGGTTTTTTTATCCAGCTCCTTATATATACCAGTATTGGGAAGAAGTCTGGGAAGGGACGTTCGGCTCTGGGTTTCATTATTATATTAAGCAGAAGAGGTGGCAAGTATCCTGTACATACAGAGTTGCTATGAAAAAAAACAATTTTTCAGCACTGACCTTGTGGAGATGAATAAATAACCTGCTGAAGGGCATTCTTATCTCTTCTGCAAGATCTGGCAAGAGTGAAGGTGGTGTTACAGGTTCCCTGTAAGCCATTCTAAAGGCACTTGGGTGAAGACAGAAGTGAGGTTCCCAGCTGTAGCTCAGAATGATTTCTGCAAAGCATTCTGAGTTACAATGTTACCCCAAACCAAAAAGAAGTTCACTGTTGGTTTCAGAGGGGAAGGGAATCTAGCTGCCAGCTCCCAACCTGCAGCCAGGTTCTCATAGCAATGGCCAGGCTCTGCCAGTGCTCACTGTT
This sequence comes from Gavialis gangeticus, assembly GCF_001723915.1. Lineage (NCBI taxonomy): Eukaryota > Metazoa > Chordata > Crocodylia > Gavialidae > Gavialis > Gavialis gangeticus. Next base: position 63,876,995 of record NW_017729004.1, on the reverse strand, counting down.
TTTAGAATAGGAGAGGGGAGGAAAGGCAACCAAGAGAGCTCATTCTTGGGGCTCCCCAGCTGGTGCTGAAAGGTGGGGTGGGTGAACTAATTGGAGCCCTCCTACCTTGGGGGGGGAAGGGGGACTTCTACCTCCAGTGGGAGTGAATTCCTTTCACTCCCTTCCCTGACTCATTCTGAAAACTGACTGGCTGGGAGCTCTGCAGATTCAAATTATATAGGATACTACATTTTGCAAGGCATAGAATGAGAGATCAGATCTTAAGGAATGGCCACCTGGATGAAAATGTTTGCAGCCGTGAACTTGCGTCCGGTTACAGCTATAAATTGCTTTCTGTGGCTAGATCAGGCAAAAACTGTCACTTTGGTCTTCGCCCTTTAAAATGGGAGCATCTGCACTCCCATAATCCACACAATTAAAGGTTGTTAAACTGCTAAGTACCTTCTAAGCATTTAAAAGTCATGTCATTTTGGGACAGGGTTATCTTTGAGCCCTTCTAACGTGGCTCAAGCTAAATTAGTCTGCTCCACAGAGATAAAATGAACAATTTGTAGTCGTCCAGCATCACTGCATGCATGCTTCCCAGCCCCTCTACCAATGTCAAACTTTTCAGCCTTCCAAGCTCTTCTGTCTAGGGGTTGGTACTGGCCCCAAGTCAACACCTGCCCCCAGTGGATATGACCCCAGCTAACACAACACCATGCTGACAACTCTGAAGACCCCAGGAGACCTGATCTGGGCCTTGGGTCAAAAGCCAGGCATGCAGTCCTCCTCCCAGAGGGCTAAGCCACATATGGGCAGCTGTCCTCTAGCCAAAAGTATTGTGGGGGAGGGAAGGGGCTGCCCTCCTGTGTTCCTGGAGAGAAGTGGGGGAAGGGCTTCCTAGTGCCGAGTGTGGCAAGGGCATGGAGCCCAGCAAGGTGTGCTTCCTTGGGATGCATGCTGTCACCTCAGTTAACCTTTAGCAACTCCGCAATGGAAGCAGCATGACTGTGCAGGACAGCATGGCTTCCTGAGCTTCATGCTCTTGTCATACTTAACCTCCAGGGCTCTGTTTCCAGAACAGAGATAGAGTCCTGGCTCCTGGTCATTAGGGCTGTGTGAAATTTTGCTGAGTGCTTCGTTTCAACGCTGTTTCAACTTGTTTCAAGCTTGAAACAGTGAAATCAAAATGAAATGAAAGGCTTCAAAACAGCCTCAAAACAAAATGAGGGTAGCTGAAACATTTCAAAAGTTTCAAAATGTTTTGAAGCTGGGCTTGTTTGAACTGATCTTTCTCTGTGCCTTCACACTGACAAGTGACACGAGTTTTACTCACAACAGTTTGAGGTGCAGTTTCCCAGAAACCCCTGCACCCAGAGCTGACCCGAGCAGGGTGTGGGGCATAGGGCAAATCAGCCCATGTGGGGCCCCGCCTCCACTCCAATCCCATGGGCCCCTGACCCAAAGAAGCTCCCACCGCCATCAACAGCAGCAGCAGGATCGGCAGCATGGGGGGCAGTGTTAAGTGAGCAGCTAGATGCAGAGCTACTGCTCTGCCCAGCTGTGTGCTACCACTGCTCTGCCCCATTCCATGGGGGCCCCCAAAGCATGGGTTCTGGGGTGATTGCCCCTATTCATCCCCCCCCACCCCCGGGGATGGCTCTGCCTGTACCTATCTCCTTGAAACTTGACAGGTTTTGTGGCCTCTGCAGGGGCTACCATCCCTGCTGTTTTCATTTGAATCAGGCAACAAATGACAAAGTTATAAGCATTTTCAGGAATCCCCATTATAGCCTGTGGGCAAAACATCGAAACAGCGAAACAGTTTCAATGAAATGAAATGGAACAGTGCTTCGAAATGAAATGAAATGTTGAAACAAAATGCTTCAAAACGGCAAAACAGAAGTCAAAACAAAACGCTGCTATTTCACGCAGCCTTACTGGCCATATCTTTACTCAAGGCAAGTCAGAGTTGTGCAAGTCAGAAATAGCATTACGTCTTACCCTACACCTGCTCTGAAACTGTTTTTTCTTTAGCACCACTTAGCATTCCACAGACTTAGAGTGCTATAAAAGTAATCCATAACAGCATCCTCAGTCAACGATAACAAATCTACTGAGAGATCTAATAAAATCATCACAATAGCTTCTGATCCATTATTACTAAAAGCATATACTTTTTAAATATCTATATAGTTTCAGTCCTAAACAATGACCTTCTCTTTGACTCAAAGGGATAAAATAAATGTGTGCCATCTAAATATAGGTGGAGATGATCCATTATTATCTCTTTGTCTTCTAAAAAATGGAGATCCAAGAGGGAATAATAACTGGTGAGGATGTTAACATTTAAAGATGATTTCTTTGGCAAAGGACTTTGCTACTTGTTTTAGTGTGCCTTCCAGCTTGACCTCTTGAGGAGAATTATTAACAATCCTCATCAATAATGTGCCTTATGCCTTTCCACTAGCTTTAGTCAGTCATGAAGGATAAGGCTCTATATCACAGGTGATTGGTTCCAATTCCCTGAGCATACCCATAAACCCAGGGAGTGAAATTGGGTGAAATCCAAGCAGTACAGATGGTGTGTTACTTACCTTCTGCTCCAAAACAGTGGTCAAGATCCTCATCTGGTGTAAATCAGCATGGCTTTGAAGCTACTGGATGAAGATTTATCCCTTTTCCTCCTCCTTTCTGAACCTGGATCAAAACAAAAGTTTTATATCCATTCTCCAGGGAAGCAAAATCATATTAATGATTATTTAGATTATTTTGAACAGGGACTGTGTTCCCTTATGCTTGGAATTGAAGCAAATTTTACCCACTTAAGAAATACTAAATAACACCAACACAAGGACATTTATTTATAACAACCAAAATGTCAGTCATTTGTAGACAAGTACAAAGAAAAGGTCCCTAGCCCAATAAATTCACAATCTACAAAGAGAGATGAAGAGTACGAAAAGAGATATGACAAAAACACAGTGACCAGGGTGCTGGTTTAACTTATCTTGTTCATTGCATAATTTTGTTTGTTTATAGTGTTAACAGTTGATTTGGTTAATAACTAAAAGAAGGGAAGACTTGTGTTTATAAGTTTCTGAAAGAAATGTGTTTTTAAGGTAGGCAAGGTTCTTTGAGTAGATGTGATATCTTTTATTAGACCAACTGAGTAGTTGGAAAAAAAATTCTTGGCAAGCTTTTGGGTGCAGTCACCCTTCTTCAGGCATGGGGTCTCTGCCATGTTTTTAAGGTGGGTTTTCAGAGGGGGGGCATGGGTTAAAACTGTAATAAAAAGATTTAGGGTGTACTCATGAATACAGGGTGCTTAAAGAGATTAGAAAAGAAATGGGTAAACTAGTGTGTATTTTTATAGAAAAATAGAATCGTAGAAAATTAGGGTTGGAAGAGACGTCAGGAGGTCATCTAGTGTAAACCCTGCTCAAAGCAGAGCCAGCCCCAACTCGATCATCCCAGCCAAGCTTTGTCTAGTCAGGTCTTAAAAACCTGCAAGGATAGAGAGTCCACAACCACTTTGGGTAACCTGTACCACTGTTATACTACCTTTATGACAAAGTTTTTCCTAATATCTAACCTAAACTTCCCTTGCTGCATCTTGAAACCATTGCTCCTTGTTCTGTCACCACTGATAACTTTCTACATCCATCCTCTTTTGAACCCGCTTCAGGAAGTTGAAGGCTGCTATTAAATCCCCCCTTGGTCTCCTCTTCTCTAGTTTAAATAAGCCCAGTTCCCTCAGTCTGTCCTCAGAAATCATGTGCCCCAGCCCCTCACCATTTTCATTGCCCTCTGCTGAATTCTCTTTAATTTGTCCACATCCTTTCTGTAGTGGGGAGCCCAAACTGTACACAGTACTCCAGATGTGACCTCACCAGTGCTGAACAGAGGGGAAGAATCACTACCCTTGACCTACTGGCAACACACCTACCAATGCAGCCCAGTATGTTAACCTTCTGGGTAACAAGGGCACACTGCTGGCTCATATTCAGCTCATGGTCCACTGTAACCCCCAGCTCCTTTTCTGTAGAGCTGCTGTGCAGCCAGTTAGCCCCCAGCCTGTATTGGTACATGGGACTGTTTGGTCTGAAGTGCAGGAATTTGCACATGTCCTTGTTGAGCCTCATGAGATTTCTTTTGGCCCAGTGCTCTAAGTAGTCTAGGCCGCTCTGAATCCTAGCTCTACCCTCCAGCATATCTACTACTCCCCTCAGCTTGGCGTTATGTGCAGACTTGCTGAGGGTGCACTTTGTCATCTTCCAGGCTGTTGATAAAGATATTGAACCAAGTGGCCCCAGGACCAACCCCTGGGGCACTCCATTTGATAGTGGTTGCCAACTAGACATCAAGCCATTGATTACTGCCCTCTGATCCTGATGCTCCAGCCAGTTTTCTATCTACCTTACAGTGTAGTCATCCAGGTCATACTTCCTTAACTTGCCTGTGAGAATGTTGTGGGAGACTGTATCAAAAGCCTTGCTAAAGTCAAGGTACACCACATCCATTGTTCTACCTGTCAGGGGTGTACTGGTGGGGGAGGGGCCATGGCCTTTGGGCACCGGCATGGGAGGGGGACGCAAGATGGAGAGACTGGGGTGCTTTCTGCTTTTGCTGTGTGGACCTCCCATCTGCCTGGTGGGTTGTGGGCTTGTCCTGCCATTCCAGCCAGAAACTCTGGCTGGCACGCCTACCTCCACGGCTGGTGTGCTGCACTGGTAATTCCCCCATGGACATGCCATAGGGTGGGAGGTGCGGCCCTGCACAGGCCGATTTGCCTCAGCTCCGCACCATGCTCAGATTTCTTGGGTGGGGTGAAAATACAGGTGTTGGCCCCGGGGTTCTGGGGTCCCTGGTACGTCACTGCTCCCTGCATCCACAGAGCCAGTCATCTCATCATAGAAGGCAATCAGGTTGGTCAGGCATGCTTGTCCTTGGTGAATCCATGCTGATTGTTCCTAATCACCTCCTTCTCCACTCACTTAGAAATGGATTCCTTGAGGATCTACTCCATGATTTATTCCAGGGACTGAGGTAAGACTAACTGGTCTGTAGTTTCCTGGATCCTCCTTTTTCTCTGTCTTAAATATGGGCACTATGTTTTCCCTTTTCCAGTTGTCCAGGACCTCTTCCAGTCACCATGAGTTTTCAAAGATGATGGCCAGTGACTCTGCAATCACAGCAGTCGACTCCCTCAGCACTCTCAGGTGCATCCTGTCTGACCCCATGGATCTATATATGTCCAGCTTTTCTAAATAGTCTCTAACCTGTTGTTTTACCACTGTTGGCTGCTCATCAACTCCTCAAACTTTGCTGCCAGGTTCAGTAGTCCAGGAGCTGACCTTGCCTATAAAGACTGAGGTGAAAAAGGCATTGAATACTTCAGCCTTTTCTGCATCCTCTGTCACTAGGCTGCCTCCTCCTTTCAGTAAAGGACCCACACTTTCCCCAATCTTCCTCTTGTTACTGACATACTTGTAGAAACCCCCTTCTTGTTACCCTTCACATCATTTGCTAGCTGCAGCTCCAATTCCACTTTGGCCTTCCTGACTTCATTCCTGCATGCCTAAACAATACTCTTATACCCCTTGCTAGTTTTTTTCCAAGTTTCCACTTCTTATAAGATTCCTTTTTGTGATTTAGTTTACTGAAGAGTTCCCTGCTAAGCCAAACTAGACTTCTTGCTAGTTTTCATGCACATCAGGATGATTTGTTCCTGCAGTCTCAGTACAGCCAGCTGTCTTGGACTCCTCTTCCCATCAAACTGGTTTCCCAGGGAATCCTGCCCATGACTTCCCTGAGCAAGTCGAAGTCTGCTTTTCTGAAGTCCAGGGTCCTTACTCTGTTGCTCTCCATCCTTCCTTTCCTCAGGATCCTGAACTCAGTCATCTCATGGTCGCTGCTGTCCAAATTGCAATCTGCTAGCATATTCCCCACCAATTCTTCCCTGTTTGTGAGCAGCAGGCCAAGAAGAGCATGGCTCCTAGTTAGCCACTCCAGCACTTACACCAGCAAGTTGTCCCCAGCACCCTCCAAAAACTTCCTGGATTGGCCATGCACTGCTGTATTGCCCTCCCAGCAGATGTCAGGGTGATTGAAGTCCCCCATGAGATCCAGGGTCTCTGATTGGGAAATTTCTGCTACCTGTCTGAAGAAAGCCTTATCCACCACTTCCTCATGGTCTGATAGTCTATAGCAGACCCCAACCATGACATCACCCTTATTGCTCTCTGCTCTGACCCCAACCCAGAGGCTTTTAATAGGCCTATCTCCAGTTTCATACTGGAGCTCTGAGCAATCATATGGCTCTTTTACATAAAGTGCAACTCCTCCTCCTTCTTCCCTGACTGTTCCTTCCTGAATAGTTTATACCCATCCATGACAGTGCTTCAGTCATGGAAGCTCCTGACTTCTCCACTTAGCTTTGGTCTCCATCCCCCAGTGAACCTAGTTTAAAGCCCTCCTCATTAGGTTAGCGAGCCTGTCTGTGAAGATGCTCTTCCCTTTCTTCATCAGGAGAATCTCATCTCTTCCCAATCCTTCTTCTTGGAACATCATCCCATGGTCAACAGCCAAAGCCCTGCTGGTGACACCACTTGTGCAGCCAGGCATTGATTTGCAAGATGCACCCACTCCTGCCTGGGCCCTTTCCCTTGACCAGAAGGGTCAAAAAGAATACCACCTGAGCCCCCATTACCTTCACCCTTGTACCCATAGCCCTGTAGTCACTTTTGGTCTGCTCAGAGACTCTCCTGGAAGTATCGTTGGTGCCCACATGGATAAGCAGCATGGCGTAGTAGTCAGAGGGCCAGATAAGTCTTGGTAATCCCTCCATAACATCTTGGGTATGGGCTCCAAGTAAACATAAGACTTCCTGAGACAACAGGTCAGGTCAGCAGATGGATGCCTCCATCCTACACAAGGGAGTCTCCAACCACTGTCACCACCTATTGCTTCTTCTTGGTGGCAGTTATCTTGATCCTCTGGCTCCATATCTATTCTTCAGATGAACTGCTGCAGGTGGAGATGAATATTTCTACGTGCTGCCAGAGATCACAGGATTCCAGTTTCCACCTTCCTGGGAGTCCATGTCCACTCCCTTCCTTAGCAATGCTTCTGGCAGTTCTTCCTCCACAGTCCCAGAGGTCTCCTCCAATATTGAATCAATGAACTCCCCATGATGGAGTATGCTGTGGAGCCTCACCACCTCCTCCTGAAGCTCTCTTCCCTGTTCCCTGACAGATACCACCAGGAGGCACTGCTCACACTATAGGCACTCCCCAACCTGGTTATCACCAGAAAAAACCTGCAAGCCACAGTCCTCACAGCACCAAACTTGGACCTGTGTGGACACCTCGATAGTGAGCAGTCCTGCCTGGACAGAAACCTCACAGTTGCAAGCAGAGGCATTGGCTCTGGCATTGTGACATAGATTCATAGATTAAGGGTCGGACGGGACCTAGTAGATCTTCTAGCCCAACCCCCCGCCAGGGCGGGAGAACAACAAAAAAACCCCAAAAAGAGAAATGGGACTCAAACAAGTCCAGCCAGGTAGGCATCCAGCCTCTTCTTAAAGACCCCCAGGGAAGGGGCCAGCACCACTTCCCTTGGAAGTTGGTTCCAGCTCCTAGCCGCCCTAACCGTGAAGTAGTTTTTGCGGATGTCCAATCTATACCTCCTCTCCATCAGCTTGTGCCCATTACTCCTTGTTATGCCAGCGGGCGCTAG
>NW_017729004.1:63863285-63868812 GCF_001723915.1 Gavialis gangeticus | reverse complement strand
ACATTTGCTACCTTCCAATCATCTGGCACCTGGCCCAAGCACCACGATCGCTCATAGAGCTGTGCCAGGGGCCCCGCAATAACCCCAGCTAGCTCCCTCAACACCCTGGGGTGGAGATCATCCGGACCCGCTGACTTGAACGCGTCCAGCCCCTCCAGAAGCTCTCTAACCCGGTCCTCCCCAACCTGAGGTCTGAAGGCAATCCCCTCGAGTCCGGCTTCTGTCACAGCAGGGAATTCTGACATGCTTCAGCCATTTTCCTGAGTCTCTTAATCTGCCTCCTCTCTCTTACTGCTCTTCTTCCACATGCACCTTCCCTAGCAAACTCACCTGAAAGCTGGTCTGTTTACTGTTCCTTGGCCCCAAAGGGTTCCTTTTCCCCTGCTTCCTCACACCAAGATGAAATGCTGTCCCCTCAAAATGGGGTGAAGAAGGGCAGCGAACTGCCTGCAAACTGCTTGCCTTGTTTTCTGCCTGTTCCCTCCCTCCCATGCCACCTGGGGTGTCCCCTTTTATACCCTGCTGGACCTGGACTGGCTCCACCCCCTCATTAGGTCTTCTGTTAGATATAGGCAGCAGTCACTCAGCTAGCAACATTTCCAGCTTCTCAGAGCACATGCCCCAAACATACACAGCCCACCAGACAAACATTCAGCAAGCCAAAGGCACAGACAGCTCTGGATCACTTACTTTCCCTGTTTGTTCTGTAAGCTCCTTGCTTTATAGTCAAATTCCACATGCAGTAAGTGGATGCTACTGTAGGCCACTTACAAATGCTGCTACAGGGAATCCACTTCTAGAGGCCTACCACCTCTGGTCTTTCCTCTATTCGGTGGTCTCCCTTGCCACTTCTTGATGTCAGAATTACTAGGGGAGGCTTCACAGAGTGTGAGGCACACTTTTGAAGAGGAGGTCCCTGTCTCATCCAAAGCTTCACTGTGGCCTTGTCCCAGTTTTACTCTCATTGAGTCTTCTAGCTCGGGCCAACTGTTCAGGGCTGCTCAGCTCCAGTTGGTCCCTGTGGTCTCAGGTTCCAGAACCCACAACATATGCTACATAAGCAGTTAGGGGCCTTGAGTCCTGTTTTTCCTTTGCCACCTCCTGCCTTACAGTCTAGGCAAGCTCAGCCTCATATGGCTACAGAACATACTTTAATCCTCAGGCTTCATAGTCCAGGGAAGCTCAGCCTCATTCAGCCACAGAACATACTCTAGTTTTTATCCGCTGTCCACTTGATGGAATTTCAAGTTCAGGGTGTCCCCAGTCACCCCCTTTCAGCCATAATTCAGCCCTTTGGGGGACAACAGAAACCACTAAATGCAAGCACCAGTCTTGGTTCAAAGGATGTCCCTCATGGGGTATGCCACATCCCTTGGGTCAGGCTCCAAGTAGAAAGAAAAACAAAACAGAAAGTGCCCAGGGGTACTTAGCTTGTTTCCCAGCTTCTCTTCACTTGGGGCTGCCTCCTGAGTCCCCTCACCACAGTCTGGGCCCCAGTCCTCACACCTCTCAGAGAGGATTCCATCCTCAGCAGCTTCCACAGCCAGATTACCTCCCCTGGCCTGAGGCTTGGACTAGTAATGGGGCAGGGGCCCTGCTATAGCTACATGTATACTTACAAAAGCAAAATTTGACCCTGAGGTCTATGTGTGTTCTTCATTCACTCTAGCCAGCACAGAAGGAACAAGAAGTCCACGTGCAGAAGACTGCTGTCATGCAAGACTTCTGAATTCCCTTTCTTGACTAAGGGCTGAAAGGAGCAGCTCAGAAGAAAACATCATGGGCAGGGCACAGGGATGCAGCTGTGCACTAGTTCAATGGATCCCTTGAATTTGCTCTGCCAGTAGGGCTTCAGAAGAGCCTTAGAACAGACTTAAATATATTCTTCTCTCACAGAACCCTCAAGCAGGGCAAATAGACCTTGTTCTCCCTTGGAATTCAATTTGCTGTAAGATAGAGCAAGGAGTGAAATTTATACTGAAATTTGCACTGTTGTCTCCCAGCTGGGGAGAAGCAAGTCTAGTATCTCCAGTCCTACCACTGGGACTAGGTTTACACTCTACTCCATTGATATTAAATATCTGATTATACTTCCAAAATCCCACTCACAGATAAAGCTATGATTGATACATATTCAGCTGAAAGGATCTCACTCTCAATTCATAGGGAAAGATCCAACTAGATACAGTAAAAGCTGCATTATCTGGAACTTTATTAACTGGCATACTCTATTAACTGGCATGCCAATCAACACAGCAAAAGTGAAACTGGAAGTTCCACTTCTGGTTTCTCTGAGTCCCACTTTGGACCACAGCCTGGGGCAAAGCAGCCTGCATGGGGCTCCCCTCCCTGTCCCCCAGCACATTGACACCAGGGAGGGGCGGCGGCCTGAACAGGCAAAGACACCTTGTCGCGCCTCTCTGGTAACTGGCATATTTGGTTATTCAGCAACCCCCATTCCCCATGGGTGCCAGATAACAGAGCTTTTTCTGTAACGATGTCTTTCTTCCACATGATATAGCTGACTCAAAGAGCCTAGGCACTGAAGCAAATTGCAGCAGGTAATAGAAAGACCGCCTGCTCCTTTCTTTGTTGCCGCTCCCAGAGTGGTAAGTGGTATAGATCCTTCCATATAGCTTAGCAAGAAAGGGCTTAAAAGCTAAATACAGACGGTCAAAATTCCTAAGGTTGAATCTATTCAATCTTTGCCAGTTAATCTAAGCTGCATAGACTGAACCAATAAGTAGGTGAACAGGCATTTTCTGAGTCCAGAAATGCAGCCACATGCCTGCTCAGGCTAGACGCCAGGGGGTTGTAGAGCATGCTTCCCTACTTGGCTAGATAGCTTGGGCCAAGGCAAGCTCACACACCCTATGAGGGAGAAGTTTCTGGGGGAGGTGCAAAGCATCCTGGGATGCTGGAGGACTGAGTTAACTTGAATTGGAGGGGATTGGGAACAGAAGTTCAATACACTGATGTAACGTAAATCAGTGATACTACATCCATCCAGGTTTTTCTTAAATTGTTTTCTTGTCATTCTGAAATCGGGTTTGTGTGTACTGGACTTCTGTTGTGTTACAGATTTGAATGGGTTTCCGATCACTTATACTGGTTTATATGTTACTTTTGTCCCTAGCCTTAAAGCACCAAAGAAGTGAAATCTTCCTGTAGGCTATTAGCTCACGTTTTTAATATTAATAAGCAAAATACAATTCAGAATGCATGAATAAATAACATCTGAGTAGAATATCAATGTATTTGCAGATGAAGGGGGAAAAAAGATTAGACAACTGTGTAAATGTGCTACCATTTATAGCATGGAGAAATTTACTTCCCTGTCATGTTTCAGGGCTATTGATGTAAATCTAAGCTTAGTAACTAATACAATAGATAGAATAGTGTATCTACCAGTACAATTTTTTAACCAGGTAAGTGTTATAGCATATTCTTTTCTCATTACCCCTTCCCCCTACCAACAATGAAACAGATTAAAAATGAATAAATACAGAGAGTATTGAACGTGGCACTGTTTTTTAGCTTACAACTATTGAAACAAATGAAGAAGAATCAAGGACCCCAGGACAAATATTCACATATTTTAAAAGTGTGGGTAACAACCCAGATGTTCCTCCCATCATAAACTTAATAAAATAAGCCTTCATGCAAAGCACTTTTAAAACAATCTTTCTTATCAACTGAAAGGGCTGTTTGGCTTAAAATGAAAAATGAATTGCTTAGTTCATGCATCCAGCCGACATTGACAAGTTTAATCTTCCTGATTATCTCTTCAATAAATCTTAATTTAGAAGAAAACTGCTGTTTCAAAGACTTCCTTTTAGCTATAGGAAAAAAGGATGATGGATCCCTGATTTCATAAATCATATTGCAAAACATATAATCAACTTGAAAAGAGTGTTTTGAGTAAGACTTTTCTAATCTTGTTTCAGATGGATGCATCCTTTTAAGGCATTCTCATATCTTTTAATAATATGTAGTGGTTTGCCCTTTCATTGTTCAGTAATAAGTATCAATAGCATTGTTTTTAAAAGTGAACCTCTTTCAACTTTGCATACATAGAATCACTTTTTGCCTCTGCCTAAAAGAGCACTGTTCTCAACTCTCTGATACAGATAGCAACTCATGTTTCTGAAATATCTAGATTAGGATATTACAGTGTCTTAAATCCCTTTGTTACTGTTTTTCTGAAAATATCTATGTAGGATCAAAGTCATATGATCCTAAATCATGGTAAACTACTAGAATTCTTTCTCTCCACTTTCTTCATTTTGTTTTTAGTCCCCTGTTCTATGCATTCAATGGCAGTGTCTCACTGTTTTTATTTTGTTGCAAATATTTACCTAAAAAAACCCCTGAATCTAAGAATATAATGTTGTTTACACTAAAGACATGAGCCATACAGAGCTTTAAGATACCAATATGAATAGCAATATGAAATGCTTATTTTGGGTCTTTTTCACATATTACGTCACATTTATGGGTCTTGGAAGATTGAAAGTTAGGTTTTAGAGTCTTAACATTTTGGAGTGTCTTTAAAGGAAATAAACCTTGAGCTTAAGATGCATCAAGGAAGCAGGGAGCTCAGGCTCCATCTCCTTTCCTGGGTTGCCTAACTGCCAGCCAGTTGCTTATTTCAGGCCAAGCCACTCCTTTCCTCCACTTAATCATCCCGGTGCCTGGATGTAGGAGGCTAGCATTGCAACTGTGGTACATTAGCACCATTAAAAGATCCATCAGCTATAGGACTTATTTTATACCAGTGAATCAGTTCAGGAACCTGAGCCTATTGTTACTCCAGTTTGTTGTATATATTGCATTGGTTTCCTATTAAATATTGTATTGATATTCAAATTATTCTTCCCTCGGTAGACATGTCTAACTTTTGTTAAACCATATAGCAATTATATGCACGAGCCTTAAGGAGAATAGACCCTTGGGAACATATTTTCAATGTAAGAGGTGTGTTTTGCAATATTGCTGTCTTCAGTTAACTCTAGGATTCATCTGAAGTTAAAAGACTGTACTATACAGTTTAAGATTAGGACAGCAGAAACTATTAGTTGCAAACTGAAACATGGAAATCAGCTGTGGTCAGCATCCAAGCTGACAAGTTAATAAACATTCATATCTAAGCTGAAACATGAATTCTTTACTCATTTAATTCCAAATGATTGAGCACCTTTTGCATCTTGCTAATGTGTGCTATGTCTTGGGGAATACATGAAGGACATTACATCACACTATTTTGCAGTGAATTGTATAAAAGATACTAGGTTGTGCCATATTATACCATGAAAAATCATAATAGCCAGGAATTGGCAAGGTATTTAAAGACATACGTAATTTTAGATCAATCTACTTGATTTCAGTGACACATGTTTGAAGTTAGGTATAACCTCATAAATCCCACTCGTTTGGCAACTAGCACCTGCTGGAAATTTTGAAAATCCCAGATTTTTGAAACAGCGTGAGGCCACTGCTCCAGGACTGGCTGCTGCTACTCCCCCCC
>NW_017729004.1:63860560-63863272 GCF_001723915.1 Gavialis gangeticus | reverse complement strand
GGCCACTGCTCCAGGACTGGCTGCTGCTCCTCCCCCCCCCCCCCTCCCGCCCCCGCTCTGCAACCACCCGCTGCTACCTCCCCTCCCCCTGGACATGGAGAGGGAAGCTTGCACGAGGTAGATGCCACCACCATCCACCACCCCATGCTGCTGCTCTGTGTGTGGCCACTGCTACTCCTGGATGTAGTGTATTTTTAAAAACTGCCAGATTTTTGAGAATTCTGGAATTTTGAAACATGGATTTATGAGGTAATACTGTATATGTTTAGTTCCTGTCATTTATCAGTACCAATATTATTCATGTTTAGAGTTGATCACAAACCTAAGTTGTCCATAATCATTTAATTAATGCTTAAATAAACTCAGATACTCACTTTAATATGTTTACATAAACAGCAACATTTTATTGTGAGGGTTGAAGCATAATGTAAGAAACCCTTCGTGGCTGGATTAGTATAAAGAAAAAGTTCAGCTTGTATTACCTGGAAGACCACTCTTAGACACTGTTCATTTGACACTGTTTAGAAATGAATTCATGCACAACTTTTCAAAGTTCTTGTCTCGAGCCATCCTGTAAAAAGACAGAACAGCAGTTCATTTTTAAGAAGTTTGACTAATTTAAAAATTTGAAAGCTTTTTTTTTTAATCAGCTGTAAATTTTTGCTTTTGAAGTTTTATAGTGGAGTTCTTACTTAACCAGTGCATGTATTTTTCAGATTCAGTGGTGGGAAGGGAGAAAACCTGTCCTTTTTTTTGACTTCTGGAATGCTTGACTCTCCTTGTTTAGTGCATTGTCTTGTGTTATAGTACCTATGCATACTATTTGTGGTTGACTTTTTTCTATAAAAACAAGTCATGATTAATATAAATGAACTGAGATTGATTCAGATACAATAGGACTGAAGAGTGATGGGTGATTCAAGCAAGAGGGGTGATTAGTATTGTTCTTGCTGCATGATGAATTACACTACATTACACATTAAAACAATGAATTGTCCTTCAGCGTATCAAAGACATTAACAAACAACATGATGGCAAATATATAGTCTCTTATCTGATAGAAAAAGTTTGAAATTCAGTAACAAATTGAAGACTGTTTTCTAAGGGTGTGTGTAGATGAAACAGGGGCCCTAAATTGAAGCAGTGGGTTTTTAAAAACACTGCTTCAGTCTAGGGCCCTTTAAATCCCTGTGTTGTGCACACACCCAAATTTACCTCTCTGGTGGCGGGGAGGGGAGAGGACAAGCTGCTGGTGGGTGGAGCGGTCCCTGGGCTGCAGGGGGGGGCTGGTGCTTCCCACTGCAACAGCATCACCCCCCCCCAGGCAGCACCCGCCCACAGGCACCTGGCTCAGGCAGTCCTGGGGTGCACTGAAGCTGCGGAGGGAAGCACCGGGCCCCTGTGCAAATCAGGCAGGCTCTGGGGCGTGGGGGGGCAGATGAGATCAGGGTCACCACTTTTCTTGGGCAGAGCCTGCCTTCCTAGGCTACTGCCAGGCTGCCTGCATGGCATGGGCAACTGGTGCCGCCTTAGTTGGGGGGGTCTTGTGCCTCCTGCTGCGACTAGTTCCGACCGGGGGGGTGGTCCTCCTGCAGCTGATCCCACCAACTGGGGGGCATCTCACATGGCCATCTTGCTGCCTGGGGGGGGAACCACAGGGCTGATCCTGGGACGGCCAATCACTGCAGTCAATTGCTGCAGCTGCTTTTGGGAGTGGCTGTGGCAGTTTCTGGGAGCAGGTGCAGCAGTTGGCTGGTGCTTGCAGGGCGGGCACCAGTGCTCCTGCCTGCCCCCCCCCCATTGCCTAAGCGGTGAGCGTGGTCAGTCAGGGGGTGCACCGGCACTCTCACCTCCTACGTGTCACCACTGCTGCATGGGCTTCCTGCAGAGGCCCTGAGCTGCACAGAGCCTGGTGCTTTGACACCAAACCTCCCCTGCAACAAAGAAAATTGTTTTTCTTTTAGACAAAGCCAACAGCTCCAGTACCTGTATAGCTCACTTGTAGGAGGGGAATCTCTGTGGCTTCCCATTGGGTTATGAATGAAAAGTTAGGTCTTCCTTTCTGTAGAACAGAGTAGCTTGGAGCATCACTCACCCAGAGATTGATTTTAAAGATAGCATAAGCTTGAAGATGGAACAAAAATCAAGTGAAGTTCCTTACCCTCTCATCTGACTACCACCTAGTCCTTTCAGAGAGTCTTGCCAGTATATTCAGAGATCAGGTTTCTTGCCAGCCCTGAGTACTGGCGACTTGGACCCTTGTTGATCCTGGGAAAATCCAAAGACCCTCTCTATCTTCAATATCGTTCCCTAAATAACTCCTAGCTAACTTCCTTGTGCCCCCTGCTTTCCAGCCCATCAGCATTGTTTATTGCCCAATCATCTCAGCATACAGCAATCTTTATTGCCCAAGCATCTCAGAATCCTCTAGAAATTTCCCTCTCCAGGGCAAATGGCATTCCCCTGTCTCATGGCCTATTTGTCCCAGGTGCCTTTGCTATAGAAGGGTTCATTTTTCCTGTTATGGGCAGGTAATGCTTTGGTTGCCTATCCTAATAATGGCTCCTGTCAGTGACTGGGAGTGGCAATTGTCCTTGCCCTAGATTGTTGCAGCTTTGCCTGTTACCTTTTCTTTTTCCTTAACAACAGTTCCTTTGACTGGACCATGTCCAGAAGCATAGAAATATATACCAACAGCATAATATAATCTAT
>NW_017729004.1:63853397-63855560 GCF_001723915.1 Gavialis gangeticus | reverse complement strand
CTTTTTCCTTAACAACAGTTCCTTTGACTGGACCATGTCCAGAAGCATAGAAATATATACCAACAGCATAATATAATCTATACAGTGATAAAAACAACGTTAATAGATATAGCATAACATGGACTTTTCAATAAGATCACACATGCTGTATCAGTACAGTAAATACAAGAAAGCCTGCATGATGCCCCACAGGCCCCTGAGGATTTGGTGGCATTTGTGACACTCAGGTAGAACTTTGATGCTATGAGATTTTTCTAAACCATCATGGTCACCTGACAGAAATAATTGTTTCAAGTTCTTCTCTGCCATTGGTCCTTTTCTCTTCTCTGTCTAAATGTTGTCTATGAGAAATCTTATCAGAAACACAAATTTAACTGCAGTCTCCAAGCAGATAGTGAAGATCTAGATCAGATTCCTTCTTTCTAAACTTTGTATCACTGAAATGCCTAGGAGTCCTACATATGGATCGGGACCCAGTTATGAATAACTTATGAAACAAAACAATAGCGGTTGACTTAAAGGGTTTATAATGAAAGAAAAGAGACAGACACTGAAAGATGAGCATGAAATAACCAGATAACTACAAGACACTACTGCCATCCTCCAGCCCCACCTCTACCCCCCAAATAATAGATTTTCTTTCTGATTTCTCCTTGGGTATGTCTTATCACCAGGTGAACATGGTTAAAGATACAGCTGATATTTCTGTGCCCCCAAACATCTCCCACTACTTCCTTATTTGATCACTGTATATAACAGCAGCATTGTAGCTGTCACCCAGACCAATCATCAGGATGCCATCTTTGACTAGGGTCTCTTTCTAGGGCCTTCTTTTAGCACTTCTTTTTCATAATGCCTCCAAAACCTTGAAGGTGGTGGTGGTGATGAATCCTGATCATGATGATGCTAAAAACTCTTTCTATAATACTGACCAATATTGTTTTGTTGTTTACTTGTATCCATCCATCTGTTTATAGGTATATGTTATCTTTAATTAGTCTTAGATGGCAAGATGCCTAGACCAGAGATTGCCTTTTTGCTCTATGCTTTTTCCTTCTTGCTTAGTCCAATGGAGTTTTGGTCCAGGATTAGGGCTTCAAGGTATTAAATGATGATGAAAATGAATAGTATTATTATTTAACGAGGCAGTAGCTGAAATATGACACTATAACATGATTTCTGACAGTGCTTGCAAGATGTGAAATGCAGTTGCTTTTACTGTAAAAACCAGTTTAATTATGATGTCCAGCTAGCAGCCTGTGGGCCACATATGGTTCATATACAATTAACTTGTTGTCCCTGGGCTCCTGCCAGACTACCACACCCCACATGGCTCCAGCTACAATAATCTCCAGGCTCTCATTTCCTCCACCAGATTATACTTCCTGCTCCCACCCATGGGTCAGGGCAGTGGAGCAGCATGGGGACTTGAAGATGAGCCTGAGACACACAAACACAGAGAAACATAGTGCAGTGGGAGGTTGCAAGCTTGCTGTACACTAGTGGGAGCAGTTGCAGGCTCACAGTACAGCTGGGGAAGTGAGGCAAAGGGTGTAGTAGAGGGTGCCCTCACAAGCATTCAGTCAGGTATGGTAGGGGTTGTGGGTATGAAGTTCAGTAATGGGTTGCAGGCATGAAGTACAGTGATAGTGGGAGGGCATCTGTGGGGTGTGTGGCTTAGGGTACCTGTGGCTCAACTTGGTGCGACCTAGGGAGTGAGTGGCCCCCAGCTTCTTGTAAGTTTGACAGTCCAGATTTAATTCAATATAAAGAGAGTAAGGAATATAGAAAGCTGAAATAAACTAATCATCCTACCCTTCACTAATGCTGCTAATGATCTGTTTGCCCAAATGCATGAGTATTTTATGCTCTGATAAGTAGAGATGTGTTAGTGATGTCTTGCAGTAAGTCAGAAATACTTTTTTAAAAAAAGTCATTCAGTTGGTTAGCACTATCTTTAATTATATCTTTACCTGGCACTAGAATATACTTACTTCCAACCCTTCCAATGTCCAGGCCCTATGCCAATCCTGTAAACTGCTAGGTATTTGAAATTCAATGAAATTTAAGCCCACATAACAATTTAGCAGAGATAATAAAGGCGTGCCGGTGTTTGCACCGGCATTCGCGTAAGGCGGGCGTGAGGTAGCTGCACAGGGCGGC
>NW_017729004.1:63848812-63853386 GCF_001723915.1 Gavialis gangeticus | reverse complement strand
CCCTTCTGACCCTTAATCTATGAATCTATGAATCTATGTCTATGAATATTTCAAATAATGAGGCACGTAAAATATAGTTTTGAGGGCATAATTTCCACTTTGTTTAAAAATAATATCTAACAATTTATATATATATAAAAAAATTAAAGCTTTTTCCATTTTTCTATTTGAGTAGATAATTTACTTTTGGTGTTAGGCTATTTCTTGCCCAATCAAAACTAATCATCCTGATCAACTCTAATGACATAATGTTTGAAATGAGATTATTTTGCATGAGCTACTGCAAGGCATTAAAAATTATATTTCTTTGCAAGCTATATTACATTAGTTCTTGTTCACTTGCCTAATTTCAAGGAAACTAAGGAATGGACACTAATTTTCATTTAATTGGCATTCCAGTAATCTCAACAGCGAACTATTTCAAGTTCTTAGTGTGAGAGTGTGAGGTGGGTCTAGTTCAGTCTCTCGCTGAACTCGCCTGCCGCGACTTGGGTTGAATAAAGAAAGAGATGTTCAGTGTTATTTTGGGGTGAGAAACACCATATACCACCCCGGTGATATGCTTTCACAGTGCAAGCTTTATTTCCTCTCATGAGGTTACAGAGTAGCACTCACCTCGCTAATTACTTCATTAGCAAGGGAACATTGGCATGGCTGATAAGGAGCGCGGGAATCCCAAGTATCCTAAATAACTTAGGTTATTTTGTAGCAGAAGAGTTCTCCCTGCTAATTGATTCATCAGCATGACGTGTTCTCTGCGCCTTCCTGGATTCCTGATAGAGAGCTGCCTCTGGTGCTCCTCTTCACTGCCAACAAAGACTGGGCTCCCAGTGGGGCAGATGGCTCTGCGCTGCTCCTGCTGTGGGGCGCCAGCTTAGAGCATTTTCCCTTGGTGTTCCCCTCAGCCCGCTGCTTCCTCGCTTTCCCCAGACTCACCAGGTTGGTTGTGGTTGTCTGTAAGCTCTTCTTCTCCTCAATGTCTGTCTGCCCCTTCCTGGGACCAGTAGTCCCGGTGTTTTTTGAAGAAAAGATCTGGGTTCTCTCTCTCTCTCCTCTTCTTTGTAGTCTGAAGTCTGTCCTCTCTGTGCCCAAAGGTGAACTGTGCTTGCTCACTGCTGGGCTTATCAGCCACATCTGACTAATTATCCTGACTAGCCCGTGGTGTGACCTCCCCTCCACCTGTGCACCCTGTTAACTGCTCCTGTGACTATCCCAGTAATGGGGGCTCCTACCTGAGCCCCTGTTACACTTAAGTATAAGGATTTATGTGTTTAAAACACAGATAAATATATTTACCTATCACTGTTGCATCATCAACTAAAACTTGCAAGAGCCCTGGTGACCGATATCTTTTACTAAGCAAAAATGTGTAACACATACAGCATCAATGCAAGCTTTGCTTTCTCTGCTGATGTTATATTTTACTGGATCTATGACCTGCATTGCAGTTTAGTCAACATGCCCATTTAAAGCCTCATATTTCTGCTGAGAGTTCCAGCAAAGGTACTGGTTTGTGTCAAATATAAGTGTCCTGCAAACTGCAGGGAGGCCTGTCTACTGGGAACCCAATTCTAGCTATCATTTGTATTATATATAGATCTAACAGTGAGCAGGGTCACTGCTTACCTGTGTTAGATTTCACTTAGTGACCTTGTGGGAAAAATGTTCCATAGTTCATTGGACTGTTTGGTTATTGACAATAGATGGAGGGGGATGGATGAAATCCTAATCCTATTGAAGTCAGTGGGAGGTTTCTGTTGCCATTAGTGGGGTCAGGATTTTATGGTGGATGTTTATCCTTCCAATACCTCTATTAATTATGAGGGTTCTTTAAGTTTGAAGAATCCATTCTTGGTCTTGAATTTTCTTCTCTTTTTTTGAAGGCTTTCACTTTTTATCTTTGTTGCCTGAGACAGCTGTTTCATTTTACTGATAGATGTTATGTCACCTTGCAGCAATCTCATGCTTCTTTCATTTTATGAGGGCTGTTTTCTTCTACACATTTTCATTTCAACTCTTGTCTTTTTATATAAATGATGAGCTCTTTAAAAAATATACTACAGTAATCTATTGGCACCGATCAAGGAGTTGCTGCAAGCCACAAATGGAATTGGGGTGTGGGTTGTGGTTATCTAAACCCACATATGTTCTATTCTGTTCTGGACACTGAAGTCATAAAAGTTGACATTATACAAAGGAATGAAATAGTCTTATATATTATCTGGCCTACTATGCCTTCATTTGTTGCAATTGTCCCAAATTGCAATGGCTATATGTACTGCTAGTAACAAGACCATTTGTATCAAAGATTATAATAAAAATATGTTTATTTCACAATGAACTGAATTTTCAATTTGGTTACCCTCCAAAATGAAGCAGTAGTATATTAATCTGCACAATTTAAGCTTTAATGGTCTAGGAAGCATGCTTTTACATTACTATGATTTAAACCCCACAGTACTGCAGTTCTATTAAATATAAATCAGCTTTTATATGTTTATTTGAACAACCAGCTTTTTCTTTACAGTTTATATATGCTTCTACCAGCCCCTGCAAGAAGGGTCAAATCCTTCTCTTATCAGTGTAAGAGATGCAGGATGGAATTTTTATGAAAAAATGTAGCTAACAGCCAATATATAAAATGAGTTGTCAGTTTGTAGTGTCAGTCATAATAAATGTTAATTTTGTTGCAATTTAATAGATTCCAAATAATTTACAAATAGTAAAGTTAATTGGAAAGTCAAGGTGAAATTTTAACATACTTATGTTCTCAGGAAACTGTATATTAGCTTTGGAGAAATGTGATTGTTTCTCCCAAGTGCTTTTCTAAAATGAATTTATTTTTGTGCTATCATTTAATATTGATACTCTTGTAGTACACAGAGACTTCATTCAAGATCAGTGGGTTATTGTACTAGTACATATGAAGAGAGAGCCTTAGCTGTAAAGAGGTGGCAATCAAAGAAAACCACAAGATTAAAAGAAATATTTTATGAAGAGTTTTTAGCTCCTTGTTATTTGGATCTGACCAGGATCTGACCAGGACAATTCCAAATCACATGAATGGGATTACTCATATGAGTAGGGGAAAACCAGAAGCAAGGGTCATAAACTCCTAGAAGAAGGTTTCAGACTGGATAGAAGGAAACACTTCTTCACAGTTCATGTGACTAGACTGGAATAGATTCGCAGCACGGGTGGTGCAGGCAACTATCCTGGAGATCTTCAGAAGGATACTGGACACATGCCTTGCTGGGGTTATTTGGCCCTAGCAGTCTTTCCTGCCCTGAGCAGGGGAGCTGGATCCAATGGTTTCATGAGGTTCCTTCCAGCCATAAACTTCTGTGAATCTGTGAGTAAAGTAGTATCATAGGACTGCAATAGGTGGCTGTTACTATAATACATCAATTTGTATGAGTGCTTTCTTTGGCTAGGGACAGACATTACACATAAGTTGGTTTAAGTGATCGGAAACTGGTTTAAACCTGTAGATGAATAGATGTTTAGTGCACATAAACCAGTTTGAAAATGGCTGAAAAAACAGAGAAACCTAGTAGAATGTAGTATCATACTTGACTGATTTGGGTCAAACTGGTTTATGCAATGTGTGTCCCAGACCCCTTGCTGTTTTAAGTTAAATCAGACTCCCCCAGCATCCCGGCATGCTCTCTGGGCTGGGTGGGGCTCTGCTCCACAACAGAGCTGGCTCTTCCCCTCTTCTTCCTGGCTCCAGCTCCTGCAGAGACTGCAGGCATTTGCCTGGCTCCTGCTCCCCCCTCTCCCTCCCCTCTAAGCAGGGATTCCCCCACCCCTCCTGGCTTACACAGACATACAACATTAGCTAGCAGACCACATGCTGGCTATGGTCCATGCTGTGGCAGATGGGACAAAGGCAGAATCAATAGGTAGCTGGTAATACCCCTCTGTTGTTTTCTTAATGGGGTGATAAACACTGAGTTAGGGGTGATAAACACTGTTATCAATTCCATGCTGTGCTGGTCAGGAGGGAGGGGAACCTTTCCCTAATCAGAGTGTTTTGCCGGAGTGGGCCACATCCCCCTCAGCTCAGCATTGTAGAAGGGAAAGGAGGGCTGCCCTAGCATCCCCCTGGCTTCTAGCCTGAGCCATTGCAGGCATGTGCCTGCTTTTTTTCAGTCTAGAGGGGATGTCTGTACAGTTACAAACTGGTTTAGCTTAGCCGGGTTCGACTAACCTGCAAAGATTGAATCAATTCAGGCTCAAGCTTTTGAATGTCTGTCCCTAGCCTTTTACTGAAAGGAATCAGGACTTGTGGTAGAGGGGATATCTTTTATTAGGCCAACTAGATTTTTTTTTAATGTCTTTAATTGCAAGTTTTCATGCACAAAAACCCTTCTTCAGGCATAGGAGAAAAGATTCTCCTGCGTAGAAATGAAAGTTCATATTTCATAGGACAGTTGAAGGTGTGGTAAAATCTTCTGTTTGGAACCCAATTTTAGGGGGAGATCCTGTCAGACCAACCTGGTTGCCTTTTATGATCAGGTCACAAAATCCTTGGATGCAGGTGTCGCGGTAGATGTAGTCTTTCTAGAATT
>NW_017729004.1:63826548-63838613 GCF_001723915.1 Gavialis gangeticus | reverse complement strand
GTCAGGTCCCTACCGTTCAACATCTTTATCAGCAACTTGGATAAGGGCATGAAAAGCACTTTGCTTAAATTCATGGATGACACTAAGATGTGGGGAGAGATGGGCATGCTAGAAGGGTGGGACAGGTTACAGGGGTGAGTGGATGAGAATACAATGGGTTTCAATACTGACAAGTGCAGGGTACTGCACCTAGGGAGAAAGAACCAGCAGCATACCTATAGGCTGGAACTCCCTTCTCATCATCCCAGAGGCAGAAAGGGATCTTGGAGTCATTATTGATTCCAAGATGAACATGAGCCGCCAATGTGAGGACGCAGTCAGTAAGGCTAACCGCACCTTGTCATGCATCCACAGATGCATCACGAGCAGGTCCAAGGAGGTGATCCTCCCCCTCTATGCAACATTGGTCAGGCAGTTGGAGTTCTGCATCCAGTTCTGGGTGCTGCACTTCAGTGGGAATGTGGACAGCACTGAGAGGGTCCAGAGGAGGGCCACTCGCATGGTCAGGGAGCAGCAGGGCAGGCCCTATGAGGAGAAGCTACGGGACATGACCCTGTTCAGCCTCCACAAGAGAAGGCTGAGAGGGGATTTCATGGCTGTTTATAAACTTACCGGGGGGACCAGCGGGGAACACGAGAGGCCCTGTTCCCCCAAGCACTACCTGGAGTAACTAGGAATAATGGCCATAATTTGACTGAGAGTAGGTTCAGGCTAGACATCAGGAGGCACTACTTCACAGTCAGGGCGGTTAGGATCTGGAATCAACTTCCAAGGAAAGTGTTGCTCACTCCTACCTTGCAGGTCTTCAAAAGGAGGCTAGATAATCACCTAGCCGGTGTTGTTTGACCCCAGCATCCTTTCTTGCCCATGGCAGGGCATTGGACTTGATGATCTGCTCAGGTCCTTTCCGATCCTACCAACTATGAAACTATGAATGGTTCATTTTAGATGCAGATTAGGCTCAGAGAAAAGTTGGAATAGTCTGTTTACCTCAAAGCTGTTTGGTGGTAAGCAGGATGTAGTCACGTTTCCTTCTGGTTATGGTGTTTAATCTTTCACAGCGAAGTAGAGAGATGGAATGCTCTTCTCGGCAGGCATTTCTTATGTGGTACGGTGTTTCTGAGCTCTGTGCTGAGGCTCTGTGATGATGCAATTACCTTGAACAAAGGCAGGAGCAGTGTCTCAGGTTTTGGGTGGTCAAACTTTCTTCCTCCTTGTAAAATTATGAACATTTCATTAAAAAAATTGGTTAAAATTCAATATCTTTCATATATCTTTCATGTATTTCAGATACCTAGGTTGTAGCTGTATTGGCCTAGAGGCAAAAAGGAATCAGGACTCATTGTAGAGGTGATATCTGTTATTAGACCAACTAGATTTTTGCAAAATCTACATCCATTACAAAATGGTTTTTTTTTTACTCTTTCAAGAAAGATTCTTGAGCACTGTCTAACAACAATACTTTTACTAGACCAATCAGAAGAATTCCCAGGATCTCTTCAGTAGGTTGATTCTAACGTAGCTAAGACTCTCAAGTCTATAAAATAGGTGAATTAGGCAAATAGGGGGAATTAGTCACTCCTAGGAAAGGAAGTGCAAGTACAGCCCAAGGTTCTCTGCAACATTACATTTTTCACGTTTCAGAAAAATTCTCTTCAGTGTTTTTATCCATACTCTGCCACAAGGCATGAACAAGCCTTTGTTACTTACTGCCATTTGGTAAAAATCATTCCTAATCTTTAGTTTGTAGAAGTGATGTAGACATCCGGTACAAAGGGAAGGTCCCACGATGCAGATGAAAACACCAACTACAAATGAAAACTAGTATATTACAAATGAAAGCTAATATTTTAAATGGCATACTTCATTAGTGTGAGTATTGATCACTGTCATGTGTAGAAATCAATGTCAAAGTCTTTGATACCTAAGGTAGTGTAAGATAGTAGGCCTGATGACTATGTTTACTAGGTATTGGGGCTAAGTTAACTGAGTAATTAACACTCAAATGCATTGATTCAGTTTGCTGAAATGGTGGGCAACAGTTAAGATGTGAAGACTATATGCGTAGGTACTTTCCTATGCAATTATTTTCCCTCAATTACTTCTTATCATGAATGGTCCTGAGGGCAAGAACAACAGGATTCATGTTTCCCTGGATGAATCAGTGATATCCATGCTTTTTTCACTGAGAATATATGTTGCCATTTGTACAATTGTCTTTTACAACAGCTAGAGCAATGACAATGCTTAGGGAGCTGGGGTACATGACTTATGAGGAGAGGCTGAAGGAACTAGGGTTATTTGGTCTGGAGAAGAGAAGACTGAGAGGGAATTTAATAGCACCTTAAACTACCTGAACTGTGGTTACAAAGAGGATGGAGCTAGACTGTTCTCAGATGACAGAACAAGGAGCAATGGTCTTCAGTTGCCACAAGGGAAGTTTAGGTTAGTTAAAAGGAAAAAATTCTTACTAGGAGGGTAGGAAAACACTGAAGTGCGTTACTCAAAGAGGTTGTGGAATTTCCATCCTTGGAGGTTTTGAAGACCTGGGTAGACAAAGCCTTGACTGGGTTTATATATTTGGGGATGGTCCTGCTTTAAGCAGGGGGTTGGACTAGACAACCTCCTCAGGTTCCTTCCAACCCTTACTTTCTATGATTCTATGATTTGGGACCTACCTAGGGAAGTTTGTGGGAAGTTCATAGTGCCTTTAATCTCACTTTTTTTTTGCTGTGTGCCCTTCCCCACACTGAGTGGCCCAGGGGCAAATATCACATCATTAATTGCCTCCCAGCCACTCAGCACCAGGAGGTGGGGAGGGGGCTTAGGGCATGAGGTTAAAAGAGTGAGATTAAAGGCACTGTGAACTTCTGCCACAATTTAAGTAGGTCCCTATTTATGATTCAAAAGGACCACAACAGGGAAATAAAAGAAGCCTCTCCATCTTTTCTTCTATCATTGCTGAAGATCAATACCAAAGGGTAGCTTTGCATGGTACTAGCTCAAAGGTGCCTACCTCAGAGAGGCCTGCCAGGTCCGTAGAAGCTTCAGTTTGGCTGTGTCCTTGTCTCTCCATTTGGGCAGTCAAGGTTGTACCTGGGATTGGCCCATATCTGTCCCCCACTCCAGGGTGCTAGTCAAGGGAAGGGCAGTGATGCACTATATAGACAGTTTTGGAACTAAGTAGAAGCCTATTAATGATTTTACCAAAGCAACTTGGCTTTTACTTTCATGTCATAGTTGTGGAGGAAATAATGATACAATAGTAAGTGTATGTACTTGCTTATTACAGTACATATATAAATTCTTCAGTACAACTTCTTACTCTTTCTTTTCTTTTTTTGTTTTTCAAGATTCACTATGAAACCACTGCAGTCACTCTGCTTTTCTATGTTTGTGGGCTATACCTCTATAGGATTTTGTGCAGTTATGTGCAAGAAGCCAGGAGAGGTGAAACCAGGCAGGGTAAATAACTCCACAGAGCAGAAGACTGGAACTCTGATGCTGGGGAGCAGAATTGCAAGATTGGTGAGTGGTACAAATTGAATCCAGTTTGATTAAACATTATTGTTTCAATTAGAGTACCAAAGTGAACGATGCAAGGCAAACTAAAAACAGGCAAACTGTGAGCTAATGCCTGTACTAGAATGAGGGACCCTTTGATCACCAGGATTCAAATACTGAGACAAAGCCCTTAGTTTTACAGTGGTATGTTTTGGATGATAGTCCATTCTGAGATATAACTTTAAAGATTGTTTAAAGAGTTGTCACCAGTACTGTGTACATTATTAAGATATAATTCATGTTATATACTCACTCTATTAGTAAACAGCTATCCAATGTTTTGCTTTATTTTCTTTGTTAAATGTGGAAACCCCATGCCTTACTGAAGGCATGCTTGGTAATAGAATTGCATAGTGTCTGTAAGAGCCAAGAGGCCACTTACGTGGTTGGATGATTACCATTCTGGCACACGCACAGTAACAGAATTCCACCCAGAACGTTCACAAAATGCTCACTAGCTATGTCTAAGGAAAAGATACACACTTGCTTAAACTGAGCAGCTGTTTGCAATCCCAATAAATATTTTTAAGTACTGTTTTTGTAGTCTTGAACTAGCTCTAGCCTGTCAATAGTGCTTTTCATCTTGAAAGAAATGAATAGATGTTCCCATGTGCAGGGACTGGCATTACAGTTGTACAGTAACTATAAATGTTACAATGTTTATTATTGAAACTGAGCAAGTAGGAATTTAAGGTGCATGTGAAGATAAGATTGGGCCCTCATATTATACTTTTGGGTCACATCGTGGCACATATCAGTTGCTTTAACTCTCTCTGGCAGAGAAAAGTGGTTCTAAAGCTAGGTTAGTTAATCAGTGTAAGATTCTGTCTGCCTAGAGCAGGGGCGAGCAATTATTTTGGGCAAAGGGCCACTTACTGAGTTTTGGCAAGCCATTGAGAGCTGCATGACAGGCAGCCCAGGGCAGATAAGTATTTCTTTTCTAAATTTTTTAGGGGCCCCATGGGCTGGATAGAATGGCCTGGCGGGCTGCATCCAGCCCCTGGGCTGCATTTTGCTCACCCCTGGCCTACAGTTGTCACTGAATATCTCAGAGCCACTATAATGGCTCCTACATTACCTGTTGGTCCTCAGTGCTGTAGAGCACTACAGCCATGACCTAACATAAGTGCATGGCTCCAGAGGGCTTCCAAAATGGCTGTTTGAGTGAAAAAGTAACACTCGTCTAACCAGGTAAAAAATTGTGCAAAAAACACATCATTTCTGTCAGTGCCTTTAGCCTTCTTGGCAACAAGGGCATACTGTCAGTGCCATAGATACCAATCTGAAACTTCACCAATTTATGCAGATTCCTGACTGGTCCCAGGAATTTCCTAATCCAAACCAAGTTTTATTTCATTTTTGGAACAGCTAAAACATGTCTTATGAGTCAGTGCCTCCTAATACAACCTTTTTAGCCATATACAACACAGCCATATTTGGGGCCATTCAGAAAACGTGCTGAACATCCTCTCTGAAATCAGTAGTAATTGCTTAGCATTTGCAAGATGAGGCCTAATCAGAGTCAGCACTGTGTAGTCCATTGACTTCAGTCTACTTTTAATCAGGCCCCTTGTAACTTTGTGGTTCATATAATGCAAGGTCAGAACTTGAAATAATACTTGGCAATAGCATCAGAGCTTAATTTTTAAAAAGACTGTTGTACCCTTAATATTTTTGGTTTTTAAAATTTAAATTGAAAGTTTGTTTATTTTTATTTGTTTGTTTGTAGATGTATAATTCCCTGCAGCCTAGATTTCTCTGTCTCTCAGCATACAATAATACCAGCCAACCAATTTTTTGTCATTAAACCCTGAAGCATTTTCTAAAAGGAAAAATTATAATTCTAGCCCTTGCACAGAAATGAAAATTTGCTAACCTAAGATTAGGTAGAGCACATTAGCATATTCACAAGTGCTTAATTACATTAGTGATGCAAATATTTTGCAAGATTATGCTTTTGCAAACAAAATGATCTTGTTATTATAGAGAATTTGTGATAACTGCAATATAAAGGAGTCTCAGAGGAAAAATTAGGAGAAATGAGTAGGACAACTCCTTTATTCAGTGCCCAAGTCCAAGGTTTCCTTAAAAGGCATTGTATATTCAGCACTGCATTAAAATCGCTGTTTAATTTTACATGGTAGATTCTGTAACAAATCTATTCTGATTTTTATTCTTTTACTGTATGGATTACTGTTACTTTAATGTAATAGAACTTGAGCAATTATGTGTTAGGTAGCTAAGCTTCTGGATTTTCTAAATCCCCAACAATCAAAAACATGCACTGGTATAGAACTAATTTCACACCTTCACATTAAACCTCAGAATATGTATTCAAAAGTTTCTTTTACATAACATTATGAAATACATTATGTGGCATGAAATATGGTGCAATGAATAGCTGGGATTTTTAGGAAATAGGGGATCAGTTCACATTTACACCTGGGAGATGATATTCGGCTTCTTGAGAATTGGTGCTTGTGTGTCAGAAATAATAATTTTTCTTTCAGTTTGAAGCTATTAAATTCTGCTGCAACTTCTTACATTCTTATTTAGTGCTATTAAGTTTTGATTAGATTTTTCTATAATTGAGTGTCTCTTCAAATTAATTATAACCAGATATCTTGAATACTCCAAAAATCTCACTCAGTTTGGTGGGAGTTTTAGGTATTCAAGGAACTCGTGATTGAAGCCTGAAACTCTAATTTTCTTATGTAGCAAACTATTCAGTTTGTATGAATGGAATGTAAGGTGGACAGAAAACTGGCTGGATCGTGGGGTTCAAAGGCTTGTAATCAATGATTCGATGTCTAGTTGGCAGCTGGTATCAAGTGGAGTGCCCTGGGGTCAGTCCTGGGGTCAGGTCTGTTCAATATCTTCATTGATGACCTGGATAATGGGATGGAGTGCACCCTCAGCAAGTTTGCAGATGACACCAAACTCGAGGGGGGTAGTAGATATGCTTTCAGGTAGGGCTAGGATTGGACCAAAATAAATCTCATGTGGTTCAATAAGGACAAATGGAAAGTCCTGCACTTAGGACAGAACAACCCCATCCACTGGTACAGGCTGGGGACAGACTAGCTATGCAGCAGCTCTTCAGAAAAGGACCTGGGGGGTTACAGTGGACAATAAGCTGAATATGCACTATTATGTTCTTTAATGAGGGTGCATCCATGATGTCTTCTTCTGGTTGGGGAGATGGAACATAGTGTTAGTAACCAGAAGCTCATATTCAGCACATAGAATGAACAGAAGACCATTGCTATTGCAGCTTACAATCCCGTGCTTCCCAATGACACCATCTCGTGGCTGGTAGTCAGAGTGAATCCTGGTGTTGAAGTGGCCAAAGAGAATGAGGAGGTTAGACAGCAGTGATCACAGAGTGGAGGTCATCGGAGAACTGGTTCTTGACTTCTTTGGAGTTGGTTATGGTAGAGGCGTGTGCACTGATGATAGTGATGCACTTTTTGCTAGCAGGGGGAGCTTGAGCACCATCAGTTGGTCATTCACTCCCTTTGGCAGGTAGGTCAGCTTCTTGATGAGGTAGTTTTGCATAGCAAAGCCAACATGTGCTTCCCATATGGCTTCACTGCCACGACCACTCCAGAAGAATGTGTTACCAGCTTTTCCTTCTGTGTCCTGTCCTTCATTGGGTAGGTGAGTTGCCCTGAGAGCAGTGATCTGGGCACTAGATCTGCCCAGTTCTCTCCTGATGAGGGCAGCTCTCCTTTCAGGTCTGTTGGTATTTCCGTCGGTCAATGTACGAACGTTCCACGCACCCAGCTTGAGGGGGATTGATTTCTTTCCTTTTCCTTTTCAACTGCTATAGTGGGACCCCTGCCAGGCATGGTATACTGGCCAGGGTAAGGTGAAGCAAGCAATGTTTGGGGCACTTTTTCTAGCTCCTTTCTTACTCTAGGAGGTGAGCAGTGTGGTCCTGAATAGAGCTGCTCAGTCACTCAGGGGGCTGCCGAGCTCTACTGCTGCTTCTCAAAAGAAAACAACCCAAAGCCCTGAAACACCTGTGTGCAGGTTCGTGGCTACAGATTCCAGTGTATCCACACCTGTTGCTTTGTTGCTCTCCCATTGCCATAGGACTTGTTGCTGGATGTGAATTGTGCAAGATTTGGATTTAAGTGAGGAAGAGTTGTGCAGCATCGGCCTCACTCTCATCTGAGCCAATTGGTAACCAGTGGCAGGATAGTGTCAAGACAGCTGGAAATTGGCCCAGATGACTGGGATGCCTTTTGTGCCTTGTCCTGTGTTACGCAATCCATGGCACATTGCTGTACTGCCTTCATGGCCATTGGACCATATGAGGGGCTCATCGGCTCAGTCAGCTGGAGTCAGACTCTGCAAGCAGGAGCAGGTATGCCCCTATCTCCCTAGAGGTCAAAAGACCGACTGGGTACTCTCACCTGGTTTAGCCTGCCCATCAAGGCAGTTTACCAGGCTGTGGCCGCTGATGTATGCAGACAGCTGCTTGGAGCCACAGGTGAGAGTTGGGTGCTGGTGATGACCAACAGGGGAAGAGTCACTCAGGTAAGCATGAAGTACTCTTTCTCTGGAGGTGCTACCTCTTCCAGACATCCCTATATACTAGACCAGACTAGAATAGGCTAGACTATACAGCTGTGTGAAATTTCGCCCAGTGTTTTGTTTTGAAGCTGTTTTGATAGGTTTTGAGCTCAAAACAGCAAAATTGAAATGAAACAAAAGCCTTTGAAACAGCTTTGAAATGAAACAAGGGCAGTTAGCATGTTTCAAAAGTTTCAAAACATTTTGAGTTTCAAAACTGGACCTACTTGGCTTTAGCACCAGTCCCAGCTGGCAGCAGCAGCCTCCTGTCATCTGGCAGGCAGATTGGGGGCCCACGCCCCTGGGAGCAGTCTGGCACAGCCCCTGCAGCCCTCCTGGGGATGCAGATGAGCCCCCAATCTGCCTGCCAGATGACAGAAGGCTGGTTTTGCTGCCTGGGGTCTGCAGCAGCACTGATCTTCCCCATGTTGGGTGCAGAATAGCCTATGGGTGAAACGTTGAAACAGCATCAAAACAGCCAACAGTTTCGACAAAACAAAATGGAACAGTGCTTTCCAAATGAAATGAAACTTGAAATGAAACACTGTTCTGTGGAAACAGAAGTCAAAGCAGAATGGTGCTGTTTTGCACAGCCCTACTATACTATACTATAATGTATGTGTATGTGGGTACATGTATGCACACAAGGCCATGTCTTTTGCTGGTATAGGTAACAGAGCTATTCCAACTTACTTTCACTAAGGATGACTACCTGGTGTATAACTACATACGTGTTAAACGAGACCTGGCTAATAACACTAATATATGACTAATATAACTTGCATTAATGGTGCATAAATATATAGGCATACAAATATACAACTATCTCACTGTATATACACAAACACATGCATGCGTACAAACACATGCATGCATATCTATCTATCTATCTATCTATCTATCTATCTATCTATCTATGAGATAATTTCTGTAATATCATGATGCTTACTGCCATGAAACTCATTTCACATTCCATCAGTCCCTTTGAAAATGATGGAGTGAGATCATTTACTAGCTCTTGTTAATGGGTTGGGCCTTTTTTATTCCTACTACAACAAAATGAGAGAATAGCTTGGCAAATTCATATCCATTACTACAACAGATGTACTGCAGTGAAACTAGTCAGATCTTGTTTAATAGTTGTGCTAATAAAGAAAAATATTCTGTCATTTGACAAAGTTTAAAATTAGAATACTTTGTGGATAATTTTCTCTTCTGTATAAACTGCTGTTTTGACTGAAAATGTGCCCAACCCATAAACGTTAATTTTTTTATTCAAACTTTTCTCAAATTCTGGAAAGGTTGGACATAATTTTGGTTTGGACTCCTTTAGTTCTCTGAGTTTCTATTTTAAATAAGAAATCATAATTAACACTACCTTGTACTTCTAAAGTACCAGGCAGCCAAATGCCTCAAAATCCTTTGTACAATTTAATTAATACTGAAAACAACCCTTGGAAGTAGTCAAGGGAGATGAAAGGATCATTTAATCTGTACTGGAGTGGCATGTAGTAGCTGTTCAGCAGACATAACGACATAATTTTGAGCTGAAAACAGACAAGAATTCTATGTTCACCTGAAAAAAGGGTGGAAATTTTAGTAGTAAAGGGAGCCTGTAGACATGAGGGGAGGCTGCTCCAATGCACTATAATTACAGTGTGTCAAAGCAGCCTTGATTAATCAAAACTGCTGGAGCATGCTAAGTAGTGCACCCATAGCCAGTGGTGACACATAGGGGGTGCATGTTCACCCCCTACAGTGCTGGTGCACCCCCTGACTGGCTGCGCTTGTCACTTAGGCCGGTGCCCCCCCTGCGATCACCAACCGGGGAGTGGGAGCACTGGTCAGCAAGACTGGGGGGGTCTCCACACCCACAGTTACTGACTGGTCACTGGGGGGGGGCATGTGCCCTCTCCCCTCAAGGTGACACCAATTGCCTATGCCTCCAGCAACCTCCATGTCTTGTGTATCAGCATTCCTGCAATTCAAAATGGCAGTGGGGGGCGGGGGCCTTAACTAAAGCTTGTTCAGTGAGCTTTAAAGTGTCCCTGCCACCATTTTGAAGTGTGGGGATTCTGATACATGAGAAACTGCGGGCCTTTTAATAAAGTGGCTCTTGGAGTCGCTTTAATTAAAGTGCGCTCCCCTCGGAGCACATCTAAAAACAGGTCAAAACATTTTGGATATCTGGAAGCTCCTGTTACCACATGCACTCCTAATAAAAATGCCATGGCATCACACTTCCTGTTGCACCCAGCTTTCAAAGATGTAGATTAGTATAGATTGACCAGGAAATCAGACGTTGTGATAATGCATGTTTTATAAGCACTTTGTTGGATAGATAGATATTTAATTAATCCAACCAAATGTGCACAGTTCCACCAGCATGTAAGGGCTTTTTATGTTGTAAATAAGGGAAAAGCTAAGGGTACCTTTAATTTCCTGAGCTCATCAAAAGGGCTACATTTTAGGGCAAGTGCATACTCTTAACTTGCAGAAAGCTTGTTAGGCACATTTGGAGTAATCAAACCAGTATGTTAGTTAAAATAAAGCTAAACTATTTTAATTCCTAGGTAAAGTAAGAAGTTTATAGATCAGAATTTCTCCCTTGTGTGAACACCAGGAACTTGACTTTATAAAAGCATCCACTTTATTTTGCTGTAATTATAGCTACGTTTGGAGGTTTGGAAATTAATACAACATTCCATTATCTTCTGTGTAATTCATGCAATATTAATCTGTTAAATATCATTACTTTCAAATGAGTTGGTGATACAGGGAGTGAGCAATGTTCCATTGGGCAACTCCTTTTTGTTTAAAGAAGTACACTTCTACTGCAGAGCAGTAATGGCAATAGTGCTTTGACAAACAGCTATAAAACAAGAAAAAGTCCCACTTTCCTGTATTAATCCATCAGGAAGCTTTCAGAGATTCTTCTTGTCTAAAATATTCATAGACAGCAAAATGTCCTGAATGCCCTACAGAATTTGTGCAGAGCCAGGCAGATGATTGATAGTGAAGTTCTGTTCTGAGTCACTCACAGTGTGTAATTCTATTTGTCTTGCCAAACACTAAAGAGCAAGCAACTCATAAAATGTAAAGGTAACAGGCCTTGTATTTTCCCACATTTAAAAGAAGGACCTGGTGTCTCCACTTCAGTGTACTTCACTGAATGTAACAAATTTCTATTAAATCAAAAGAGAAAGACCCAGTGTTCCTGGAGGAGTGCTTAAAAGCTGTATTAAACAGGTGTCATATATTGTATCATAAACATGTGGGTGTGTATATATGCAAACTCTTTACACACATAATGCACCATGGTTTACATCATAAAAAAATACTTCTAAATTAATTCGTAGAGGTTTGGTTATTAATGAGGTGATTTGATGTATTAATGAGGTTAGATATCCAGCCACCCTTGTTTCCAGCTAATCAAGCTTGCATGCCAAGTTTTATGCTGGTCACAACTTTATCTTTGATGTTCTATTGCAGGGGGCAGCAACATATGGCTTGTGAGCCAGATCTGGCCTGCAATGCCACTGGATCTGTCCTGTGCAGCTGGAAGGTTTCCCTGTGCCTGCACCCCTGTGTCTACATTGGGGTTGGGCAGCAAAGAGTTGTACTGGAGCTGGGCATCTACAAATTGTGTCTACATGGCCGCCTCTTCTCCCTTCCCTCCACCCTCCATATCCCCCTTAGCTGTGGTTTCTGGCTGTGCCTGTGCCACAGTTGGCGGGGGGAGAGTAGGATCAGGGAGCAGTGGCAGCAGGACGGATGCAGTTTGCAAATGCCCATACAGCTCCCCACCAGTTGGAAGCTGCGCCCAACAGCAGCCAGGGAGTGGCGGGGGGGGGAGAAGCAGCAGTGGTGTGGGCGCAGCTCCAAGCTGCCTGGAGTGGGTGCAGAAGGGCAAAAAGCTC
>NW_017729004.1:63798597-63821548 GCF_001723915.1 Gavialis gangeticus | reverse complement strand
GAGTGGCGGGGCTGGGAGAAGCAGCAGTGGTGTGGGCGCAGCTCCAAGCTGCCTGGAGTGGGTGCAGAAGGGCAAAAAGCTCCCTGTTACTAACATATCACTGAAGCTACCCTGCCCATATTGGACCAGAGCTGGGTTGTTCTGCCCCATGTCTCGTAAATGGTTGCTGACCCCTGTTCTACTGTTTTGGTTTTTGGGAGAGGACACAGGCACAAAAGAATAAATTGGTACAGAAGAGCTATAAAACCAGTACAAAAGAATACATTGAAGGGCAAGTGTCAGTGAATCTTCTGACTTCCTTGGGTTTCTCATTTTAAGCCAGACTATCAATATTGGTAAACATTTTATATGGCATTTACATTGCTTGATGTATCTAGTGTCTAAGTGCTCACCAACTAGTAAGCCTGAACTGATAACTTGCATTACCAGCTATTTAGCTACAGTCTTTCAAAATCACATTAAAAGAAACTGTGCAAGCATCCTATTTAATAGATACTGCCGGGAAGAAGACTAAGGGTGTGAACAGCTGTCACAGTTATACTATTATTAAATTATAACAGTATAAGATGTTCCAATGTAACTGCTATGTTTGTCTGCTTCCATAGCAATTTAAGTGGGTCAGCTTAGCTCACTTATATTAGTATAGATGCAGATGCTGCTCAGGAGCTGATGTGTGCTTTGAGCAGCAAGTAATTTTTCCCTTTAAAATATTCCTAAATTATGTCTGCTCAGCGTCTCAGACACAGTGGGTGCATCTACATGTTCATTAATGCGCCTTAGATACTGTGCATTTAGTTTAGTATTTGTTTAATAAACTACTAAGTGCACAATAACTAGAGTTACTGCACAGTAGTGCCAGCACACAGTTATTTTGTCATGCTTACTGTGCATTAGGCTAATTACACTGTGTAGTAGGTTATTAGCATGATTTTTAACAGCCGCACACTGTTATTAGACTCATGCTCAGTAAGCATCTCGTGTAGGCATACCCAACGAAGACAGTGTGAGCCTAGCTACTTACAGTCAATAATCAAAAAACTCAGTGGAACATTGCATCAGGGAGAGGGATAGAGCAATTCACACACCTTTTGCACGCTGTTTGTTTTGGCCACCTAAACCACAATATTTGAGGTGGCTATCCTTTAGCCCTCAACACATTTAGCTATGGGATTAGTGAGAAGACAGTAGTCCCAACCATCCTTTATCTCTTGTAAGTCTCCACATGTAAAGAGGAATTTTGTTTGCTTTTGTGCATGATATAGCAATTTTATAGTCATCTACCTGATGCACTGGCAAATGTCTGCACAAGCAGGAACCTTATCTATGATTAAAAGGCTTAAAGTAAGTTGTATCATTGTAGATCAAGTCCCACACATGTCTGCACATGCCCATACTTTGAGTATGAATATATGAATAGTAGGCTAGGTTCTGGACAGTTATCAGCATGCAAGTCCCAAAGAAATGGGAGAGGAAGAGGATGGTAACCTGTAGTTCAGCCCCAACCGCTGAGTAGTTAGATCACTCACCTAAGAAGCCAGGCATCTGGGGTCTAGGTTGCCCTGATTCAGAGGGTTTTAAACTTGCACCTACTTGACTTAGTGCATAGTGCTGTAATCACCACGTGAAACCACAGCTAATCCTTTCTGGTGCTCCTGCAAATCAAAGTCCAGGATAGGTTTGATCAGTGATATCTGACCTCCGCCTTTTACATCTGATTATGCAAAAAAATGATTGGATTAGAATTTCCTTGATCCTTATTGAGAAACAGCTTTCTATGAATTGTCAATCAATTTTTGCATGTATTGCTAGCTGGATAATTCTACCTTTGTGATTATGTTTTTAAAAAAATGTTTTTTAATTAAATTATTTTATTGGTAATTTTTTCACAGGCTGTCTATCTTGACTGATATAACAGACCTGTGGAGGAGAGTATAGGGCTTTTTAGTTTTTATAAAACTATCTCTGTGATAAAAAGTACAGATAGCATCCCTAGAGTTTCCCCAAATTAATCACAAAGCAATGCTGTTTTATATGCAGCAACAAATATATATTCTGAAGTCTCTTCCCATGCAATCCTGTTTTTGTATTCTCAGTACTCTAAGCCTCATTGAAATCAATAATGCAAGCTTCCTTTTTCAATAAGCAACAAAGACAATTGAAATATTACAAAAAACAAGGCTATGTGAAACAAGGATTAGTACTTAGGAGCAAGATATATATGACATTGACTACTCTCATATGGCTCTAAAAAATCAATGGGCCAGATCCTCACTTGATGTATATTGACATCAATGGAGCTATGCTGTGATATATACTTACCAAGGATTTTGTCCTACATATCCATGCAGAAGACCCACATACTTCCAGAATCTAATTACCTGGCAGTGCTACAGGGGAAGAATGGAAAGCAGGTGTTGTTCAACACCTATGTATTTGAAAGGCATTGCAGATAGAAGGTAAAAACTCAATGGCTGTGATTAGTGGTTTTGAATGCAATACAGTTACAGTAGAGCTGGGATCGGGAAAAGACCTAATGGACAAAATGTATCAACTGTTTCTCTTCTGGAAATGTACAGGCAAAACTCACACACTTTGCTCTCTTGCTTTCCACATATATATTTGTGTGTGTATTTACTATACAATTTTTTTAACTTGTTTGCACCAGGTTGATGTTTAAAAACATGGTTAATTTCAGGGGCCTTTGAATCTACTTACAATATGGTTAAGATAAAGGCTCACAGGTTTTGAATTGGTTAAGATTTTTATTTTCTCTGCAAATTTAGAGGGAGATGAGACAAAATGTAGAATAAAGCCACTGCTGTGGCTCCTTGCTTCTGTGAGCACAAGGCACAAAATGAAACAGCCAAAAGGCTAATTATTCTTACCCCATCTGCCAGCAGTGCGACAATAGCAAGGACTGCATGTTTTGAGAATCTGAATGTCTCAGGTTGAAAAATATGATAAAGATAAAATAAATACCAAGGGACTGATAAAACAATGCAAATAAAAATACTTGCATGGCTTTGTAGAGAAGGTGGAGTAGGAGAGAAGTACTGCTAAAGTGAGGTTATTCTACAAGGATATTAATATACACAGGAAAGGATATCAAGCATTAGCAAATATGATACAGACAAAAATGGAAATTTTAGGTATAAAGAATATAATTAAATATGGAGGTAGTACTTTGATGAGCTCTTAATGATAAGATTGTAATAAACAATAAATGACTGTAATGCTTGTAGAAAAAGCAGAGTTTGAAAATATCCAAGAGGCAATTGAAATATTTAGCATTTCCCTCTTTATTCTGGCCTATAAGTGCGTGTATTTGATACTTTTATTTAAACTTACTCCTTATAGAGCAGATACTAAAGGAACATTAGTGTGGCTTCCAGGAAAAGATTTAATAGATTTCATAGACATTTGGGCTGGAAGGGACCCGAGAGGATCATCAAGTCCAGCCCCCTGCCCCAGGGGCAGGAAGTCAGCAGGGATCATAGGATCCCAGCAAGATAAGCATCCAAATGTGTCTTGAAGGCGTTCAAAGTGGATGCTTGAACTGCCCCCGGCAGCAGTCTGTTCCAAACCTTAGGGGCTCGGACAGTGAAGAAGTTCTTTCTTATGTCCAGCCTGAATCCGTCACAGTGAGGTTTGTGACCATTCGATCTTGTCATCCCTTGGGGCGCTCTGGTGAACAGTCACTCCCCCAGATCCTGATGAGCACCCCTGATAAACTTATAGGTGGCCACCAGATCACCCCTGAGCCTGCACTTTTCCAGGCTGAATAGCTCCATTGCTCTCAGCCTCTCATCATAAAGGTCTGTTTTCCTGACCTCTGATTATGCACGTGGCTCTCCTCTGCACCCTCTCAAGATTCTCCACATCCCTTTTGAATTGTGGAGCCCAAAACTGGATGCAGTGAATAATGTCCTGACATCTGCTTGAGAAGCATCTATGATGCAAGCCAGTGTTTTGCTCGCTTTACTAGCTGCAGCATCACACTGAAGGCTCATGTTCATCTTGTGGTCAACCATGACCCCCAAGTCCCTTTCATCTGTAGTGCTAACCAGCATAGAACTACTGAGCCTATAAGCATGGTGCAGGTTTTTCCTCCCAGATAATTTGGATACCAAAGGGGAGACAGAACATATATGGTACAAAGGACATTTGGAGATTTGAAAGAAGTTGTAAGAAATATGGGATGCAAGATCAATCAAAAGAAAACCAAAACATGGTTGTAAACTGAGAAGATGATCTTGGACAAGGGTACCTAGCAGATGGGATATTTTATATTAACTTTAATATGAAATATTAATAACTTTGCCTATTGAAATACCAGTGACTATTAATCACTAATAACAATTGAAAAATAAAGGACATTAAGGACATGCAGATGCGTGACAAATAGAACCAAGGAGGTGATACTTCCCCCCATGCGGCATTGGTCAGAATGCAGTTGGCGTATTGCGTCCAGTTTTGGGTGCCATACTTCAAGAAGGATGCTAATAGACTCAAGAGGGTCCGGAGGAGGGCCACACGTATGGTTAGGGACTTAAGGACAAGCCCTATGAGGAGAGACTGAGGGATCTGGACCTCTTCAGCCTCCACAAGAGAAGGCTGAGAGGTGATCTTGTGGCCACCTACAAATTCATTAGGGGGCCTCAGCAAGGGACTGGAGATGCTCTGTTCACCAGGGTGTCTCTTGTGGTAACAAGGAGCAATGGTCACAAACTGACAGAGAACAGATTTAGGCTGGATATCAGGAAAAACTTCTTCACAGTAAGGGTGGCCAAAATTTGAAATGGGCTTCCAAGGGACGTGGTGTCTCCCCTACCTTGGGGGTCTTAAAGAGAAGGCTGGACAGGCATCTGGCTGGGGTCATCTGACCCCAGCACTCTTTCCTGCCTAGGCAGGGGGTTGGACTCGATGATCTGTTAAGGTCCCTTATGACCCTAGCAATTATGAATCTATGAATATAGGTACAGGGTAGGAATGCTTGACTGTCCAGAAAATGCTTAGCTCAGTCAAAGACTGAGAAAGGCCAAGCTTCAGCTAAAAAGAATATTATATGACCTACTGAATTCTTTTGATGTGAGATCTGGGCACTTCCAAAAAGGAAGGAAAACAGCTAAATATATTAAAAATATAGCACTGAAATGAATTTTGTAGGCAGTCAGGAAGAAGGTTGTGGAGAAGAAGAATAGGTAAATATATGTGATCTGTGAAGAACCAGACCTAGTATAAATAGTGAAATTTCAGTTACTTCAGTGGACAGGACATGTGGTTAAGATGACAGAAGGGAACCCAGATAAGTGTCTCTTGGAAGACTATACTACATAACCTTTCTTGGCCTGCTCTACACTACATAAATTTGCTGGCAAAATTCCAGACATCTGGCTGATGACAGAAATTGCATGTAGCTTTATGCTAGTGGCCATGGTCCCTTTAACAGTAGTACCTATCCAGGTGGAAATTTGTACCATGCCAGGGCAGGTGATTTAAATGGAGCTACAGATGCTGGCAGAAGCTGCCCAAAACTGCACGTTATACAATGGCTTCCTTGTGATGCCATTTATCTGCCTTGAAAAGTTTTCATAGATTTTTCATAGACATTAGGGGCTCATGAGGTCATCGGGTTCAGCTTCTCCCACCACAGGCAGGAAGTCAGCTGGGACCAAGTGACCCCAGCAAGAAATAAATCTAGCTGTTTTTGAAGGAGTCCAGAGTAGGTGCTTGCATCACCTGTGGGGGAAGTTTTTTCTTGCATCTAGTTTAAATCAGCCTTCCTTGGGGAGCTCTGGTGAACAGGTGTTCTCCCAGGTCCTAATGTACCCCTCTTATGAAGTTGTAGGCTGCCACCAAGTCCTCCCTGAGCCTTCAATTCTCCAGACTGAAGAGTCCCAAGTCCCCCAGCCTCTCCTCGTACGGCTTTCCCTCCAGGCCTTGGATCATACGAGTGGCTGTCCTCTGGACTTGCTTTAGCTTCTCCACATCCTTCCTGAAGTGGGGGGCCCAACACTGGACGCAGTAGTCCAGCTGCAGTTTCACCAGGGCCAAGCAAAGTGGGCGGATGACTTTCCTGGTTTTGCTCAGGCCACTTATGGGTTTGATCTTGTGGGTGTCCAAAGAATCCAAACATATTTTGAGTCTAAAGAGTTGAAATATAATATCTCAACAAGAACTAAGAGCTCCTAAGATGAAGTTCCAGCAGTGGGGGAAAAATGTCCTTGACAGAACAAAGTAGGGACAAATTATGAGTGTTCAAGGACCTCTAGCATCTGTAGAGCAAAAGAGAGCAATAGGAGGAGGAGAAGGAGAAGTAGTAATAATGACTACCTACAAGTGCATTTCTAGAAGCTGAATTTCAGCAGGATACATAGGTATCCTGACTATACTCCATTTTCTGTGGTCATGCCTTGTGCACAAGCACCGGGAGGAGGTTGATGCAGGCCTGTCCCACTTAAGGATTCTCCGACATTGAGAATTCTTGTGTGACAGCACAAACTACAGTTCCAGTTCCCAGAGCATGGTAATGTTTATCTAGTCAAATACTCCAGCTTTTGTTTCAAATGTGCTAGTTGCTAAGTGAATTTTCCAAGTATTGAGTCTCTAGTTGCCTTTTCAAGATATGGTTTATGACGGTGCCAGTATAACTTTAAAATGTATATGTATCTGCCCATTTGCAATAGGGCTGTGTGAAACAGCAGCGTTCTGCTTTGACTTCCATTTTGATGGAACAGTGTTTCATTTCTAGTTTTGTTTCATTTCAGAATCACTGTTCCATTCCATTTTGTTGAAATGGTTTTGCTGTTTTGATGCTGTTTAGAGATTTTGCCTGTAGGCTATAATGGGAAGCACAGCCTATAACTTTGTCATTTCTTGCCTGATTCCAATGAAACTTGCAGGGATGGTAACTCCATCTGAGGGTATGAAGCCTGCCAAGCTTGAAAGAGATCAGTGCAGGGCTTTCTAGGAAACTGTACCTCAGGCTGCTGACAAGTAGGAGCTGGGAAGCAGAAGCAGCATCCTGTGATCCGGGGGCCCTCACCCCTGGGAGCCTGCAGATTGGGGGCCTGCACCCCTGGGAAGAGTTTGTCAGAGCCCCTGCAGCCCTCCCGGAGGTGCAGACAGCCCCCAGTCTGCCTGTTGGATCACAGGTCACTGCTTCTGCTGCCTGGGACCCAGTGCTGGGGAACTGAGCCCAGCTGAGGGAAGCGCCTCCTCTAGCTGGGTTGAGTTCCCGACCCCTTGCAGCGCTGGGGAACTCAGCTGGGTTGGAGGAGGTGCTTCCTCCAGCTTGGCTGAGTTCCCCAGCCCAACTCAGGGAGCCTGGCTGGGTTCTCCAGCTGCGAGGAGCTGGGAACTCAGTCCAGTGGTGTGAGGTACTTCTCCCAGCTGGGCTCAGTTCCCAGCAGCTTGCAGCCCCATGGAACTCAGCCCAGTGGTGGGAGGTGCCTGCCTTCCACCACTGGGCTGTGCTCCATGGGGCTGGCAGAGCTGACTGGAGTGCAGCCTGGTGGCAGGAGGTGGGCAGAGCTGGTGCTGTGCTCCAGTCAGCTCTGCCAGCCTCACAGAGCACAGCTTGGCAGCGGGAGGTGGGGAGAGCCCTGGCTCTCCCCTGTCTCCCACTAGCTGGCTGGCTGCTTCAAAATGCAAAAAATTTTGAAACTTTCAAAACATTTCGAATGGCCTCATTTTGTTTTGAGGCTGTTTTGAAGTTCTTCATTTCATTGCAATTTTGCTGTTTTGAGCTCAAAATGAGTCAAAATGAAACAGCTGGCAAAATTTCACACAGCCCTAATGTGCAATGTCTTCTAATATTTGTTTAAAAAATAATAATAACAATACTGAGTAGCTCAGGGTATGTGCAGATGTTTGTCGCACCCAGTCTACAATCATGTAGCTTATTTTAAGGTGCATGATCATAGATCAAGAGTGGCTTGCACATATTCACTGTTGCTGGGAGACATGCCAGGAATGTGATGTAAATAAGTTGGGGTGGGTGGGATCGGGGCAGGTGGTGGATTTTGGAGGGGATGGTTGGCAGGCTCTGGGTAGGTTGCTAAGTCTGTGGAGGGGGGTGGGGGGAAGGTGGGTCTGCAGGAAGGCTTGTCCATCCAGAGGTAGGAGAAGTCAGGGGCCTAAAAATAATTGGTCAGGGCAGTAGGAAGAGTATAACCCTAGCACTAGGGTGAATGGCTGGGCTTTCCCAGCTCTGGGACAGTGTTCCAAGCATGTGCAGTTGCTTGGTAGATAGGGGCTAATCCGTTCCAATCTAACTTAATTCCTCTCCTGAGGTGAACTAATTTAGATCAGGCTGGCCATTTTTTGCCTAATTTAACCTCTCCAAATGTCTGCACAGATAGGCACTTAGATTGACCTAAGTTGAGTTAGGTCAATCTAAATGTAATTTCTGCACATACCCTCACATAGTAATTTTCATCAGTTTGAGAGCTAAATTACTTCTATATGTTATAATGAAACGCACTACCAATGAAATTTAGAAAAAGAAAATAGAATCTCTTTTCTCATGTTTTCCTTCTCTTTCTTTGTGCATCTGCTTTTCTGTTTTTGCATGACTGGTACAGAAGAAAAATTTTTTTTTGGGTAAAGAAAAATATTTCTTTAATGCAATACCCACAGCTTCAATGTTTTTTTTTTAAATCTGAAGTATTTTAAAAAGCATAAACGAAATCAGGTTTAATGCATTTCATTTCATCTGGGGGGAAAAAGAAAAGACATCCAGGTTTAAAAGCATGGGAACAAGTAAAGGGTTATTGGAATTTATTACAATTCTAGCAGTTTTAGGTTCATTTTCAAAACAGTTTCCCCCCCTTAACCCATGTCTATTAAAAGAAGATGAGTTGGAACAGGGATAATAAAACAATAACACAAAGAAACCTTTCAATATATCCCACAATCATTGTAGTTCCAAGGCAAAATATTACACCCTAAGCAGAAGATCAGAACTATTATTATATTACAGCTTTCTGGGTAATTCGACATACCTGTATATTTGCATTTGTACACTAATTATACATTATATATTTATGAAGGAGAAACATGACATAAATAGTTAAAAAACAGTTTCTTGGAACCAATAGCTTGTTAAACGATACTTATAATCCTGTGCAATTGTATGTTTTGAATTATATGTTTTGAAGGTATAACAAATGAAATAACATCTTTTCTGCTCATCTGACATAGGTATCTTGCATTCTCTGTGGTATCAGCAGCTCTTTTTCTGACGGTTTCTTCTTGAAGTTGTTCTGCTTCCAAATACAGAGAACGTTACAACTTTGCCATGATTCATAAGAATTTAGAAATGAATTTTTTACCTCCTTCCCAAGGGGCATTGTTATCCCTTAGCAACTCTATTGTCTGATATTGCAGAAGTAAGCTTACCACGTTTATCTTTTGATGTAGATCCCATTTAAAGCAGAACAGAGCATCAAACTAGAGATTCACACTTGCAAAGAATCAAATAGAAATAGCACATTTACGAAGAATGTTCTTGAATTCTGCTTCAAGAGAAGAATGCAGATTCACAGCCAAAAGAGAAAAATAACATGAGACCATATCTTTATATGGGTCTGTTGAAAAAAAAATAGTGATACAAATAGCAGCAAAAATAATGGTCTGTTTCCTACCCTTATAATTAAACTTCAAGTGGAAAAAATATATTGAATAATTTTGTGAGA
Organism: Gavialis gangeticus; assembly: GCF_001723915.1. Lineage (NCBI taxonomy): Eukaryota > Metazoa > Chordata > Crocodylia > Gavialidae > Gavialis > Gavialis gangeticus. The sequence continues at coordinate 63,811,850 of NW_017729004.1, read as the reverse complement.
ATACACACAGCAGCTGATTATCTTCAGTTAAAATTTGAAAGAGAAGGATGACAAGGTAGTGGAAGCTACAACAATGATGCTTAACTAGCAGGAGGCATTAGACCTTTTCATTTTGCATTTGATTAATCTTTTTCTACTGAAATTTTCAGCAAAACATATTTCACAATAGCTTGTTTTTGTCTGGTAGCTGAATCCATATTCTCCTGAGTGAAATTATTTTGGTTGCTCTGGCCTAGTCTCATGTGGACCAAAAGTTAAATCATACACGATTACTACATATTTTGGCACAATTGTACACAAAACCTTTTTATGCACAAAGGCCAGAATTAGCATAGTCACCAGTGAAGAAAGAAATGCATTCTTTCTAGGAAGGTGTCTTGGCATTATGATACTCACCTTTATGCCCTCTTTGGAGATACCAGTAAAAAGCTTGACTTACGGGAATTCATGCAGTTCTGTCTGGAAAAAAAAGTAAAGGATATTTTGTTATACAGAATAGCAATGTCCTTTTGAAAAGATTTGCTACAAATTACTATAACTCTTCTAATGTTTGACATACAATTCAGTGAGGTATTAAGCATTATATGTTGCACCACAATTATGGCATCAGACTTTGTAGAGTTTTTTGAAGCCCTATTTTGATCAAGAGCTTGTTAATTCAGGGCTCTCTCAAGTCTTCCTCATCTTCTTAGTCTGCTCTGAAGAGGGAGTTTTTGCAGCCAATTCCATGGAAGCCCTTGGTAAAGTATCAAAAGAGAATACAACTTCCTTGTAGAGAGCTAATCCTGAATCACCTGAGCCAAAGTTGTGTGTTTATGAAAGATTGGCATTCATTTTCTAAATCAATCTAGTACAGAGCTGAAGCAGCGATGGCATATCTCCATTGCCATAGGCATAGGAGTTCAAAACAAGATTCTGATACAATGCTTCTGGATGACTATCTGACACTTACAATTGATACTTAAATTCAGTCTCTTGGCTGCCTAAACTTATTTCCATCTGTCAAGATGGCATTATGCCTACAAACAATGTGATATATCAGTTTACTAGATCTCAGCATGAATCAAAGTTGCAGCTAGGTAGGCAGCTTGAATATGACAGTAAGTGTAATTTCCTCTTCAGGAAGTCCTTCCTTCAGGAAGGTAATGCAAGGATGATGTCACCTGGCTCTGTGGCACTATTGACATTTGTGCCAAAGACATGATACCTAAGGAAACATTTCATTCTTGCTAAGGAGAGCAAGAATTAAGACACAGGGTTTCTGGGCACATGCAGCTGCCAACAGACAGGTTGCATTATCTGAAAGACCCTTGTAGAAAACCCCCAGTTTTTGGGGGTTTTTTTCTTTTAAAATGCATTCCCTCCCCTTCCCCAACCATTTCTGACTTTGTCTCTTCCTCTCTATTCCCTATAGATAAGTTTAAGCAAGCTAAGATGTAGGATAAGCTTTAACATTTGATTTTAGGTAGTACGTTTTATTTCTCTCCCCTCTGCAAATAAGTGCCTTGCTATTTTGATATAGATATCCACTGTTTTATAAGTAATAATTATTATGTTTGTACTGATTTTTTTTTTTACTGCTTTTATATAGTGTGATTACTGTTTTAGGCTTATATATGTAAGTTAGCGTAAGTCATGTCAAGTTTCCATCTTGTAATGTCAAGCCTCCATCTTATCCCCATGCCCGGTTGTGTAACCTGTGACTCATACTGCCCCTCCTATGTAACTTGGTTCCTGAATTAATGGGGATGAATGAGGGTGCTTGAGAGATGATGGCAGTAGGTCTAAAAATAGCTCCCTCTGAATGACCAAACCATCAACACCAATACCTGGACCGACGACTCAGCCCTTGAAACCACCCTCAGCATTCAAGAAACAAAAGATGAGGCAACCCACCATTGTGCCAAGCTGCACATGCTCAGTAAGAACACCTAGAGCCCTCTGAGACGGGACTGACACTGCCTTTGACATCAGCTAGGTTGCTGCAGCTGGTGAGTTGGGTGGCAATGACCCCATAACGTCTCACAGCACCCAGGGGAGTCATTGCCAGAGCATGGAGGTCAGCTGGGGCTGGGAGAGGGTGACGATGGGCACAGCTGAGGCCTCCAAAAAAGAGAAGCTGGCATGGGACCCTGTTAGCTGTGCACAACCCCAGTGAATGTGCATGGAATCAGAGTACCCTAGCAGGTGACTTGCAGAGCTGTGAGTAGACAGCAGGTGCAGAGGGATGTGTCCCATGACACTGTAGTACCAGGCTGGATGGAGCACATCCCTGTACGCAGGATCAGAAGAGGGGCATCCTTGAGTGAGCATAGGGCAATGCCCATCCCTACATGCTGAAAGAAAGCGCTCGGCTCAGGGGCATCATTGTCCTGCCCACTGCCACATCTGAGCTATTTTAGGTTGGATTCTTGTTTTGTTGTAAGTTTTGCCAAGTCTACAGGGTCATAGCCAGAACTCCTGTAGCTGTCCCTGGTGCCAGGCCTTGGCACAGGAGGAGAGAGGACCCCATTGCCATATCAGCCGAATCATCCAAGTTGTTCAGATTTAAAGTGGTTGGGTGTAGGGAAAGAGAAGCCCCATAGAAGATGTGCCAGCAGAGTTGCCCAGGGCATAAAAGAACTGCTGCATATCTTCCAGAGGTAAAGTTCACTGAACAACAAACAATGGCGGGTGAGCAGCCCTAGTGTGACATAGCCCTAGTGTGACATAGCCAAGGCAGCAAGACACACCTATTGATTGACTCAATGGTTGTGAGCCTGTCACAGTGCCTCAGCAGAATTTTGGCATGTGATGGATAAGATCATGTTTAGTGACTTAGACATATAGAAGCTAAGCAAGTGTAAGCAAGTGTAACTTAAGCCTCTCTATCTAAGGAGGAGCAAGTTTTATTAAAGTTAAGGAAGTGCCTAAATACTTTGGTGAACTTTGGCTTTGATACCTAAAACTTTTATGAATGAATTTTAGAATTTAAGCACAAAATGACCTTTATTTTGGACTGGTTTATTCCCCTGCCATAGTCAGTTGCAAAAAGGAAGCAATAGAGGCCCAGAATGATAGCTTAAATACTCAAGGGAGCATAAGGACTGCTAATGAAATGTTTCCTCTACACACATCTCACCAGTGAGACATGGGAAGAGATGTAACCATAACTCCATTTCCATTGAAACTCAAAAATAATCCTACAAAAAGTTGGTCATATTAAAAGAGGCATGAAGAGAGAAATAAGGAAGGCCACGGCACGATTTGCAACTGACAAGGGACATAAAAGGCATAAAACATATATCTGTCAAAAGTAAGAGAAAGACCAAAAAATCATAAGCTTTTTACAGTCTTATTATAGGTGATGCATAGAAAGCTGAAGTATTTAATGCCTTTTTTATTTCAGCGTTTACTAATAGGGGCAACCACCAAAAGATGAATGTGGTTGGTAGCAAGGATTAGGAAGGAGACAACAGCCTACAGTAGTGGAAGAACAGGTTAAGGATCACTAGGCAAAGCTAGGTGCATTCAGGTCAGCAGGGCCAGATGGGATACACCCTAGGATACTGGAGGAATCTCAGAGCCTTTGGTTATCATCTTTGAGAACTCATGAAGGTCAGTTGAGGTCCTGAACGATTGGGGAAAAGGCTAATATAGTGCCCATCTTCAACAAAGGGAAGAAGGAGGTTCTGGGGGATTACAGACTAGTAGTTGGACCTTGATTTTGGAAAGATTATGGAGCAGATCTTCAAATAGTCCATTGTGAAGCACCTGAGGAGAACAATGTGATCAGAAACAGACAGTATGGATTCATCAAAAGCAAATCATGCCTGATCAACTTATTTCCTTCTACGATAAGGTGACAGGGTCTGTGGATGGGGGGGAGAGCAGTGGATGTGAAATATTTTGACTTTAGCAAGGCTTTCACACTGTCTGCCATGGCATCCTCATTAACAGACTAAGGAAATACCAGTCAGATGAAAGTACTGTAAGATGGATACATAATTTGTTGCGCTCAATGAGTAGTCATCAATGTCTAGTTAGGAGGAAGTATCAAGTGGGCTTCCCCCAGGGGTCTGTTCCTGAATCTGATATTGTTTAACATCTTCATTAATGATTTAGATGATGGGATGATAGTGTATGCTTAGCAAATTTTCAGATGACAGCAAATTGGGTGAAGTTACAGACACTCTGAAGGTAGGGGATCACTTAGAGCACTGTGTCCAGTTTAGGCCCCACACTTCAAGAAGCATGTCAACAGTTTGGACAGTCTTGCGGAGAGTGACAAAAATAAGCAGGTACCAAGGAAGTGTGACTTATGAGGAAAGGTTGAAAGGACTAGTGTTATTTAGTCTGCAGAAGAGAAACCTGAGGGAGGATTTGATAACAGTGTTCAAATATTTGAAGGGTGATTACAGAGATAATGGAAATGGGTTTTTCTCTGCGGCCATAGGGAACCAGGTTACGGACACTGGCCTTGAGCTGCAGAAGGGGAAATTTAGGTTGGAGGTTAGGAGGGTTTATAAGGGTGGTCAAGTATTTGGAGCAGGTTACCTAGAGAAGCTGTGGAATCTCCACCCTTGGAAGTGTTCATGAGCATGTTGGACAGATACTTGGCTGGGTTGGTTTAGACAAGGATGATCCTTCTTTGAGCAGACAGCTGGACTAGATGAGGTCCCTTCTAACCTGACTTTCTGGTAATCATATGAAAATGTTTGAGTTAATACAAGTGAATGGCCACATGGGAGGAAGTATGATGAAAACTTTAAAAGGATGTTGCAAACTACTTTTAGGTTGTGACCTAAAACCATCATAATTAAAGAGCTCCGTTGTGCCCCTTACTGTTTTCCTTTTTCCCAGTGAGCCCAATATACCCTTCTAGCTGACAGCCTCTGTGATTAAATGAATCTTGCCTGTGGGCCCAAACCCTGTTGTTTAAGGCCATTCAAATGGACAAATTTTTTTTGCATGTGTGTGAGAGCTGAATAAAAAAGTAGTGTGAACACAGCAGAAGGAACTTTCTTTATGTTTGCTAAGCTCAAGGCAAAAATACATTTATACATCTTCCTTCATTGTGTGAAACAGCTCTGCTTGTCTGAAGCTGGAAGAAAGGTAAAGATAAAAACACCAGAGGTGGTTCAAACTGTTCCTCTTCAAAGTGCCAAGGGTAGAAGAATGACAGAGATAATTGTAACCATGGAAATGCCTATGATATTTTTTTAAATGTGGATTTCTCTTTCAAGACAGTTGTAGAGACAGAATCTATGTTAGCTCTTCTTCCATACATTTATATTCCCCGTATGATTGAGTGGGTTTCTTGAATATGCATTTTCCTTTGTTTACACGCATAGTTTAGTTATGGGTATCGTTAATGTCCATATTCAGCCCTGAAGAAGAAAATGGTACAGGGCATGAGACTAGCTTTATGTTGTAGCTAAAATGCTTGTCTGTTTTTCTGTGATGTTTATTACGTGGCTGCTGTTGCTAAAGTATTTGTACGTGTTAGTTTTTATTGCATTTATCCTTCCACTATCCTTTGTGCTAGAGAAGTGTCATTCTCTTCATTTTACAAATAGGAAAGATGTGTGTTAAACCTGGAGACTAGTCTGCTTGGAATATTTGCAGAGAGAATTTTATCTTTGAGCCAATTAAGCTCTGGAGGAAGTCTAACATTATGATCTAAGCTGTAGAACTGTGCCTCTCAAATAAGAAGTGATTTCCCAGAAATATTTTTTAATGAAATGTGTGAGAAGTGAAATGGAATTCCTGTCTGAATTGTTCAAGAGATTGCCACTCAAACTATTATTGAACTGTTCAGGCACCACTACTTGGCAGTAACCAAGACAGCTGACAGGAAATATTCTTCCTGAAATTATATGTGATCCTCACTTATCTTGCCACAATTTGCTACACAATATTCATTATATAGAGTGGGCTTCAACCTGTAGTTTTCTGTAAATCTTGATTTCCCTTTTATTTCTATGGTGGCTTGATTATTATATATCTGTGGTATCGTCACATATTTTTCTGTGTGCTTTCGGATCCAAACATACCTTCTCCAGTAAAATTGTCATGGTATTCAACAGGACTGCCTAAGCAGTTGCTCTGTGAGCCCAAACCACCTGTGCTTAACATATACTAGTTGCCACTAAATTTGAAGGACATTCCATATGAAAAAGAAGAAGGAGGTCAAATGGCCTCTGATATCAGTAAGACAACTTAAAAAAAATAGGAAGTAGAGCTTCAAAAACAATAAAAATATACTTTTACTATAGTATATTACTTTGTAGTATACTATAGTATATTACTATAGTACTTTGGCATAGTCACATCAACAGTGCGATTAGGAAGATTTTCCTTTGCTTTTGTGATACAAAATATCCAACTTAGTTACAATAACTTTTACCTAGGTGATGCCTTTAGCCTGAGTACTAATTGAATGTTTTAATATCTCCTTTCTCCATTAAGAATACTTTGAATTATTTTTTTTTTACATACAGTGGACATAATCCCAATGCAGTGAAACTGATCATCTTTTCATCTTTTTACCACAGGGTCCTGTATTGTGTGTTTTCAAAAAGCAAGGTTTAAACATATTCTTGTAGACTATAACATATTAAAAAAAACGGGACCAGGTAAGCTTTCAGCTGTTTTTTATGTCGACACTGAAAAAATAATCAAACCACATTTCCAAAGGAACACCACAGAGCTGTCTGTGAAAGTTGGCAGACACAGAAAAGCATTGTTTTGCAGATATTATTGTTGATAGGTTTGATATACAGCATGGTTTGTATGAGCCAATGGGATATTGTCTTCTTAACAAATCTCATCATGCCAGCAGTGTTGCTTCTATAGGATGGCTTATCAGCTCCAACCAGAGTCTGCCACACTTGCACTTGCCTTCATAGCCTGAGAGAAAAATAAATTGTACCTAAGCAGTTAATAAGAAAGAATTATTGTGAGTGAGATGCATGACATTATGAGAAATCATGGTGTTTAACGGACTAAATGTTGCTCTGCAAACCCCTTCCTTCTTCCTTTTGCTTTCCCCCACCCTCACAAACAGGTTTGGTATAAATGAAATGAGTATTTCATTTCAGGAACACTTACTTTAAACACTTACGGATGTGTTATTCTGTTTCAAGAAGCATACTTATGCCATTTACTGTCTGCATTTTAATATAGCTATTGGAGAGAATTAAAGAAGGCTTTTAGTACCTTTGCCGTTGTGACAACATGCACCATCGTTTTTTCCTATTCATGCAAATTATATACTTGCATATATAAATGTGACATATAGCATACGAATAAAATGAGGCAAATATTTCTGTAACTTTCCTGTGTGTTAGCTAAGCTGCCTCCTAAAAAATGCATGGGGTAAGGTACTGAAGATTTTCAGTAGTGAAGTGAAGTTCATAAGCCAAATCCTGTTCACCTTACACACATGAGCATTCCAATCTACGTAAATGGGGTTGCACATATGAGCAAAGTAGGCAGGATTTGGGCCTCTACCCAATACCTTTGGACTTCAGATGCTTGAGAATATGAGAGAATGTTTTTAAAGGGGTTTTAACTGGAATGTAGGCATGCATTGTGGTTAATAAATGCAATGGTAAACCTTGACATATTGCCACATTTTACTATCTTTGATAAAAATTATACTTTTAGAGCTCTGATCCATATGCAGATGAGTGTGTTTTTAATTTTGAGCTGAATTCCCATTGAAATTAAACATACATGCATGTACTTTGCTAAATTGAAGACTTTATTCTAAGGGACTTGAAAAGTATAGGAGATACACTGGCAAATCTGTTTTATTTGAATCACATTTCTTTTTCATAATTTGATTCTCTTCCAATTTGGCATCCAGATGTGATGTATGTAAGTGCCTCTGAAATGTTTATAAAGCTTATGTCTCAGACTATAAATACTGCATATGAAGAAATCTGGGGGTTTTTGTTTCTTTTTGTTTATTTAGTAAATGAAGTGCTGAAGTATCATGAAAACTAACAGGATCACACAGGGTTGCCTACCCAAGAAAGTTTTTTAAACTGACAAACTACAAACTTCTTTACTGACAACCAAACCTTTTTAGTAATATATATATTATTACTCATATTAACACATTATATCTGCCAGGCTTTGGACACCAGTAGCAAGAGTTGGGTTCAAATTTAGGGATTTAGCACCCCAGGATTTCTAAATCTGGCTGGAACCCCCACCCAGAATAAAGTCTTACTTGATTCCCCACCTGAGGGGTCTCCTACTCATCCCCATACTCAGGTACACCCATCTGCACTCCATACCTTTCTGCCGCCATCCTGCTCTAACTCTTGCTGACCCCTTGTGGTCCCCGGCCAGTCATGGACTGCCACCTCCTGCCTTTCTCCCCTCTAAACCCCACAGCTTCATCTTAGCCACACACTCCCTCTCCCTGTCTAACCTGGTACCTCAGACTGGCTCAGGCCATGTGGCCCTGCCAACCATCAAGAAAACCAGCCTTTACAGGCAGGTGGCAGCTGGAAGGCAGTGGCAACGTGTGTGTGGGCAAGGGGCTATGAAGGCTCCCATGGGCCACAAAGCCCTGATAGAGAGTTCCTTGCAAGATACTGACCTGCAACCCTGCTCAGAAGCATGGTGCTGCCCTGTGCTATGTATCAACACTTGGATCCAGCTTCAGTCAAGCTCACAGTTTCTTAGTTTTTTATGGCTTGCTCAATTTTTTGTGGACTTTACGAATGATCATTTTTAGCTTTTTAAAATAGATTGCGCATAAATTTATGGACAGTTGACAACTCTGGGATAACGAACAAGAGAGAAAAATGGTAGATACGTGACTGTCACTGCTACTAAATGCTCTAAAATTCTTTAGCACTATTAATCTGAGGAACACAAACATTTTGTAAATAATAATTAAACATAATATATCTGAAAGTTTTGCAAACTTTATTATGCACTACTTAAGGGGAGAGAAACTTAAGGACAGTAAGGTTACATTATTAGTTTATGAAAGGGGCTGGTTATTGTGATGATGGTTTACTGCACTCTGATCAATGAGCTCCCTTCCAGTATTGTGTTTTTATAAGATTATGCACAATATTTCTGATATATCTGAAGTCAGGAACCCTAATTCTAAATTGCTGATAAATGACCATAAGACCACATTCTCAATCTGTCAGACCAATGACATAAGACCACATTCTCAATCTGTCAGACCACTTCAATTTTTTACTTCTTTTCCCTTTCCATGCTTCAGACTTATTGTTGGTCAAGAAAATTCTTGCATTAAAATGATAAGCATGAATTAAAACTGATGTATTTATTTTGGAAAAAGAATATTTATGGAGAGTCTCATTTTAGAATATGTGACTAATACCAGGTTACTTAAAATAATGTCATAATGATTATAACTAAATTACTGTTATTTACTTTTATTCAGAAATAAGATTCCACAATAAAACTAGTCAAACTCAGGAATGTTCATTTATGTGATTTTCTGGTATTTAGATTTTCTTTAAGTCAGGAAAAAACATGAAACAATTTCAAATTTCATGTGATGTTAACTATTCATGAAAAAATCAGTGTGGATCGACTCAAAAATTGATCCACACTGAAAGACCTGGAGTCTGAAAGATCTGGATCATTTTACTTGAATTGTGATTTTCAAGAATATATAATGTATGGCATAAAATAAATTTTGAAATGAAAAGCTATTTCAGAAAGAAAAATAAAAGTACTTCATTTCATGTTGGAAGATTTTACTTTATTTAAATGTGTTTGTTGCAATTTTTGTTTTCAAAACAATATTTTGTCCAAATTTAAAGCAGTATATTCCCATAGGTAACTTTGATTACTTTTACTTAGATTTACACTGAACTAACTAAAATCAATATTAGAATATAGTCTTTCTAAAATTGGTGCAAAATAGCATGTAAACCATCACGTATCTTCCTTGATGCACCATATGCATTTCTGCAGTTGCTGTTAAATATAGTAGAATAGTTGATCTAATCAAGGAGTGTTGTGGTTGAACAGTTAAAACATTTTGCTGCATCTTTAAAGGTGTAGTTCAAGCCATGATCCAGACTCATGCTAAAAGCTATTCTCAGTCAGTCCTGTTCTCAATGGGTACTTAGTCATTTGAGCAGCAAAGCCTGATGTAGCCGGGTGTGGTGGTAGCAACATCCCTCTTTTTTATCCTACAGAAAGTGATGTACCTTAACCACCCTCACTACTCTTGTTAGGCTTGACTATCCAACAAAGCCAAAGAAAGTTTTGCTAAGATGGTCTCAGGTAGCAATTAATTTTTCCATGTTCATGTGAGTGAAGGAATGGTCCAGAAAATCAATAAATATTATTGGAGTCTCTCATAGTAGTTACTGCACCTTAGTAAAAGAAGAGCTGGGAAAGCATCATAAGAATTAGGATACAAGTCTCTTTGCAAAAGGTCAGCTAGGAGTGCTGTTATGAGTCAGAGTCCACAATTCCAAACAAAGGAATGAGGTCTTAAATATATAATATAGGCTACAAGGTGATGACATCCGTGGATGGGGGGAGAGCCAGAGATGTGATATACTATGATTTTAGCAAGGCCACTGTCTCCCATGGCATTCTCATTAGTGAACTAAGGGAATACAAGCTAGAGGTACTCTAAGATGGTTACATAACTGCTTGGATCATCATGCTCAAACAGTAGCCATCAATGGCTCGATGTCTAATTGAGAGAAAGTTTTGAGTGGTGTTTCCCAGGGCTCTGTCCTAGTTGCAGTATTATTCAATATCTTCAGTAATTATTTGGACTATGGGATCATAAATAATATAATACAGAGAAAATAGTGGCTTAAATCAGGGCTGCCCAACTTCTGGGCAGCTAGGGTCTACCTGCCACATGGGCCACAGATTTGAGAGACCACATGCCACGTGGGTAGGCAAGCAGCCCCCTGGTTCTACTCTGCTGTGCTTGCCTTGTGTGCAGCCTCCGCTTCCTTCCCCCCTCCCCCTCACCCCACAGCACAGGAGCCTGGCTCCTCCCATGCAGTGCAGGCAACTGAGGCAGGAGCAGGGGGGCTACACTCTTAGAATGTGCAACTGGGGAAGGGGGTGTGGGGGGTGCTGGTCTGCCCCCCCCCAATACAGGTAGCTCAGCTTCCCCTAGCCATGTGTGCAGCACCTGCCCCCACTCTCCTGGCTGCATAAATCACCCACTAACAGTGTGGGCATCCTGATTCCCTTCTTTGCCATGCATGTAGCTTGGGCACTCCTCCTAAGCATAGCGGGGGAGTGTGGTTAAGATACGCCTGTTTCTGTAGCCAACAGCACAAAAAGGAGTAATATAGCTAGTAGCTCCTGTTGACTGCCAGTCTGAATGAACAAGTACCCAATCAATTGGTTTGACTGTTGGCATGAAAGCAAGGCTTGAACTCATGCTTGTGGAGCCTGTTCTGCTATCTCCTCTCCACATATATATGTCTCTGTGTGTGTGGATGCGTTTATGTATGTATATATGCATTGATGTAATTGAACACGGCATGTCTAAGATAAGGGAATCCTACTGTTTCAGCAATTTTCCTCATGAATATAGTTGACCTTTATCTGCTTTCATTATCTTTAAAAAAGAGTGAGCCAAGTATAGTATGCTCTGAGATTTTCAAAGGGAGATAATAATATAGTATATCAAACCTGTATATGCTGGTGAAAAATAGTAAAAACAAAAAGATATTATGCAGAATAACCAGTTGATTTAATTAATTCTTATTCAAAATAGAAAATGAGTAGGAGGATTTATTTCTTTTTATTATTCTGTAGCTCATCTTGTACTGAGTAAGAGCAGAAGGACTAAAGGAATAAATTGAATCTAAATTGAGATTCAGAAAAAACAACATCCATAAATCCGTATCCATCCTGCTCTGCTAAAACTGCACAACTGGCAGCTTTGAGATCTAGTCCCTCTTAGATCTAATCCATCCTTCATATAGCCACGTAGGTCTAAAATTTTGATCTCCAATCAGTTTTCCATGTCTCCATCCACCCTTCATATGACCCTGTTTAAAACTTAGTTCTCCCTAACAGTCTATGTTAGCTTTCTCCTCAGTGAAATATTAACAAAATATTAGAAAATGTAGGCACTAAATTGTCTTCTAAGAAAGTTTGTGGCACTAATCAGAGTCCTCAATTATTTTGTTGCTTGTCACACACCCATCAGGCATGAAGTACTGTATCTTTTGAAAACCATGGACCTATTCTGATTTACTCCAGCAGAGAATCATATTCTGCCTAAACAGTAAGCTCTTTGAAGTAAGTTCCCCATGCTCCTATATGTTTGTGAAGTATATATAATACTGTTTACACTTTATAAATCATAAATTATTATGCAGTTTGAGCCTTCTTAGGAACTATTAAGATTTTTGTTTAAAACAGGAAGAACTGGACACTTGGGAATTTAGTAGAGCAGTCTCATGAGACAATTCTAGGGGAGAAAAATGTATGGTGGATTGGAACTGATTTACAAAGATTTACATCCTGGCAGCAGGCAGTCGGGATGGTTAAACGCAGGTGTAAGACAAGTTACCCAGGTTAATAGTGACCATGCCTGTGGATATTTTAAAAGGAATTCTGGAAGGGAATAAGCTCCATGTTGGAGCTCTTCACAGAAAAATCTGAAAGTGACCCTCCCTCACAACAGTTTAAAAACCATTAGTATTCACACAGAGAATTAGCTTCAAGAATAAAGGGAGAGACAGGGTAAGCATGGAGAAAGAGAAAAAAAATGTAGGGCATTAGTTAGATACAGATGTGGTGGGTGCCTAATCCTAGGTGCTTCTAAATTAGTTACATACAGATGCCTATAGGTAGGAGTCTCCTGAACTCAAGGAGGCAGGTGGCTGATTTCATGGGCAGATCCCACTTGCCATTTTTGTGGGCTGAGTGGTGGGGTTCTCCCATGCCTCTGATTGGCTGAGGGACTCCAGCAGGCCCACCCCTCCCCACAGATTGCCACATGTCCTGAAACCATGGCTTAATTATTCTGATTAAGTTTGGGGAAGTCATTAATTCATGTTCATAGATGTTAGGGTCGGAAGGAACCCTAGGTCATCGACTCTTACCCCCTGCCCTAGGCAGGAAAGAGTGCTGGGGTCAGATGACCCCAGCTAGGTGCTTGTCCAGTCTCCTCTTGAAGACCCCCAGGGTAGGGGAGAGCACCACCTCCCTTGGAAGCCCATTCCAGATTCTGGCAACCCTCACTCTGAAGAAGTTCTTCCTAATGTTCAACC
>NW_017729004.1:63792286-63793597 GCF_001723915.1 Gavialis gangeticus | reverse complement strand
CACCTCCCTTGGAAGCCCATTCCAGATTCTGGCAACCCTCACTCTGAAGAAGTTCTTTCTACTGTTCAACCTAAATTTGCCCTCCGTCAATTTGTGGCCATTGTTTCTAGTTACTGCAGGGCGTGCCCTATTAAACAGAGCATCTCCTATTCCTTGCTGCCACCCCCTGATGAATTTATAGGCAGCCACAAGATCATCTCTCAGCCTTCTCTTGCAAAGGCTGAAGAGATCTAGGTCCCTCAGTCTCTCCTCGTAGGGCCTTGCCTGCAGGCCTTGTATGGTCAGAGTGGCCCTCCTCTGAACTGTCTCAAGATTTTCTGCATCTCTCTTGAAGTGTGGCACCCAAAACTGGATGAAGTACTCCAACTGTGGCCTGACCAGTGCCGTATAGAGGGCAAGCATCACCTCCCTGGACCTGTTCATAATGCATCTGCTAATGCATGATAAAGTGTGGTTAGCTTTGTTGATCACTGTCACATTGAAGACTCATGTTCATCTTGGAGTCCACTAACACTTCAAGATCCCTTTCCACTGCTGTGCTGCTGAGAAACTCATCCCCCAGCCTGTAAGTGTGTTGGTGGTTCTTTTTGCCCAGGTGCAGCACTTTGCACTTGTCTTTGTTGAACTGCATCCTATTTCATTCTGCTCATTTTTCTGACCTGTTCAGATCTGCCTAGATCCATTCCTTACCCTCTGGTGTGTTAACTTTGCCCCATAATTTGGTATCATCTGTGAACTTGAACAAGGTGCTCTCCATGCCCTCATCCAAGTCGCTGATGAAGACGTTGAATAGCACCGGTCCAAGGGCCGAGCCTCATGGGACTCCACTGTCCACATCTTTCCAGGTTGATATTGACCCATCCACCACCACTTTCTGGGTGCAACCCCTAAGCCAATTTGCCATCCACCTGACCGTGTAATCATCTATATTGCAGCTTGTCAGTTTATTTACAAGAACAAAATGAGATACCATATCAAGAGCCTTCTTAAAGTCTAGGTAGATGACATCTACCTCGACTCCTACATTTAAGCATTTTGCGACCTGGTCATAAGAACAAACAAGATTAGTCAGGCAGGATCTACCTGCAATTAATTCATACTGATTTCCTTTCATCATTATTTCCCCTGATGGGCTGTCACAAATGTGATCCTTAATAATTTTTTCCAGAGTTTTCCCAAGGATAGAGGTGAGATTAACTGGCCTATAGTTTCCTGGTTCCTCCCTCCTCCCCTTCTTGAAAATAGGGACCACATTGGCCCATTTCCAGTCCTCTGGGACCTGACTTGAGCACCAAGAGTGCTCAAATAGCC
>NW_017729004.1:63769500-63787286 GCF_001723915.1 Gavialis gangeticus | reverse complement strand
ACAGCTGTGCCAGTGGCTCTGCTATGACACTGGACAATTTCTTCAGCACCATTGGATGAAGTTTGTCCAGGCCTGCTGATCTGAACACATCCAGCCCCTCTAAGTGCCCCTTCGCTAAGTCTGCACTAACAGTTGGTGGGCTGGTGTCCCTCCTGTGTCTATCTGTGATCCAACTGGGAGATTTGTCTTGGTCTGTGTCTAGGAATACAGATGCAAAGAACTCATTCAAGAGCTCAGCTTTGTCCACTCTCTCTGTCACCAATTGCCCTAATTTGTCCCGTAGGGGTCCTATGCTACTCTGAACCTTTATTTTGCTCCCTATATACCTGAAGAAGGAATTTTTGTTGTCCTTAATTTTTGTCTCCAGCCTAAATTATAATCCTGCTTTGGCCTTCCTAACTGATTCCCTGCAGGTGCGAGCCAGGGATGTATATCTCTTCCTTGGTAGCTACCCCCTGTTTCCACAGCCTGTATACATCTTGCTTTGCCCTTAGGCTTTCCTGGACTTCTCTGTTCAGCCAAGAGGGCTTCTTGGCCCCATTGCCCACTTTTATGTGCAATGGGATTGTCTCCTTCTGTGCCTGTAGGATCACTCCCTTGAGGAATGACCACTCTTCCTGGACCCCCATTTTGCTAATGCTCTTAAGGTTTAGTGCCTCACTAACTAATCTCCTGAGCACACTGAAGTTAGCCTTTCTGAAGTCTAGCACTTCAGCCCAGCTGGTTAGTTTACCCACCCTTTGCTGGATAGTGGATTCAATCAATGGTCACTATCCCCCAGGTTACCTTGTACCTGCAGATTCCCCACCAGGGGAATCTGGTAGCTAACACCAAGTCCAGCAAGGCATTTCCCTTAGTGGGATTGTATACCTCCTGTGTTAGGTGGAAGTCCTGTATGCAGGTTAAGAACCTATGTGAGTGGTTAGATTTGGCTGATTGTTCCTCCCAGAAAATGTCAGGGTAATTTAGGTCACCCATGACAACCATCTCTGCTCTGGCCACTACTAGGTTATTAAATGTGGGTTTAATGTATTATTAAATGTGGGTTAATGGCTTCCCTAGGCTTAATCAGGGTCATTAAATTGAGGTTTTAGACCATACCCAAATGGTTAGCTTTGTAATTTTCATGGGTTTGCAGTCATACCCCCCCACCCCCCAATTTACTGGCAAGCAGAGAAAAGGCCAGGAAACACTGTAGTTTTGGACCATGGGGGGAAGGTGGAAAGGAGAGGACAAAGGGTGGAGGGGGAAGGGCAGGGAGGGCTGGAGAGGTGGGGCTGCTCCTTCTGTGAGGAGCCCATCCCTACCCCATCCTACCTCCTTCTCCACCTCTGCTCTCCCTCTTCCTCCCTGTCCCTCCCCTCCCCACTATATATTCCCCAGAGGCTCCAAGACTGCAGGGCTTCCTAGCCTTTTCTCTGGTTGCCAGTAAGTTTTTTGCTTGTTTGTTTTGGGGGAGTTGTTTTTTTTTTCAGTGAGCTTGCAAAATCATGGAGCTCACCATTTTTCATGGATCCCATGCTTTTTTGCAGAGCCCATTTGAAATTGTGGTTTCCATGAAAATTGTATAATCACAATTTTGGAAGGTCCTTATCTATCAGAATCACTGCCTGGAGTAGCCTTCACAAATATTTCAGGAGTAAGAGATGTATCACCAGGAAGGCTTTTTCCTTTGTTTTACACTCTTGGGATGAAATAGTGTGGGCACTGTCACTTTGATGTTTATGGAAAACAAAGAAGAATATTAATTTGCAATCCCTCCTGGAAAAGCACAGACCTAGATATGCTGTGAAGTATGTATTTGAATGATGAAGAAACAAAGAATTGCTTAAGAGAAAGCAATATTTTAGGTTTCCAGCTTTTTTAGACTGCTGAGAATAAAGGTCTGGTGTCAATTGAGCAATTATACATGTGCACAGCTTCAGTTGGGACTTAAGCATGTGTTTAAAGTTAAACAAGATACAAGGATGTTTTTGGGTGATACCTTTTGTTGGATTAACTACGTAGTTGGAATACAGTTAGGTGAGCTTTTGAATTCAAGATATTCTTTGTCAGGGAAATGAACTTTCCTAACTGTATCCCAACTACATAGGTGGTCCAATAAAAGAAATCCCTGCCCCTCTTATAATTTCTGGATCATCCTGACTATATCATCTCTCTTGCTCTACTTTAATGTTAAGCTGATGCTGTGATGAATTTGGGCCCTACACACACAATCAGAACTGAATTCAAAAAGAAAGTTAGGCTGCCCAGCCAAAGCTTTGTCTAGCTGAGTTTTGAAAACCTCCAAGGATACCACCTCTCTGGTTAGGGTTTCCATATTTCTAGGTCCAAATAAGAGGACACCTATCATGTGGGGTGGGGGGGCAGTGACATGCTGGTGCCCTGCCCCTGATGTTGCCCCTCACTGCAAAGCCACAGGCCCCACCAGCCCTGCTGCTTCCCTTCACTCCCAAACCACTGACCCCAGCACTGCCAGTGCCCCTCATTCCCAAACTGCAGTACCCTGTGCCCCTGGGCCATGGTGGTGCCCCTCACTCCACACCCACAGCCCCTCCACCCTGCCAGTACCTGTCACTCCTGATCAGCATCCCCCTGCCCCCACCCCTCCACAGCTCTGCTGGAGGGGTCCCAGCTGTTCCCATCCTGACTGGACTGGAGCTGGCCTGGATTCATGCAGGCAGAAGAGGAGTGTGTCTGGTCACAGCATGGGCTGGGGGAGAGGCTCGTGGCACCCCTCTGCTCTGGGATGGGGCTGCTGCGCTGTGCCAGGTAGCCTGACCACGGGCTCCCCTGCTTCCCCCCTTCAGCATCTCCTGGCTTCTCAGCACCTGCAAGAACAGGCACCAGTCCCTGGGCTACTGGCCCAGCCACAGAGTTCCCTGCTTCCCTTAAAGGTCCCCCACCCCTTTCCCCCACTGGAGAACAGGCAACACTTCCCCCCGACCCTGTTGCAGCCCTAGCCCCTGCCCCACCTCCTCTGACCAAATGTCTGGGTTTTTCCTTTGCTCTGGGGGTGGGAGCAGGGGGAGGGTGATGGGAGGCAGCAGGGAGCACTGCAGCGGTCTGCACACCCCTTTGCAGTGGCAGGCAGGTACGTCTGTGCTCCCTGATGCCTCTGATTGCCCTCCCCCTGCTCCCACTAGCAGAGCAAAGGAAAAACCTGGACATTGGGTCAGATTAAAAAAACCCCCACCCAGACAGATATCAGAGGGCTCAAAAAGAGGACATGTCTGAGAAAACCGGGATGTATGGTAACTCCACTCTGGGTAATCTGTTCCATTGTTTTACTACCCTCCTAGTGAGAAAATTCTTCCTAATATCTAACCTAAACTTCCCATGCTGCAACTTGAGACTGTCCCAGTGCCTATAGCAGGGCAGACACAAGGCTACACAGCCTGAGAGGGTACCAAGGGCCCCAGTGCCCAAAGCACAGTAGAGATAGAGCTAGATCAGGTGAAAGCCCTCAGCAGGGCAGAGACAGGGCCAGAGAGCCCAGTGTCCAAAGCAGGGTGCCGAGCCATAGTAGGCAAGATGAGGGCTGGAGCCCAGAAGCTGGGTCCTGTACACTGGGCCTGGGCTAAAAGTCACGGTGAGAGAAAAGGGACAGAGACTGAGGCGGCAGAGTTGTGAACAAAGGGGAGTGGATGAATGTGTGGCAGGAAGCCACCTTTGTGTCTCCCCAAAATCTCTGCTCGGTGACAATTTGATTAGGATGGGCCCATCAGAGGAGACACACCTTTACCCTATCTCTTTAGGTAACCTGAGATGGATATATTCCTGAGGGAGGGGGGAAACGTGCTCCCTCTGCCTACATGACTGGCATCAGCTAGCTGGGTGAGGGGCATCTACCTGGTGGGCTAGAGTCTGCCCAGCAACTAGTGATGTATTTCAAATTGGTTGGCTGACAGCCAACAGGTGCTGGCCTCCATTGGACCAGGTGAATGAGGTCACAGGGGCTATATAAGTTAAGACTGCCCAGGAGAAGGGGGCAGCAGCCATGCGGGGGACTCAGACTTAGAGAGGAGCTTTACCATCTGAAACTGGCTTTCTCCCCCATAACTCATGAACTAGGAATGGCCTGCCTCCAGAGGGAATCTCCACCAGCCTCTGGATGATGCTTGTGAGTAAGCTACTTGAGATCTGATTAGATAAATAGCTGGCAGTAACTCAGATGCGTGATCAAAAGGCTACCTCAGCCAGACTGTTTTGCTTTATGGGATTTCTATGATATTGCTCTATCTTGTACCCTACTTTCACCCTACCCCTGTAATCAATAAAGTTCTCCTTTGTGACCGGTGTAGGAGACTTATTAAGGGGTGTGTCTAAATTATGCCTAAAAGGCCCCTTATGCCTGTGGACTAAAGGAGGCTTTCCTTTTTGGCCCCTGATTTGGGGAAGTGCCCCAAGTGCCTGTACTGGGTTGAGTACCCAGTGGGCTATTAGGCCTGTGTTTTCCCTGAGGACACAGGGCCAAGAGAGTCCCTTCTCGGGGTGATGGCAGCACACGTTACCCCTGGACTCTGCGGTGGAACTCGAAAGCGGGTCTGCCAGGGCTTAGGCGTCCCTGGAGAGACACGTGGAGTTCGGAAGGTGGACGGGCATGGTGAGGTGGGAGACTCAATGCAGGAGCTCCCCCTACTGGCCTGCCACAGAATGGTAATACCAGTAAGGCATAAGCATGGCTTTAGGGGAGGTAGGAGACCATGAACGTAGCCCTTCAGGTACCAGATGTCAAGAGATACTGAGAGAGTGAGGTAGAAGGACTAGACAAGTGGGTTCTCCGGGGGACTTAGGCTGCCTCCCAATCCTTTACTTTTCAAATAACATCCAAGGCATGGCAGGAAAATGAAAGAGAGGGAAGGGCCCCAGGAGCCATAGGATGCAAGTCTGGTGGTCACCAGAGGGCGCAATCAAGCTGCTCTACTCTGCCTTCCTATAGTAGGCAAAGGGCAGTATGGCCTACCTCCACAAGGGGAAGGTGGGTTGTACAATAGGAACCAGTTTACTATAGCCCTGAGGATGATTCTATCTCTCCAGCACCTATCAGTCTTTATCAGCACATGTTCCAGTGCATTTAAACATGTACTTTTTATTAATGATAGCACAAACATGTGAGCTTCACTTTAAACAGGTTCTAAGTGCTATCCTAAATATAGATGTCTGAAGGGCTTAGGGCTGAACTACCATACATATGCAATAGTATTCCGTAAGTGAAGTGTATATATGGTCTTTTAAAAGATCTTTAAAGTATATGTATTAGACACACATACACTTTAAGAGATCATTTACAAAGATTGAATAATATATGCAACAATCCAGGCAAGGTTCTTTGGGTAGATGTGATATCTTTTATTAGACCAACAGAAATAGTTGGAAAAAAGTTCTTTGCAAGCTTTCAGGCACAAACATCCTTCCTCAGAGGGAGACTCTGCAGCTGTTATGAGTTATTCAAGGTAGAAAAGAAACTAAAGTGTAACAAGAAGTCTGTGAAAATGTAAATAAGTGGAAGTTTGGAAGACTATGGGTAGACAATAGGGGAAGGAATATACTACTTACATACCACTTACATTCCTTCACTCATCTCCTTCTCTTCCCCTCCTCCCCTCCTATCTCTACCCATTGTTTTGCAAACTTCCACTCATTTACATTTTCATAGACTTCTTGTTACACTTTAGCTTCTACCCAAAGAACCTTTCATGCCTATGTCCTTAGACCAACACTGCTACAACCAACAACCCTGCAACAGTCCAGCTAATTTTACCCTTACTTAAATTGCCTAATTTAATAAACTATAATAACAATTTTTAATCTATGGAAAAGCCACACATTTTTACATTTTAGTAAGGTAGTAATTTAGAGTAATTATTGCATTATCTTAATGAAATTTATAAAACTAGTGAAAATTTTAAAAAGTCATTCCAGGGCTAGTTATATAACAGTGTCCAAGCTAGGCAGTTGCATTTTTCAGCCCTTAATTATAACCCAACAGCCATTGTCACATCTTTTTCTATTGCTCTTACACTCATTTTTACTTCTGTCTCAGCAGTTGTAGCACTTACCTAAGCTATTTTAGCAAATTATACAAGTGTACCCCATAAAAACAAATGCCCCTCTCCATTTTACTTGCTACAGCTATGCCCACAAGGTAAAATAGTATATTTGGCTTGCATGCAAGTGGGCAAACTGCAGTTACAAGGCTGCGTACATACCACTTACGCATAAAAAGTGAAATAAGATTTATCTAAGTCTATACTAGCACAGACTGTTTACTTTTCTTCTTCTTACTACACAGCTTTGATTCATTCCCATAGCACAGTCCATCCTATGTATTAAATGAGAAAGGAAGCCCTGTGGAAAACTATCAAGATAAATGCACACAAGGGAGCTGAATTAAATTTCCAGGGATCACATGAATTCTGGCATTCCCAAACTTTAGACTGCTTGTTTTGGTGACCTTGGTGTCCTTTTTGCATAACCTTTTTCATATTTAACATGTTTTATACAATTTCCTGTTGCTTAGGCTAGTCTGTCATAGCCGCTGAATTTCCTATTTGCTCTTGATAACAATACCTGCTTCCCAGGTGTGTATTTGGATCTTGGGAGCTTTGATATTACTGAAGCTATTCCAATTTACACAATCTTATACCTAATTGGCCCATTATTACTAATTAGGAATGGACTCATTTATTTATTCATTTGCTGTTGGCTGCTTTCTTTGTTTAATAGTATCCATGTTTAAGAATACCAGTATACCATCTCAAAAACTAATGAAGCAGAAGAGTTTAATCAGAAACCCTGTTGCTTACAACTTACCACTTCTCTTCATGATTCTATGACATCATTTGTGACTTCTGCATAAAATAATTCTAGGTTTCTCTCAATAGAAAATTATCATGCTTCATATTTACAAAGACTTATGGTTTTGTTAGCAGAGGCTAATTAAAATCCTAGTAAAATGAGTGATGATAAAGAAAAAGAAAAGTGACAAGTAGAATAACTAGTGAAAGAGAGCATTGAGATTTGAGGAGTTAAATCATGTAAAAGGAAGGTGAAAAAACAAGAAAATGGAAGGAAGGAAGAAAATAAAAATAGCTGTTAATTGAGCCATTGGATTTCTTGCATGAAAGGATAGAATTTAAAGTTGAAGACTGACTATGTTTGAAAGATATGAAATTAATGTTGTAATGGAGATTTATTTTTTAGTATATTGTTCCAGCACCCTGGGAGCTGAAAATGTAGAGTGATTATTAGCTAGGTTTCTATTTGTGTTGAGCAGGTATCCTATTATTACTCTGTTCCACTGTATGATTACTTCTCTTTGCATAATTTAAATCTGATATATGCAAACACCTCCATTTTGTACAGACCATATGGGGAGCTCCATGAGTGCCCAGGGAACCAGAAGTATTCAGTGATTAACCATGGTTTCTGTTATTTGTTGAGCAGATGAAAAGAGCTGTGCAATAAAAGGCATTGCATGATGGTTTCTGTGTCCTTGTGCTGTCCTTTGTTTGGCTGTACTACATTAAGAGTGGGGAAAAAGGATAGTTTTAATATAGCAGAGAAAATTAGGTAGTTACTTACAGCATCAAAAGTCAGAATCAAAGGAAAAGAAGACCCTTAGCATTATAGTAGCTCAATACTCCCAACAAATGAGGATGTCACATGTATATTTGTTTGCATATATATATCCTAAATTATTCATTCATATAAAGAAATACAAAATGAAGGGGTGGTCTAAAGAGAGAAAACAAATAAGCTACTCCTAAAATTAAATATTCATAAAAATATAGAATTCTGTTGTTGATCAGTTGATAAGGATTTGAGAGAACTATATCCTTTCCTGCTTAGCCTTTTAAAATGTTTTCTTAGAAATACAGACATGTGGGATTTGTGACCTACCCTAGATCATTAGTTACTTATGCCCTGATTGGTTAAAAATCTGGCTAGACTACAAGATACAGAAAGGAGTGAGAGAAGGAATTATTGTGGTTGTCATTTAGAAATAAAAGCAACAAAAGTAGGAAAAGAAAATTACTAATAAGAGCAGACCAGAGGCTATAAATAAATGTGATTACCATGAAATGAAAGGGAAAACACTGTCAGTGGGCTACAGATGCATGTGCACACTCTCTCTCACAATAGGAATGAACAGCTAATTCGCAGCAGGGTTAGATATTAGTTGTGGGTTGCTTTACAGCCCAATTCCAATTCAGTAAAATTTAGCAGTGATATGCAATAGTGGTTGAGTAGTGAGGTGATGTGCCCTCCCAACCACATTTTGGTTGGTTAAGACTAAGGGAGAGCAAAGAGACCTAAGAAAACTAGGAATTATGTAAAATGACCCTACAGTTCTCTTATGCACTATTGGGTGTGTTTACATGTCACCATCTGGTGCAATAACTGCTCCTACTGTGCCGTGCATGTGGTACACAGTTAGATTTTGTCACTATAAGCATGCTGTTATGGTGATGTAGCTGCCAATCATGTGTAGACCCACGTGATTGCTATGTTGCTGTAGTGCACTGTCTGGTGACATACAGCGTTACTACGTCACCATAGGGTGATGTGTAGACGCATCCATGTTATACTTTTTAGGAAGAATTTTAGTTGTTCATACCCAGCACTATTTTGTTTTGTGTTTGTTGTTTGGAACAAGACCTCCACAGTCTAGGTGCTCCGCACTCTTGAAGATAGGGCAGCTTATATAGGGCTTTTAATATGTTTTTAGAGAGTCACTCTAGAGATCCATTTTCAAAAAACTTTTAAGGGCCCAAGCTTTGGGAAATGAGATTTTTTTTTAGGTACTTTAAAAAATATTATCCTATATATCCACCTCTTTTGAATACCAAAGACTCTGGTTATCCAAATTTACACAAGGAAGGAAATGAAAAGAGGAAAAAAATACAAAGAGATTGCTGGTATACTTTCAAATGCATACTCTGAATTTGGATGGTGTGCATTCCAGGCTGGGGTTAAAAATGACATTTCTGTGGTATGAGTAAGATTATCTGTACTTAAATGGGAATACTAATAGGATTGGCAATATCTCTCTTTATGTGAATCCCCTGTATAGCATATAGCTCTTGGGCCTGAATGTACAGTATATATCAAAAAAGAAGTGGAAGAAGTTTAATTGAATCATTTCTGTCTTTATCAGCTGCATAATCAAATGTTTTAGCTGACCATGCTAGAACCAATAAAGTTGTTAACACTGAAAACAAAATGTTTGGCTTAAATTCAACTATTGTGATTATATGTATAATTGCAGTAATGGTATTTGCAAATGGTTATCGGGACATACAGATAACATGAATGAGCACATTATCATCAAAAGTTCATAGAAAAATTATAAATATACTTTTTTTGCATGTATACAGTTTAGAAATGTTGGTTTTATTAAGGTGGTCCACTCGATAAGAGAATACAAATATAATATTGATATGCCATAAATCGTAAATCTAGAGTTACTGGTCTTATTAATCAAGCAGTTGTCAAAAGCTGCTTATACACCTTAAGAATCTTAACTGAAACAGGAACACAGAAGACAGAACAGATCCATAAACTCTACCAGTTGAAGGAATAGTGCCACAATTGATCTAATATGACAAAAAAAATTTATCATTAATTTGTCAGTGTTAGCAGATAAATCTTTATTTCCTCCCTCAGCCCAAGACTTACATTCCTTATAAACAATGTTATATGTAGGATTTCTGACATTTTGACAACAGCTCAACAGTCTGGTCAGAAAATCCTGCTGTTTTTAGAGATTTTTGTGATAAGAATCATATGATTAACATTTAGTCTGCTAGTGTAGTGCTACTTATTCATTTTTGACAACTTGCTGTTTGATAACTTGTCTTCTTTAAATGGGTAATCCACCATATGGATTTCTTGGACTAGGCCATAACTTGTATAGCCATTCACTGGTAATAAGCAAACCTAGAATTTATTTAATCTCCAAATTCCTGGAAACTATGTTCCAAAGTGAAGGAATTAACACATTTTGGGTTGCTTTTTCTGAAACTTAACGTATGATATAAATCCTCTATTATTGCAAATATCTAATATTGAGCACCACCCCCTCACACACTTATTAATTTGTTTAAAGACTTGAATATATAAATATACAAGAATAGGGAATCATAAAAACAGTAAGCATAGGTGTGTTAAAACACACTATTACTTTATGGGAACTAATGTCAATATAATCATAACATTATTATTAATCAAATTATCATAATTTATTCTTATAATGTTAGATTAGGAATTCCTGTAAACACCTGTCAATGTGACAATCCTCAAGTGTCAAGGAAGATAACATCTTCTTAGCTCCAAAACCATGTTTATTAACTCTAAGTGTCTTTATACAGATTCTAAAATGCATTTCCGTAGCTTCTCTTTTGTTTTAACATTCTATACTGTTTTCTTTTCTACTTTGTTCTGAAAGATGTGTATAAGTGTTAACTGTTGTAATTTGTGTTTAGCCAAGAATATCTGATAAGGGCTTTTACCTGTTAATTGTAAATATGTGGCAAATAGTAGTTTACAGATCTAAGAACCATTTGGTGAAAAAGACAAACAACCACAAGGTTGTCTTTTGCCTGCACAAAGAACAAAGTTTATTCCATATCTAAGATTCCAGTCTGGCTGGTATACATATGATTATCTTCAGATAACCAACTGTGTAAGATACTCACGTTTTAGCAAAAGACTTGATTATAAAAAAGAATATATAGATGTACTACTCCAGTGATCTATAGTGTTTAAGATGATGTTAACAGGAAGACAGAAGCTCCTATTACTTTAACAGGAACTTGACATTCATTATTTTTAAGCATATTATCATTTTAAAGTAAATCTCCGGCCTTCTTGGGGCCTGACTTACAATTGCTTGCATACTTAGCATTGACAATACTGTCCTCTAACAAGGGTTGCCAGGCAGAAAAGGCTTTTTGTACCAACGACTGGCAGGTATTCAGGGAGAAGTGCACTGGATGCAGTCTCCCACTTGGTTTTCTGCGGATTATTTATAGATCACAGAGGCTTCACAGAAGTCCAGGCAGCTGGGCTGCGTGCAAGTATTTCAGTGAATGATTTCATTTAGGACGTTGTTTCAGGGGGATAATGTAATTAACGTGTTCAGGAGATGAGAAATCTCTCACACTGCATCTGGAAGTTTCTCCTCAGGAAATCCTTGTAGCTCACTGTTCCTGCCAGGCGGGGTAATGTGCCCGTAAACTTCCCTGACACAAAACATATCACTGCATCAGCAGCCCCAGAAAGTGAGAAAACAACCACAGCGTTTTGTCAAAGACGACTCAAAGACTACACCAAAAAAGACAGACAAAGTTATATAAGTACAAAAAGTAAACCAGTGGGATGCCAAAATCATCATTGAAGAAACAGTCGGCCACAAGAAGATGCTTTAGTAGTTGTCACAATAGTAAAGGGGACCATTGTGAATACATTAAAATCTTCATTGCAAGGCACAGGAAGCACCTACTTTGCACAGAAGGCACTGGCAAGCTGTGGCAGAAGTACAATCTTCCAAGCTGTTTTCCCCAAGCTGTGGCCACCAGTCCACGATGGATTATCAAGACATTTAGTGGTACAAAGGTACCAAGGTTTTGTCTGGGGGAAAAAAAATCAAATCTAGTTCTCACTGCAGTATTTGCCAAATATGCATTATTTGCCAGTACAAAAGACATAAGTCAAGATGCAACAAAAACTAATGATCGCCTTAACAATAAAATATGTTAAATTCTTTTTATTTGGCTTGTGATTTCTTCACCATTAGAGTACACAGCCATAATTTCAGGCTTTTATATTTAACCATGAGGGCCAAAGACTTGCCTTACCTTTTAAGAGAAATCAAAGCTGAGCTTGTTGTGTGAATACCTGATGCTTTTAGCATCCCTCCATGCCTCTCCTCCAAACCAAAACTCAAATGCTAGCAAAGTGTGATTTCTTAGGTGGTCTAATAAAAGGTATCATCTCTGAACCAAGAGTTTTAGAGGTTTGCATTTCAGCAAACTATAAATACGCAATTCTGTTACAGGGATGAAAGACAATGAACTTTCTACATACAAGGGATGTTAACTGCATTGCTTAATATACTCTTGCAAGATGCACAGATGTTAGGGTGATGAAAGTCATACTAGAAAATAGACTAGACTGTGATTGATGTGAACACCAGCTTTAATTCAAACAGCAAATATTGTGAAACTTATGATAAAATACTAAGAAGTGGGCACGCTGGTATTATGAGTAGCTGATCTATAAGTAATGCACATGCACTGCCAAGCTCAGTTGATGGCTGCCAATCAAAGAAAAAGAAAGCAAGTGATGTGATGAACATATATAAATACACTGAGAAATAGTTGCACACCTTGATTGGGAATTTAAAACAAAGCCAATTTTGATTTATTTGTTATAATGAAAAAGAACCTTTTCCCCTTAAATTAAAAAATCGGATTTAAAAAATCAAGCTCTCTTTCCTCAAAATTGGCAAATATTTGAGACTGAATCTAGTTGTGGACAAAAATAATAAAAATAGTATTAGTTCTGATTTGAAGACTGGTCTCTCCTTTTACACATGCAAATCAGAGCCACAGAAAGGAAACCAGTTTGCATCTTAGTAAGTAAAAGTAACACTAAGCTATTATGCATCTCCACAAAAGCTTTGTTATTTTTTCCTAGTCAGCATTAAAAAATCCCAACCACTATTTGTTACTGTAATATATAATCAAAAGATGGCAGTCTATTGTTCAACTACTTGGAAATATATAGTACCTCTAACATCACTACCTTTTTCACTTCAAGCAGAACATCGAAAGAAAACTTACTAAAAGTACAGAAATAACACACAGATTTTTTTGTCTTACTTGTTTTTAAAAGAATAAAAACAATGACAGAGCATATTTTTGGCCATAACAGCGTTAGCCTGCTATCTATTATTTTTAGCATAGCAAATTCACAGCTATGATTTACTACCATAGTTTCTTGTGTACTTGATATATTGTTGTAACTTCTGTGCATCAAGAAGAGAATACATTGCTGTATCATCCACTGTTTTGCTCACCTGGCTCTTATATACAGGGAAAGGGAAAAATAAATGTAAAATGAGGAAACACATTATTTTGAGCAGAAATTTTATCAAATGGATCTGTGTCATTTAACATATAGTGAAAATAATGACAATAATACTTATTTTACACTTTCAGCATATATTCAGCAATATAGTCAGAGCTCTGCAACATTCCTCATCTATATAACCAAAAGATGGCAGCACTCCATGCAGTAAATGTTGCCTGTCACAATCATTTCTATTTACACAGCTTTTAGCAAAGTTCCTAGCTTAATGTTGTGTCTTAAAGAACACACAAAATTATCATTTAAGAAGCTTTCAAATTATAACAGATGTTGGCAAAATTAGTATGCAAAAAGCTAAGAAAGTATAGTTCCATCCACCCACCTGATTATGCAGAAGCGGTAGGTTCCAGTATAGTCTGCATTAGAGGCAACACAGAAGAAACACCCAGTGGGCACATCTACACAAGATGTTTACTGTGGAGCTGCCTAATTAGCTCAGGAGTAAAGTCTTCATATCTACACATGCGGCCCTATTAAGATGCAGTAAATTAATAAATGCTGCTGCAGGTTAGTACTTGTAAGTACAAGTATGATCCTGCTGCAGCATTATTTACTGCACAGAAATGCATGTGTAAATGCTGATGGGGGTGGCTGGGGCATGAGGGTGCTTCAGTGAGGGGGCTGCCTGCATGAACGACTGGTGCCTCCAGTGATTGGGTGGGCACCACGGCAGCAAGTGGCGAGCGGGGACTGGCCGTAGCCACCGCTGCGGTATTGGCAGTGGCGAGCAGTGACCAGCTGCAGAAGCTGGTGGCGGCTTTGGTGGCAACCAATCTTGGGGGGGCACATGCCCCTGTGCCCCCCCCACACATTGCCTATGGCTGCCTGCCAGCTAGCTCTGCACTGAAGTACCCTCATGCCTCAGCCAGCCCCTCTGCAGCACACTGAGCCAGGTTGGAGCAGCTATGGGCCCCCTTTTTAAAATGTAATGGTGGGACACATACCCACCTTCCCTGCCCTCCCCACCTGCCCCCACCTCTGCTGGCAGCATGGCCGTTACAGAGCCAAGCAGGGTGTGGGTGGATGCAGGCTTCCTGCTGCAGGCTCAAAGTTCCCTGCCCTGTTGCCCTTTCCCTTGGAGCCCTGTGCAGGCTGTGCACATCCTGCCTGCCCAGCAGCAGCAGGAGACACAACTCCACACTGCTGCCACCCCCTCTACTGCTGGGTGGGCAGGGAGCACCTTGCCATGGTGGCATGGGTCTCCTGAGGGAGTGCAGCAGGTTGGGGAGCCCCAAGCCTGCAGCTGGCAGCCCACATCCACCTTTACTTTGTACACAAATCTGTGTGGGTAGAGCACATGCCCCTACCCCACTCCCTCCCTCACTGTGAAGGACTTTATCTTCCCCTCCTGCCTCCCCATTCACCTTCCCTCCCATAGACTTACCTTCAGGTAATTGCTCTTCATGCTGCCTGGCTGTATTCCTGGCCGCATGCATATGTGCGGGCATGCATATGCACGTGGTGCCCCTTGTGACCCAGTCCCAGAAGCCCCAAGCAGCCTCTTGCAAGCTGGAATACTCCCAGCTTCCAAGGGAAAACCTGTCATTTCCCACGGATCTGTGCATGATGCTGTAAATTCAACAGAAATGCTGTCCCAGGGTCATGCAGCCCAAGGCTGGGGCTTGAGGTTTCCATTCTGGGACTGTCCTACCCAATTAGGGACAGGCGGTTACCTTACTCCACCAGACCACCTGCCAACTGGGGCTGTTCTGACCTGGATCAATATGCTATGGCACCCAGGCGCAATGGACTCTGGCATGATATGCACCAGACTTTATTGCATTGCACTAATTGCATGTGTAGATGTGCCCAGTCTCTTCAGTGCCAGGAGGTTAAGCAGGAGAGAGCTCATACTCCCTCATATCAGTACCCTTCCCCTTTGCCCTTTGCCTTGAACATCTGCCTTGTCTCCTCAATCTCTGTTCCACATTTCTTTACTACTGGTCATCCTTTTCTCTCCTACTCCTTGGGATATCATTCCCCAGGATATCACTCTTTCCCCCACCCACACTTAATTCAGGTCTGTTTTCATATTTCATAGATTTCATAGACATTTGGGCTGGAAGGGACCCCAGAGGATCATCGAGTCCAGCCCCCTGCCCCAGGGGCAGGAAGTCAGCAGGGATCATAGGATCCCAGCAAGATAAGCATCCAAATGTGTCTTGAAGGCATTCAAAGTGGGTGCTTGAATTGCCTCCAGTGGCAGTCTATTCCAAACCTTGGGGGCTCGGACAGTGACGAAGTTCTTTCTTATGTCCAGCCTGAATTGGTCACAGTGGAGTTTGTGACCATTTGATCTTGTCATCCCTTGGGGGTCTCTGGTGAACAGATGTTCCCCCAGATCCTGATGAGCACCCCTGATAAACATATAGGTGGCCATCAGATCACCCCTGAGCCTGTGTTTTTCCAGGCTAAAGAGCCCCATGTCTCTCAGCCTGTCATCATAAGGTCTGTTTTCCTGCACTCTGATCATGTGCGTGGCTCTCCTCTGGACTCTCTCAAGCTTTTCCACATCCTTTTTGAATTGTGGAGCCCAAAACTGGACACAGTACTCCAGCTGTGTCCTCACCAAGGCTTAGTACAGCAGAAGAATGATGTCCCAGGATTTGCTTGAGAAGCATCTATGGATGCAAGCTAGCATTTTGCTTCCTTTACTAGCTGCAGCATCACACTGAAGCTCATGTTCATCTTGTGGTCAACCATGACCCCCAAGTCCCTTTCATCTGTAGTGCTAACCAGCGTAACACTACTGAGCCTATAAGCATGGTGCAGGTTTTTCCTCCCAAGGTGGAGAACCTTGCATTTTCCGGTGTTGAACACCATCAGGTTCTCTTCTGCCCATTTAATGAGTCTGTCCAGATCTGCCTGGATCACCCTCCTGTCCTCGGGTGTGGATGCTTTACCCAGAGTTTGGTGTCATTAGCGAACTTGGCCAGTCTGCTTATGACACAAAAGTTCACATCATTGATGAAGATGTTAAACAGTATAGGCCCTAGGACAGAGCCTTGTGGGACCCCACTGGTCACAGGACACTGAGACGATTGGCTCCCATCGACCACCACCCTCTGGGTCCTACTGCAGAGCCAGTTCCCAAGCCAGCAGATCGTGGTGACGTCAAGGCCACAGTTAGCCAGTTTAGCCAAGAGGTGATCATGGGATACCAGATGGAAGGCTTTTTTAAAGTCAAGGTATACAACGTCAATCTCTTTCTTATTTCTTGGTGGGCTGACCACTGAATTCAGCTCCAGCATACACCTTGGGTGAGCTTCTATATATAGGCACTTCATTTGTTGTATATATTGCCTTCTTTCATTGTCATGGCTTAGAATCATTATATATTCTTTGGAACTTGCAGGTACCAGCACCCACAGGCATCAGTCAGAATCCTTTATGCTAAGTGATGAACAAAAAACATGTATATTTAGTCCCTGCAGGTCTTATTTTGTGCTCTTTGGAAACTAAGGGTAAACGTACAATATAGCTTTAGTGCTCCTGGGGAAAGGAACATCCCCCACATCTGCTCTTCTCACATACTCCAAACCCAGAAACGCAGCAATGAAGCTGTTCTGAGGTGTCACCCAATGCTAATCTTTACTGAATGGATGGCCCCTGGCGAGTCTTCACTGCTGAACTTTTAGGTTTGACAGGTACAAACTGGAGGGGGTTGCCAAAGTGTACTTGAATGCCCTTGTGCAAGAAAGTCAGGGATGTAATGGAGACATTCCTTAATGTGAGGTCAGAAGCATTACAGAAAGATCACCAGGAACATTGTCTGTTTAGGTTTTCATAGAAAGGATTGGAATTAAAATATGAGTTGATATACAGCACTGGCCATAAGGGAAAGAAGGAGATGAGACAATGAAATGGAGATTTTATTACCTGGTTGGGGAGTTAGGGTAAGGAAGCAGTGGTAGAAATTCTGCTGCAGACACTAAAACAACTGCCACATGCATTGAATGATTATTGTGACCCTAGACAAGAGGGGACAGGAAGGCAGTATCTTCTTGCATGAAACCTAAGACAGAAAGAGGGAGGAGATGCAAATGTCACTGTGATGAAAGCTTTGGCACCAATACAAAACTCTGAGGATATAAAAAAATAAATAAATAATCATGTATGGCACACCTAATTCCCATGTAGCAGAAGAATAAATACTGTATATTACTGCCAAAGAAATGGGATAAATCCTTTCAAATTGCGTGGGCAGCTAAGCTATAGATGGAAAAGGTCAGAACAACTGAGAGCCCTTAACACAGTGCAGAATAAGGCCATCCAAGAAAATCCTAGAGGCAGGAAGGAGACAGACTAATTCAGACCCTGACTTATTGTGCACACACTGGGAAGTTTTGTAGAAAAAAAGGCCAGGATATCAGACAAAGTGCAAAAGACGATAGGAATAGAAGCATTTCAAAATTGACGTTACAGTCTTTCCATAAAGGCTAAGTACAGATACTCAAAAAGCCTGAATTGATTCAATTCAATAATCTTTGCAGATTAGTCTAACCTGTGTAGATTGAACCAAATACCAAGGGAATAGACATTCACGTTTGCTTCCAGAAGTGCAGTCACACGGCTGCAGTGGCTCAGGCTAGAAACGGGGGGGGGGGGGGGGGGGAAAGGGGGCCCCC
>NW_017729004.1:63765755-63769226 GCF_001723915.1 Gavialis gangeticus | reverse complement strand
GGGGCGGGGGGAGGGGGGGGGGGGGGGGGGGGGCTAAAGTGAGCCCTCCTTTTCCTTTCACAGCAGCCACAAGGCTGGAGGGAAGCTGAGTTTGGAGTGAGACAGTGTGTGGCCAGGCCTTGGGAGGCCACTGAGTATGATTGGGGAGGGTTTAAACCCCCATCCTGGCTTGCAGGGACTGTTGCCCTGTGGAATCAGGCCAACATTCAGAATCTCAATATCACGCTGTTAGACAGGTGGGCGCGGTGTACAATTGCACATACACTCACACAAAAATCAATTAGGTGCACACACACACCCTAGGTGCATATACCCCCACCAGGCACAGACACACACACTACCAAGTCAGGCACATATACATCCAAAATTACCAGCCTAGGCACATGCACACCTATCACCAGTTCAAGCACCTACACACTATACACACCAAAAGTTAGGCAAAAATCAAGTGTCCTTACCCACACACCCAATACACATGCACAAATCACTAATTCATATATCACACACACAATGACATATGTACATATATGTATATTCACCAGTTCGCACACGTACCACCCACCTACACATACACAAAGGTGAGTTCCTGACTTGGATGGTACGGCATGTATGTGTGTGTGTTTGGGCTACCTATGCTTGGGGTGCTTGGTAATTGAAGAGCAAGTGGCAGAGGTCAGGGAAAAGGCAGTGGGGACAAGGCCATAACAGTGGCAGAGATCAGGGGGAAAGGCAGTGGGGATGAGGCAATAGCAAAGAAATAGGGGTTTGCAGGCAGAGAAGAGCTAAGGACGGCTGAAGCCAGAGGAGCATGGGACAGGTGTTGGAGGTGGTGGTGAGCCAGAAGCAGGAGAGGGAGAAATGAGACAGAAGTTAGAGGGGCGAGGAGCAGAGATTGGAGCAAGGCCGGACTGTAGTAAAGCAAAACCCAACTCAGGGGTCCAAATAACAGTTTTATTAAATGAACACTGTACTGCACAACTTGACTCCCACACACACACATACAATGGTAGCAGGAGAAAGAGACTCAGTGGAAGGGTTGGAGTCCAGGTAGGGGAAGAGAAACAGAGTCCAAGTTCTTGGTTGAAGAGAGGGTGGGAGTGATAGCTACCTATCCAGGCTGGAGGGGGTCCTCAATGGCCAATTGAGGTTTTTCTCCAGCAGGCGTTGTCCAGAGGGGGTCGATGGCAGTGTGACATGGAGCAGGTCTGGTCCAGATGAAGATGGTGTCCCAAGGAGTCAGTCTTCACTACCCCTTTTTATGGGGCAGACTACCTATGATCTCCTATGGGGAGGGCATGTCTAGGCAAGGTCAGCCCTGTTCCAGATGGTTCCAGATGTTCATACTGAGCATGTGCAGCCTTGGCACAATGGTGGGTTGCCTCATCTTTTGTTTCTTGAATGCTGAGGGTGGTTTCAATGGTTGGGTCATTGGTCCAGGTATTGGTTTTGATGGTGGGGTGATTTAGTAGGGGGTCCTGCTATCATTGTGTTTCACTCATCCATTCACTCTTTTGTTTCAGGCATTCAAGGA
Source organism: Gavialis gangeticus (assembly GCF_001723915.1). NCBI lineage: Eukaryota > Metazoa > Chordata > Crocodylia > Gavialidae > Gavialis > Gavialis gangeticus. Next base: position 63,767,695 of record NW_017729004.1, on the reverse strand, counting down.
AAACCAATTTATATGGGAGAGGTTATAGACTTAAATGTGAGTCATAATTGCAACATACTTACATAACAAGGCATGGGGACAAGATGGGAATGGATACTTGACATCACTTTACAGACACAGGCCTAAACCATACAATATTAACATAAAACAATAAAAAACAATGCACAAATGATAGGAATACAATATAATACTATATAAAACAGTAAAAATCAATACAAACATAACAGAACACTACTTAAAATATATTAAAAGGGGTTTATTACAATAATAGTATACAAGAATATATCTTAGCTTACCTAGTACTACTTGTAATCATTTATAAGGGATAGAGAGGGCAGAGAGAAAGTCAGAAATGGTTCGGGAAGGGGAGGGAATGTATTTTTAAATAATAAAAAAGAAAACCTGGGGGTTTTGCTACATATCCTCCCCGCCCAAATTTCTTTTTTTCTAATTGATTTCTGTGTGAGTGTATGTGCAATTGTACACCACACCCACCTGTCTAACAGTGTGATATTGAAATGCTGAGCACTGGCCTGACCCCACAGGGCAACAGGAGCCCATCCGGGGTGTGCTTGGAGGGGGAAGGGGGAAGCAGCCCTTGGCAGTTTTGTCCCTGTGGGAGGGGTGTGTGGCCAGACAACAGCCAGGGCAGTGCCTCAGGCAGCACTTCAGCGCCTCGGGGGATGGAGAGGGATTATACTCCCCATCTCCCCACTCTCCCACTGGCATGGGGACCCCAGTCAGGGTCTGCCCGGCTTTCCTGCCCACTGGCTGTTCACATGGTGGGGGGCATGGCCAAAGTCTGCTCGGGCAGCATCTCAGGTGGAGTGGGGGCAGGAAGGGGGATTAGACTCCTCTGTCTCCCCGCTCTCCCACCAGCATAGGGACCCCAGCCAAGTCCTGTTCAGCTTTCCCCCACTCTGGCTGCTTGTGCAGCAGGTGGCTGGAAACAGCCCAGGCAGCACCTCAAGCACAGGCAGCAGAAGGCCAGGGCCAACAGGGCTTAGCCCCCACATACTTTTTGCAGTGGCCCGTGACAGCAGCAGCACTATGACACTGCTGTCCCACAACGCCTGGCACTGCTCTGTGTGCAGCCAGTCTGCCACTGCCATGGAAAGCATCAGCATGCACTGGCTTTGTAATGGCCCTGTGGGAGAGGGGACGGGGGTTAGGCAGGGTTCAGCCCACCGAAATAATATTTCCCCCTACCGCTTATGGCCTCAGGCAGAGTGGGGTCAGGGAGGGGGATTAAATTACCCTGTCTCCCCTCTCTCCTACTGGCATGGGGACCCCAGCTGGGGTCTGCCTGGTTTTTCCCTCTCTGGCTTTTTGTGTGGTGGGGGGCATGGCTGGAGCTGGCCCAGGTAGCACCTCAGGTGGAGAGGAGGCAGCGAGGGGGATTAAACTCCAATGTCTCCCTTCTATCTCACTGGCATGGGGACCCCAGCTGGGGTCTGCCTGGCTTTTCCTCCATTGGCTGGCTCTTGCCCCCCCCTCCACCTGAGGCGCTGCCCGGGCTGGCTCTGGCCATCTCCCACCATGCAAGCAGCCAGTGGAGGGGGGAGGGGACGGGCAGACCCTGGCTGGAGTCCCCATTCTGGTGGGAGAGAGGGGAAATGGGGGGCTTAATGGCAGTCCCTCCCCACCCTTCACCTGAGGCTACTGCTCGGATGGGTTATGGCCATGCCTCGCACTGCTAGAGCAGTGAGCTGGGGGAAAGCTAGGCAGACCAAGGCTGGAGTCTTGTGTGGGTGGGAGAGGGCAGGCAGAGGGGTTTAAACCCCCTCCCTCCCCCATGAGCCTGCTCACCCATGCCCTGCTGCCCCCTGCACTCCAGCAGGGAAAAGTCTGCCAGGGGCTCCTCTGCCTCCACCAGGCAGATCGGGTTGTAGCATCCAGGTTTCCTACCCCAGCCCCTTGTCAGCTAGTCCTCACTGCTC
>NW_017729004.1:63747535-63760755 GCF_001723915.1 Gavialis gangeticus | reverse complement strand
CTGCCCCCTGCACTCCAGCAGGGAAAAGTCTGCCAGGGGCTCCTCTGCCTCCACCAGGCAGATCGGGTTGTAGCAGCCAGGTTTCCTACCCCAGCCCCTTGTCAGCTAGTCCTCACTGCTCCAGCTGGGGAGCAGAGGGGTGGAGCCAATACTGCTCTACTAAGCAGACAGCATAGCTTAGCTCAGGGCTGCAAAGCATGCTGGGGAACTCTAATTTAATTTGAACCAGGAAGGGATCTGGGACAGAAATTTTATAAATTGGTTTGACTTAAATCAGTTAAGTCTGATACTTCATTCAACCAGGTTTATCTTAAACCAGTTTTGGCCATTTTGAAATTGGTTTATGTGCACTGAACTTCTGTTCTATTACAGGATTAAACCGATTTCTGATCACTTTAACTGGTTTATGTGTAACTTCTGTCCCTAGCAAAAAAGGGATCACTGTATGCAATGATTGATAGTGCAGAATATTTAATTTAATATTAGGAATAGTGCCAGTTACTTCTTTTTTGATATGATTTTATTCAAGTTTTTTCTACCAGATCTAATAACAATTTATTCTATTCTGTACTATTAGAAGATAACTTTTAACCACTAGAAGACTGAAATAGTCTTCTAAAAATGAGATGGGGTGAGGGACCTAGACTGTTTCATAATAGAATTCACCAGGTTTATGGTTGGAGAATACAATAGTTTAGGGCTGTTCTTGAAGTAGTTGTCTGAGTGTGTCCTGTGTAGATTTGAGTATTTGGTAATGCCATGATGGGACTGAAAAGGAATTTGTTGGAAATATATATTTTTCCCCATGAATGCATTACTGTTTTCTGCTTTCTTTAAATTTTAAAATAATATTTTATTTTATTTTATTTTTTTCTAATTTTATTCTCTCTATGTTTAAAATCTTAGAAACTGGTGAAAGCTAGAAGTGGAAGTCAGGTTGAGTTATGCTGGTACTCATGAGGACACTCAAAACCTCTTGGGTTAGTGCATTGCTTGGGTATCTGTGGTGGCTCTGGTGCATGTGCTCCAGAGTAAAACTGAATAAGGAAGAATTTTTTTTTAACTGTGTCAGATTGTCATGTACCCTAGATTTTGCTTTATTTTCTGCCCTGTTGTGTGGAGTATGGTCTTCTTCCCAGGATCATCTGAACATATTTTAATCTAATTCCCTACCACTGCAATGGCAAGTCACTGGCAGTGCCCTTATCTCTGTAGCACTAGTCTTGCTAGCACTTTGTAGGCTTTTTATGCAGGTGCTTTGTAGCTGTGGTGTATGGGAGGGTTGGACTAGGTATTTTTTGTGGAACCTTTCAGAAAATTGGTTGCCTGTGGATTCATGGCCTAAGACAGGGCTTGGAAATTATTTCAGCTGATGGACCACCAAATGAGTTTTGGTGAGCTGTTGAGGCCTGTGTACATAATCTTTCAGAAAATATCATTTTAACAAGTTATAGATACAAAACAAATCATACTAAAAATCAAACATCTACTGTAACATATTTTAATTCTATTTCAAAAAAGTATGTTTTGTCCTGATTTTTTTGAGTAGCATATGTAGGGCATAATAGCTCAAAATAAAGTCTTACTCTTGCATATTGTATCTATGGGTGGGTGGGGGTATGTGTGTGTGTGTGGGGGGGGCTGGACGTGTAGAGGGGCTGCCTTAGTGCTAGGTCTGGCTTCCTTCTAGATACTTGGTTGCCCACAGGTGGCTGCTCATCATGCCAGGTGGGCAGATTGGGTGGAAAGCAGCCAGGAGCTGGAACTGGAGCCCCATGCACTGGGGCAGGAGCTATGCAGTTGCAGCTTTCTCCCTTCTGCAGCTGGGCACATGTTGCCATGGCTATCTCCACTTTGCCACGCTACCTGCTGCCCAGAGCAGTGCAGCAGGGGCAGGAGGAGGAGGAGAAGGAGCCACTGAAGGCAGGGGAGATGAGCAATACCTGTGTGGCTGCTGCAGCAACAGGAGCGCCCCACCAAAAAGCTGTATGCATTGGCTGGGGCCGAGGCATTGCTGTTGACAGGTGGGGCCTGGCATCATACAGAGCACCATGGGGATATGGGGGCACATATGATCAATTGATAGGCCTTATTTTGTCTACCCCTGGCCTAGGAGGTTAATTCTAACTCTATGTTCCTGTTCATGTATTTATTCCACACGCATTGCTACGGTTTCTGAGGCCTTTCTGCTAAGCAAAGGCACTGGCTTCTGTCACATGCAGTTCTTTTCTTTCTCTCTTCTTTGCAGTAGAAAAATTCTGGATATTTTTGTTTCTCTCATGCTTCATTATGTTATTAGTAAATAACCAGACTGAAGAAGCATTCTTTACAAGTATCATGAAGTTTTCTCTAGTTTTGAAGTTACTGTGTTTGCCTGAAATATCCTATTTTTTGACCTTCAAGAGTGTCCTACATTGCTTATCTGTATTCTTTGGACTCTGAGGAGGTGGCTAAGGAGGCAACAGTATCTTTACTTGATATATTTTACTTAGTTTCTTTGTTATGTGGAAGGAGAAGCTGCTGACTATGTTTATGTGCTATATTATTTCATGTTCTGTAAAAAGTGGCGTGAGTATGGGATAAAGGTGCCTACAGCATTTTCTTTCTTATACATTGATATAAACAATAGCAATAAATAATGTGTCAACATACTACTCACATCCTTCTAGCAGAGGCATAGTGAGCTCTTTCAGTGCCCATGGCAGAGGTTGAGCGGGGAGCAGAGAGGGGACTTATGCTAACTGTAGGTCTCTGTCAATGTTGTTACTGACCCCATTAATGTTGTCCGTGGGTTAGCTGTTACAGGTCTCATCAAACTCCTTCAGTTTGGATGGTTTATGAGTGCACTGTCTCTGATTCTGTGCCTGTAACAAACTTGTTATTCCAAGAAAGAGACCATAGGGTTTGATGATTAGTAACAAAAACTCAGCCAGGTTTGTTGTCCACAACCCTAGGTACTAGTGTCTGCGGCCAACTGATACACACTGATAATCAGGACATTTGCTTGCATGATAGAGGCATGAATATAACCCTTAAGACTTGTGCAAAGTATTAAGGGTTTCCAGACCCCGTTTTATACAGTGATCAAATCAAATTCATGTTCACAGCATACACATCCATAGGCAAATCTAACAATTCAAAAAGGGGAGTGCAGGAGACGCAACTGGAGCTGTAAGGGTGGTTGAAGTTCCCTGCCCCCATGGGCAGACTGCACCATAGCAGCAGCTGTGAGGACTTTTTGGAATCTTTAATATTGGAAGATAAATCTGCAGATAAGTTTTCCTCTTTCCGCAGATCTCAGCACCCCTTCCTCTCCAGTCTAGGCACCTTCCTTCTTCTCTTATTCCCCACTTCCCCTCTTCATCATGGGTTTGCCTAGGCTCTTGGATTTGTCTCTAGCTGCAGGAAGAAGGAGACCTGCCCATTGCAGTGGCTGCCCCCAGCTGACTCACGAATAGGGGAATCCCCAGGGATTTTTGAGAGTGGCAGCATGGGATACTTGGCTTGGTTGAGGGCAGCAGCAGCAAGTGGGTTACCAGTATTCCTGTTCCCTGCCCAGTACTTCTGCATGTGCTGCCTCTGGCAGGGAGCAGGTGCTGAAAAGGGGAACCACCCACCACTGTCCCTGGCTGCAGGTTTTGCTCACTCTGCACCATGGGCAACTGGTGCCATCTGAGTCAGGGGGGACACTTGCCCCCCCACCAGCCAATCAGTGACCAGAGGGGGGATCACCCCTATGGCCAATTGCACTGACTGGGGGGGGTGCCAGGGTTGCACCCAGAAGTGCCAGGGGAGCTTCTCCTGGTGCCCCCACTCCCTGGCCAGTGCTCTCAGCAGGGGGCATGGGGCTGTGCTGCTCCTGCAGTGGCAAAGGCTCTTGCAGGGAAGGGCCATATTAGCATCCCCTCTAAGTCAGTGCCCAAGGCAGGTCCCCTGTTCAGTCCCTGCCCCCTGGATTGTATGACCAGAAATGTAAAACCAGCAAAAATGTTAAGCACCAAATTCAGTTTTTCAGTGTGGAGAAACATATATAAGCTTTCAGAAGTCAAAGCATAATCACAAGCAAAATAAAAGAAAATCATGATACAAGGAACAGTAGGACATAAGGGTTTTCATGGGCACATAGTTATCCCATGTAGCAAGGCAATACAGACATTGGATCTGGCAAGGCAATACAAAGAGATCTTCAATGAATGTGATGAAAGAATATGTGGTCACTCACCATAGCTATAGAATATGATAGATTCACACGGGAAGGCATGAGAAAGTACGTTAACCTTGGAATTGGATCCCTACATGTGTCCTGGGTATTACCAAGCATACAGTAAGATTTCCAAGGATAGAGGAGGCTGTTAAACAAAAAAGCTGGAAGGCTTGCAGGGAAATGTGATCATCTAATTAGTTGAAACTAGCACAGAGTAGATCAATAGAACAGAATTATGAGGAAATTACCAGGTCATCTGAGGAGCTGCATTGGCCCCAGAACACTTGTTAATCTGTTGGGCTTAGATCCTATTTCCCCTTCACATGCCTAAGTGGTGTTTATATAGCCACATAACTACAGTTTCTGACACATATGCACAGTTTGGATTTCAGCACAGCAACACCTATCTGACATTTCTTTACTGACCAAGGAGCTGTGTGGGCAGAGCAGAATCACTCAGGCACATGCGTAACACCATGCAGAAACTTAATTGCACCTGGTTACATGGACAAAATCTTAGTCACAGAAGAGCCATAAGTAACAGGTTGGAGGGAAGGGAGGGCTCTCCCACTTTTAGCCCAAGAGTCTAGTTGGACATATACTCAGTGAATACAGATCTGCGTTCTAAGTCCCACTCCCTTAGAGGGTGCTAGCTTTCCAGCAAGTGCTCTAGCCACAAAGCCACGGGCCAAACATTGCCCAGAGTGTGCTGCACCTCTTTCCTTGAAGCTCATCTGCTGCATCTTGTTTTTATTATTCATTTTATAAAAAGCAGGGGACAAGCCTGGAACAAGGGGCTGCTTTGCTTCTGAGGCAGCATCCATTTCATTGACCCAGTCTCTTTCTGCTCTGCTCTTGTCCTTGCCTCACATATCTTCCTTTCTTGGCTGCCCAATAGACCAGCTTCAGTAGGAGGTGTGGAGGGTGTTTAGGTGGTTACATCACTTTTCTGGGAAGTAGGAGATATAGGCTGAAATGCTCCTGGGTGAGGAGGGATCCAGAACCTGTGTTACCTGATCCTGAATGACTAGACTTTTGGGCTAGCAGATGGGAAGTAATCTCCTCCAGCAACTGTGCTGTCAGGATGATCATATTTCATCACAGGGCATGAGCGCCAAAAACTGCAGTTACTTAGACTCATGGGGGGTGTCCAGACGTGCGTGGACATTTGGTTCTCTGGGGACAAGTAGCAGTGGTGCAAGTTGTTCCAGGGGAAGTAGGGGAGGCTGGGGCCAGCACAGTGCTGGCCCCATCAGCCTTAACGGGTCCTGGGGGCCTCCTGGAGCTGCAGCCATGGTCTTCCTGCTGGATGGAGTCAGGCCAGCAGCTGCAGCACAATTCTGAGTGGCTCAGCTCTGCTTCTTAGCAGTGCATACTGCCTGAGTGTGCACCGCTTTGGAGTTTTTTCTGCAGTTTTGTTCTCCGTTTATTTTGTACACCTGGATATCACTGGACTGTGAGGTATGTGGTGCTGCAAGTGTGTTTGCAGAGCCACATATATTGCATGACCATGCTTGTTTAGCTTGTGCCAGCCCTAGTTTTCCCTGGGAAATGCCTGTGCCATGCACCCTCTGGTGCATAGCAGATTATCCTGTGTGGGGTAGGGGAGGCTGGGGCCAATGCTGTGCTGGCCACAGCAGCCTTACTTGAGGCCCTGTGGGCCTCCTGGGGCTGCAGCAGTGGTGATCATGCTGCTCAGGTGGCCAGGCTCTGGTTTTGAGTGGTGAGCACTGCCCCTGCGCACACTAATCTGCTTTCTTTTTGCATGTTTTTTTTTAAACCCCTGGATATCCAGGGGTCAACTCTCCCCCCACTCTGCACTACTCTCTTGCAGCCTGGAGAACTGATGAATGTGCAGTATGTGGCACTGCAAACATGTCAGTGGCACCACATACCACATGCCCGTGCTTGTCTGGATGCAGCCATTGGGAGCAAATCTGCTCCCAACAGGGAACATGTGTAGATGTGCTTCCAGGTAGGCTTACTGCACAGTATTTTTACTGTGCAGTGAGCCTACTTCAAATTAATAGCACATGTAGGTGCATCCACCGAGTGTTTAAAACTGTGTCACCTGCTTCCCAGCAGAGGACTGTAACCACCCAAACAGAGGCTAGTCCTGTGAGTGATGAATGCTCTTTGTCCTGAACTCCCACATTCTCAAAAATCTTCAGTGTTTAAGACATATTTCAGGAAGTAAAAAAAAAAAAAAATCTAAGAACAGATTGTGATGAGAGAAATAGAAAAAGACAGTTCAATTTATGGAGCATTGCTTTATCATTATATTGAAAAGAGCAGTTTAATGTTTAATCAACTTTAAGGCCTTTCTCTATTGTGACCCACCACAAGTTACATGAAACAAATACTGTATTACAAAGTGACCCTTTCTTGAAATGACAATTGTATCTATAAATCCTTAAGTACATGTCATGCATACCAACCTAGTTTCTGAATAGATTTAGTGTTTTTCTATAGTTACTTTAGGTAATATATTCTTTATCAACTTTGCCACAGTATTCAGGAGAGACAGTTTCTTGTAAAGTGGTTAATAGAGATGATAACCTGGGGCTTAACAAACATTCATTAGTACAGGGATTTACGATACCATTTTGTAATCCCTGTAGGATCTTCTACCTACTGCTGTACTTCATTTTAGAACAGTGGTCACCAACTGGTCAATCCTGATCAACCGGTCAATTGGGGAACCCCTGACAGTCAATCTCAACTGTCAGAGATTGACTGTGAGAGACTTTGTGATTGGGAGTAGACGGGACACAGTCCAGGAGTGGTGGGATGTAGAAGCTGCAGGATGCATGACACTGGGCTGAGCCATGCCCCCTGCTGCTAGGTGAGTGGAACCCTGGTTAGGCCAGGCTGGCGGAGGGTGAGAACCTGTGTGACTTGTCCAGGCATGCAGTGGGGCTTCCGCCACTGCACACACCTTGGCAGAGCCTCGGGGGTCATGTGCCCCCTTGATCTGTGCATGGGGCAAGCCAGCTGCTGCTGTGTACTGGCCCTTGCATGCCTAGCCTTGCTGCATCTCAGGGCTTGGGGCTCAAAGCCTGGGATGCAAAGCTCAGAGTGCAGTGCTAGCCACCTCACCCCACACATAGATGGGGGGCACATGCCCCCAGGCCTCTGCTGGGGTGCGTGCAGTGGCAGGAGCCCCACTGTTCACCTGGATGAGCTGCCTCGGCTCTGACCCTCCCCTGGCCTAACCTTGGCTTCATTCTCCCCTGCCCCTACCCAACTCCCTCCCTCATCGTGGGGGCCTCAATCTGCCCCCCGACTGATCAGCTGTGGGTGGGGGTGCGCATGGTAGATTGCCCTTTTTTTCTAAAAGTGATCTTCACCTTAAAAAGGTTGGAGACCACTGTTTTAGAATCCTTCTTTGGCAACTCCTTGCAGTCAAGGATGATTGTCTTCCATAATTGTCTTATTGGTGGGTCTGAAGATGGCTGATGAGGCTGATCTGGGATTGACAAATTCTGCTGCTATTTCAAAATCCAGAGGTATAATAAAAACAAATATGTTTGCTTTAGTCTGTACTCTAGTTTTCACAAAAATATTATTACATTTCCATATATGGGAAATGAGAGTAATCATGACAGCCATATATTATTCTTATATAATAAAGGGCTTAGTCTGTCTGTAATGTTGTTGGAGCACTCTGATTGGTAAGTGAAGCAACCAGTCAGAGTGAGGAGCTCCGCCATGATTGCAGGGACAGAGGGGATGGAGTAGGCTCTGTCCCTGCCATAATGGTGGTGCTCTGCTGCCTCCAAGGAGCAGGGCTGGGGGGCAAGGCCAGTGATGCTGGAGGTGGTGGCGGTGCAGGGTGCTGGCAGAGGGGATGGAGGGGGGGTGGTAGGGCAAGCTGCCCCCACCCCTTGCTCCTGAGAGGTGGTGGCAGAACAGGGTAGTGGGTGGTGACACTTCCCCCTCCTCCCTTCCCCTCATCATTCTTGATGGGCAATTCACTAGTAAAATTATATTAGGGATATTTCATATTATATATGATGTAAAGTATATTAATTGTATATGATACTATACAACATAATATAGTTATTGGTGTTGCAGAGCTCCTTAGAATGTCTAACTGCAGTATGATTTTAAATCTTTGTGAATCTACTCTCTCTTGCTCTCTCCCTCTGGCTTTCTCCCTCTGGCTTTGAATGAGCTGCCCTGAATAAGGAATTACTTTATAAAATGTAACTTTTTTAGTTTCTGGATTCTGTCTCATCTGAGTGTAGGGCATGGGAATTTCTTTGCAATGGTGTTCCTGTGGGATCAGTCTTGGGATCTGTCCTGTATACTATACATCAGTGACCATAGTGTAAGAACCAGATGTACACATACGACATTTGCAAGTGACACAAAGTGGTGATGCTCCTCCTAGGATTATCTGAGCATATTTTCATCCAACAATTTCCCCGCCACTGCAGTATGAAGGCAGTGGGGGGCATCCTGTTTCATCAACTGTGGCAAGTGTATGTTTTTTTTTAAATAGACATCTTATGCTTTGCAGCTCTGTAGTATAAAAGGGACCAAGGTAGATGTTGTTGTGGACCTAAATGTTTTTCTGGGAATGAAGTGGATTGGATTTGACACCGGGAGGCCCCTTCTACCATTATATACCTGTGTTCCATTAAAGTCATAATGCCAATATTTTCATTTTTAACATAGTTTCTTTGTCATTTTGTGAAGCCTGATTCCCTCAGCCTGATCAGGCCTTGACCATGCATGTTTGTTTGGTTTTTTTGTGGGGGATACAGGGGAGAGGGAGAAACAGAATGTCATCTCTATTGAAGAGGCTTTTTCAGAATTTTGAACCAAGTTAAGAGTCTTGGTACCAATTTACCTTTCCAATGGAAATCATGCATCAGTTATGAAGAAAGTGTTCTTAGCACAGAACAACTCTGCCTTTTTTGTACTTTGCTTAAATTCACAGCAGTACTATGCATTCTCCTAATGATAAGATGAATTGATTCTAATCCTTAAATATAATATGCAGGTTGTTTTGGTTCCTGCAACTCTTTGGATACAGCAGTATGTTTATTTACTTGTTTGAGCAAGTGTGATCATACTCCCTTCTCCCTTTACATTGGCTGCCCAAAATGGCAGAATGATTGTAAAGTGTCTTTGTCAGTTTTTAAAGACCTAAAAATGATGGCTCTGTTTGAGATTCTTTCTTGATGGTTAAGTAGGTTTGCCCCTTTTAGGGATCCCACTGTTGAGTTAGCAGATCAAGTCATAAACGTGGCATGTGAAAATTACCCACTTTTAACATTTTTGTCCCTCCACTTTTAAAATACATGCAAAAGTTTCCATCTGAAAATTGTTTTCCCCATGTTGCCCCCATGTTTAACTAGCTCTGAATTTTTTTAAAAGTCTTTTTTTCCCCGTGTAGGTTGCCTTAATGAGAATTGAGTGGTCCTATGGTACAACAGAATATACCCAAAAAAATTTAAATAACATGATTCTACAGTTAAGTAATAGCAGAGGGAGAGAGGGAGGAAATGATGAAGAGAAAAATACGCTTTCAGATAAGATTCACAGAGCTAGAGTGTTCTGAGTCCTAGTGTGTCAACATTGCAGCTGGAGTTGTGATTGAAACATGGGTCTAATTTAGCTAGTGCAGATACTGATAACTGTGAAGTCACAGGATTATGGGCTTTGATGTGGGTTGGACAAGCCTACCTGAGACTCTGGGCGTATACTCAGAGATTGAAAACTGAACCATTGCAACGTCACTGGTGTCAGTACCTGAGCTACCTTAGATGATAGATTTCTATTCTTTTATAGGACAGAAAAGGAGACAGCACTGATAGAAGAATGATTCTCTCCTGAGGTGAACATATAGAGGAGGAGTACAGAAGTGTAGGAGCAGAGAAAATGAAAAATGAATCAGGAGGAAACAGTAAGTGAAATTCAGGCCCCACTGAAGTCAATAGTAAAAGTCATGCTAACTTCACTAGTGGTAGGATTTTGCCTGGTATCCAAAAGGGAATCTGTGATAGATGTTAGCAGAAATATTATACAATCTGATCGCTCTAACACAGAACATATGGCAAGGAAAAATAGTATTGCATGAACACATTTTTACTTGACAGTATCTCTGCAGTCATAATCAATTCCATCTCAGCTGCTGCAGGACACATGCATTACTCTGAGCTTAGTCCCTGGCTGTATTTATCAGAGCTGATCATAACCACCAAAGGGAAGAAATATCCCTTTGTTAGAACATATTACTATATGTTTACACCATTATGATGACAGAAGGACAGTACCCCTTTGGATATAGATTTTATTATTAGATTTTTACCAAATGCTTAACTAAATGATTGATAATATTTTTGTATAATTTGAAATTACACTTAATAATATGGAAATAATTTATTAAATGCAAGAAAATATGTCTATAAATTACCTTATTAATATTTGTCAAGAAAGGGATGATATCTGTACAACAATTAATTGAAATTCATTTTAATGAATTATTAGCAACCACCTAGGCATGTCAGTATCTAATCCACAGACTTTTTAAATGACATGCTTCTGAAAGCTTGATGCATTCTTTATAGTAGTCTTATAAATGTCAGGTTCTGCAATTATTAATGTGTGGGACACCAGGCAATTTAATCCCCAGTTGAACTCAGGACTTGATTGAAAAAAAACCCAGTAATACCTGTTATACCATTTTGCATCAATTTTTAATGATCCATTTTACTAATTGAAAAGTGTATTTTTTTCGTTTACTTGTCCCCCATGGAAAATCGATCTACAGTTTATAAGGCTAAGACCTGAATCAAACCAGGAAGGGTAAAATAAACATAACAAGCTAAATATTCTCTTAAATTTTAGTCAGACTGTGAAGTCACTAAAGTTTCATTGGTGTTAAGTTAAGCAAAATTTAGCCACCTTTAGTTTGTACCATTTATTGTAACTGCCCATAGCCTTGAATTTAGTCAGTAAACTGCATTCAAGGTTAACCTGCCTAGAAAAAGAGAATGCTGAAACTCTTACAGTATATTATCAACCCCTGACACGGTTGCAAAATGACTGTGAAGAGTATGTAGACCTATGTGAGTAAGAAAAGGTGTAAGGTGTGAGGGAAGAAGAGCACAGAGTCAATTTTTTATACCTGTAGCATGGGAGGATTAAGCATAGAACATTTCTATCCTGTTTGTTACAATACATGGATGGAATGTGGTTGTGACCTAGTATATCTCTAAAGAGCTGATTCTTACTTACTAACAAACACTTCATTTTGCCAGTAAGTATCTTTTTAAGAAAAGCACAGCATATTTTAGAACAAACTTTCCCAAACTGTGGCTCACAGAGCCCTTCCCATTTGTCTACAGAGAAGGGGTAGCCATGAGACACTATTGGCTTTGCCTCTTAGTGAAACAGGTTGATTTTTTTTCCCAGATTTTGAAGTGGTGGTGACATTTCTAGTTTTAAAATTTCACATAAAAAATGTTGAGAAATAGCATGCGTCTCCCAGCTATGTTTGGGTTGTCTTTTGTGTTTCTCTGACCTGGAAGGCATGGGACTAGAGATGCACTTAGGAACAAGTACTCTGTGGGTGTGTCTACATGTTCATTAATGTGTTTTTCCTAATGCATGTTAAATTTTCTACCTCCAATGCGAGGTACTAAATGAATGCACATTAGTCTGCCCTAATGTGCAGTAGCGTAAACACATGGTTTTTAGGTGAGGCTTAATGTACAGTAGCCTATTTTACTGCACATTAGCATAATAGCACTTTTTTACATGCCACTTTAATGCACAGTAAAATAGACTACTGCGCATTAAAGTGCACATGTAGATGCATCCTGCAAGAGCTGCTTTCTCAAGTAGATCCAGGATTAGGAAGAAGCTGTCACCAGATGGCACTGCCAGGACATAGGAAAGATTCATTGTCAGAGGGAGCAACTGAAGGAAAATCCTTCCTGAGAGACAGCTATTGAGATAGAAGAAGGAACTATCATCCCTCAGGACAACACAAATTAGGATAAGCAGCTGTGGCAAGGAGCCAATGTTGATGTCAAAGAGGAGACTGTCACTGGTACCACTGACAAAAGCTAACAAAAAGCTCCCCCTGGAAGAAGCCACTAAAACTAGAATGCAAGGTGCTAGACCAGGATGAAGGAGCTATGCAGTAAGTGAGAGAAAGGGTGGAAAATGGAAGCAGTGTAAAGAGACTGAGGGCTGAGACTTTGAAATAGTAGGATGCAAGCAAAGCTTGCAGTAGCAACAGAAGAGGCATTAGAGCAGTGCAAATTATGCAACTGCATGAGACCCTGAGCTGACAGGGTTCCCACTGCATTACAATTTTGCATTTCAGATGTTACATGGGAATAGGTGCTTGAAACTGAACATTTAAATTGCTCCTGAAAAGGCAAATTCTATTGCAGAGCAGAGATTAATGGTACAGGTTTGCTTTCCTGGGAGGAGGGGCCATGTTCCAAATGAGTTCTTAGAACAGACATGGTAGAACACCTTTTATTGACAAGATCTTGTGCTCTGACAGTAAATTGGTCAGTGTCATAGGCTGTAGCATACAATGAGTTTGTCAGAAACCTTACTTTCTGCTGGGCAATCCAGCAAGGACATGCCAGCCATGTCTACTGAATTCAGACACCTCAACTTCACCCTTACACTGGCCCTGTTATATAACTGGAGGTGCACAGTCCCACTAGGGGTAACGCTTGTCTGGACCCCACTAGGGGTAACGCAACCTGGTCCTGGCCACTGGGGATGACCTGGTGAGGGGACTGCAGGTCCTTGACCACCTGGGCAATAGCGATCATCACCTGCTGGAATTCACTATCCAGCGTAGGGTGTCAAGGGCTTATAGCAAGACTAAAGCCCTTGACTTCAGAAGGGCCAAATTCAATGACCTTCAGAGATTAGTGGGGGAGGCACTGAGGGCCCAGAAGGTAGAGGAGATGGCAGTCCATGAGGGATGGTCATACCTTAAGGGGGTGATCCTCCAGGTCCAAAGGATAACAGT
>NW_017729004.1:63746786-63747025 GCF_001723915.1 Gavialis gangeticus | reverse complement strand
GTAGGGCCCCTGCAAGACTCAAATGGTAACCTTGTGGCTACGCCTGATGAGAGAGCCAATATTTTTAACAGTTTCTTTGCCTCTGTTTTCTTGAACAGGGGACATCCCTCCTACCAGAGGTAGGGACAATCTCAGGGATAGCTCTATCAGGCCTTCGTTCAGCACAGATGTAGTTAGCAATCTTCTGGAAGGGCTGGACATTTTTAAATCTGCAGGTCCAGATGCCCTCCACCCAAGGG
>NW_017729004.1:63733471-63741786 GCF_001723915.1 Gavialis gangeticus | reverse complement strand
CTGACCCTAGCTACTATGAAACTATGAAACCACTCATGCACACACATATCTTCTGTAACATTCATTGTAGTTTTCAGGCTAGTAACTCTAACTTTTTAACAATAAACCAACCACCAGTAACTAGTATAAAGAATGTAGGAACATGCGTTCCTAACATGCTGGTAAATTTTCTTTAGTTGCCTTTCTGAGGATATCCCATCCTGGTGCTATAGGAGCTGTATGCTCTAGTGCTGGGCTAGAGGGCAGTAATGCTGTATGCCTTTTATGAGCTAGCCAGACAGAACAGCAAGGTGAGGAACAGAGGTGATATAGCAAACCACACATCATTCCCCACCCCCACCGTAGGCTAGAAGTAAAAGTACTTCTGTTGACACTATGTGGTTAATATCTGATAACAAATCATAAGAGAGCAGTGGAGGGAAAGCAGGGTGACATTTTAAAAGAAAACATTTAATTTTTTTCCTTGCAAAAAACTCTTCATTTCTAATTTTATTTATCTTTTATATAATAATATATCATGTTAAAGGTTGAAGTTGAAACAATATCAATCAGAATTGTGAGAAATATTGAATTTACTTTGCAACTAATTTCAAAATTTTCGTAAGTTTGATTTCTTCTGGATTTCTCTACATGTGACGCTATAGTGGTTGCTGTAGCAATGCACTATGGTGATGTAGCGTTAATGGGCAAAAGCCATGACATTGCAGCTACATTGTCATAGCAATGCACTCCTTCATAGTGTGCTGCTATGGCAATGTAGCAGCTAAAAATAACCGTGTGTGCCTGGTGTACTATGGGCTGTTACTGCACCAAAAGGAATTGCTAAACGATGGCACAGTAACAATGGCACCATGAGGCCATGTGTAGACATGCCCACTTAGTACAAAAAACAAATTTAAGTATCACCAAATCTTCCTGAAACAGAATAGCTGTTCTCCACGTGGCTCAACCTCTTATCTGATAAAAGGCCTAATACTGCATCCATGTGAGCAGTGGTGTGTAAAGTGCAGTGCTGGAAGCCAGTCACAGACCGTTCATGTCCCTATAGCATTATGCCTCATTTGGTTTCCTTTATGTAACCAAAATTGGAAACATTCAACCGTAGGGATGATTACTTCCATATATTGCATTAACCATTAAATGATTTGTGAAGAAATAACACTACCAAGGACAATGGCAACTTCTATCTGGTCTTTTTTTACTGCAACTCTTTCACAAATCCTTATTTTATGAATACAGTTTTCAGCACATCCCACAGAGCAAATATGAGACACGCTCTGACTGTTCTGACAAGGTTATGTATTCATGAATTGCTGAGTCACATTAGGAGATAAACCCCAATTCCCTGAAAACTGTAATTGAAGAGCTAACATCAGATCCATAGCAAGTGAAAGAAGACCCAACTGAACAACAACACAGAAGTGGACTGAAAAGCGTATGTCATTATATATAGCATAAACATTCACACATTTAAGACAGGTAAGTCATCCCTGGAATAAGTTATAAATTGCATCCATAGAGAAACCAAAGGGAAGGCACGCAAATATTTGTGCTAAATAATAACTTAAAACCTGGAACATGTACCAGCTACACAGTAGTCCGCCTAAATCTGCCATAGGATATGGCAAGGATTTCTTAGGCTGATATTTTTTATTGGACCAACTGTGTAGTTGGGATGAAGTTAGACAAGCTTTTGAATGCAAGCCATTCTTTGTCTGGGCTCTGATCGCAGGAAGCCAGTCCCAACATAGGGAAAAACAGCAGAGAGGAGGGGCTGAGAGAAATTCTAAGGGGTAGCAGGCACACAATTAGCCATAAACCCAATATCCATATTTAGTCCTTTGTTCTTAGTATCCAGCCAGCTTATGAATTTTTGTTCCTAAGTTTGCCTTTAAAACACATTAGGTAGATTTGCCTTGAGTATGAGGATAGCGAGGACAGAGAGGGAATGGCTGATCTCTGAGAAATGCGCTCCTAATGATGTGTGTGTTTCTCTTTCCTTTATATTTTTTCTCTGAGAGTTCATTCTGGTGCATAGATATTGTTTAGTTTCACCTATGAAGTTGCTATGAAGGCATCTGGTGCAGTGGATCAGATATATCACATTTTGGGAAAGGCATGTGTAGGAACCATGATGCTGATAGGTTTTCCTATGGGGGTGTTGATATTAGTGGCAGTAGAGATGTGCTGACATGTTAAACATTTCTTGCCATGGTAAAGCTGTGTTGCACTGCATCTTTGAGTATAGGCGGTAGTTGTTTGGTGAGAAAAATTCATAAATGGCTCATTTATGGAACACTATGTTTTATTCAACTCCTGAATTCTTTCCAGACAATATGGGTGAGATTGACCCTCCTCCCTTTTGATAGGCCTTGATCTGCTCTGCACGTTGCCCCCTGGAGACTGGCCTTCACTGACTGGGGAGTGGGGAGCGTTGGCTGATGTTCCCCCTTAGAAGCACTAGCGGCACTTCCGATTTTGCTGGTGTCACATCCGGTTTTGCCAGTGTCACTTCCAGTTTTGCCACTGGCGCTTCCGGGGTTGGTGATTGGAAGTGGGGGAATCCCCCCGGTCCACGATCGGCTGCTGGTGCCCCCTGCAGAGTCAGGAGGCGCCAGTCGGCCATGTGCCCCAGCCCCCTAACCATTTTCTTTGGTCTCTGCTGGAGTCTCTCCAAATTCTCCACATCCTTTCTATAGTGGGGGAACTCAAAGCTGGACATAGTAATCCAGATGTGGCCTCACCAGTGCAGAATAGAGTGGAATAAATACTTCTCCCAGTCTGCTGGTAGTGATTCTACTAATGCAACCCAGTATGCTGTTAGCTTTCTTTGCAACAAGGGCAGACTGTTAGCTCATGTTCAGCTCATTGTCTACAGTAATCACCAGGTCCTTTTCTGCACAGCTGCTGCCCAGCCAGTCAGTCCCTAGGCTGTACCAGTACATGGGATTCTTCCATCCTAAGTGCAGGACTTTGCATTTGTCCTTGTTGAACCCCATGAAATTCCTTTTGATCCAATCCTCTAATTTGTTTACATCACTCTGAATCCTAGCCCTACCCTCCAATGTATATACTACTTCCCTCCAGCTTGATGTCATCTGTGATCTTGCTGAGGGTACAATACATCCTATTTTCAAGATTGTTAATGAAGATGTTGAAAAAACTGGCCCCAGGACCAACCCCTGGGGCACTCCACTTTATACCAGCTGCCAACTAGACATTGAGCCATTGATGACTATCTGTTGAGCCTGACAATCCAGCCAGGTTTTTATACACTTTACAGTCCATTCATTGAGCCCATGCTTCCTTAGCTGGCTTGCAAGAATTCTGTGGGAGACAATATAAAAAGCCAAGTTCTTTCCCTGCATCCACAGAGCCAGTTATCTCATCACTGAAGACAATCAGGTTGGTCAGGCCTGACTTGCCCTTGGTGAATTTGACTGTTTCTAATCACCATCTTCTCCTCCAAGTGCTTAGAAATGGATTTTCTGAGGACCTCCTCCATGATTTTTCCCAGGACTGAGGTGAGGCTGACTGGTCTGTAATTCCCTGGATCCTCTTTCCTTCCTTTCTTAAAGTTGGGCACTATATTTGCCCTTTTCCAGGACCTCCCCCGATCCCCATGAGTTTTAAAAAATAATGTCCAGAGGCTCTTCAGTCACACCAGTCAACTCCCTCAGCACCCTCGGATGCACTTCATCCAGTCCCATTGACTTGTGCACATCTAATTTTTCTAAATAGTCCCTAACCTGTTCTTTCACCACTGAGGTCTGCTCACCTTCTCTCCAAACTGTGCTGCCCAGTGCAGTAGTATGGGAGCTGATCTTGCCTGTGAAGATTGAGGTAAACAAGGCATTGAATGCTTCAGCCTTTTCCTCATCGTCAAAATGAAACAAATGAAATCACCTTGATATCTCAGTCTGGAAGGAAACCTGATGAAGATGCATATAAGAAATGTTATGCAGAGTCAGATCACAGGTCCAGTTAGCCCAGCATCCTTTATCTCTCAGGGGGTGCATCTGCACATTCATTAATGCATTTCTGGTAATGCATATTAAATTTAGTACCTCCACTGTGAGGTATTAGAAAAAAGGTGCATTAGCGTATTTTAATGTGCATTAACTAAAGCACAGTTATTCTGATGCTTATATGAGCATTAAAATAGACTAATGTGCATTAAATGAATGTGTAGATGTGCCTGCTATCTCTCAGTGGCAGAGTGGTGGCAGCAGTATGAAAAAAGAAATTTTGGAAAGTATATCATAATATTGATGAAAAATCAGATGCAGTTAAATCCTCCAATCTCTGATATATGGAAACTTGTAACCTTTTGCAGATTACAGATCTCCACTACATTTCAGTGGGAGTATGATGTGGGCTGCAAATTGCTGGCCAGAGTAACAATAAATTCCGCAGGCCTGACTGTCACTCTGTAAAGATGCATTTTCTTTACAAGCCACCTGCTGTTTGGGGGGACCACTGACCACTTATGTGACACAATTGTATGATACAGTTAAATCATATAAATTGGAAAAGTTAAAAATGGACAGTTAGAGACTAATTACTTACAATATGACCCATCAGTGGGTCAAAGCAAGCTTGTTGCAATGAAAGGATATTTGTCAGACTAGTAAAAACTGTGCTTCTTGAATGAAGTAAAAGCAAGCAAGCAGTGAAAGAAATGAAGTGCATATAACTAAATGTGTCATAAAGGCAAAGTGCAAGGGTGAACAAAAGCAGTGACCAGATGTGCTGGTAATAAATGCAGAGATAATTACAATACAAAATAAAGGTGTGCAGCATAAAATGGGCAATTCTGTTTATTCAGTACAAGTTTTATTATGAAAGGTCACTTATATAAACATGCTCAGAATCGAGTGTAGTGTAGGCCAAGACATATTCCAGATTGATTTTCCCCATAATCATATCCAATTCCGGTTATACACTCTGAAATTCAGGATAACTCCTGCTAAACAAAAGATTGCCTTTTCAGCCTTCTTCACCATCTCCCATTCTCAGTATTTTAAAGAGCCTGGATCTTTCATGCTTGCTTCTCACTCTCACCAACTCCTTTAAGATTTTTACTTCTTATTTTCTCTAGTTTCTCTGGACTACTTGTTTTTCTTTTCTCCCTTCTTTGTGTCACAGGGCCAAAGTGCCTTTTACCACCACATTGTATTCAACTGCAATGCCTACTTGAAGATGACTCACTTCACCCAATTGCTAGCAATTCTAGTTATTAGTGAACTCACTGAGTAGAGGGAGTGTGACTACTGCTTCCTCCCTTGCTTTGTTTCTAGCCAGGATACTGCCTTCATATCATATCTAAAGCTGTGTCACCTAGCCACATCCCCACTGATTTCAGTTTTGGTGATTACTTACGGAGTTGTGGGTGATTACTGGTAGAGATGGAGAGAGACTCTGTAGAACCTGGCTTCAGTCTTCAAAGCCTTAACAAAGGAGCTACCTAAGGAAAGTCTGTATGGCACAGAAGACTCTTAAATAGATTCCAGGCCACAGGAGAGAATAGTAGAGGAGCGCGACAACAGGCTTCATCATGCACAACAGTTTCCAGCACGCTACCCAGTGCCTTGATAATGAGGTGGAGTGGCATCATTCCTTAGGGCTTATTAACTATATCGCCATTGCCCTTTAATTATATCATTAACATTTAATCATATTGTTAACAACATTTTGTAACCACAACTTAAGTGGGTGTTAATCTTAAAGCTAGGGACAGAAATTACACATAAACTGGTATAAGTGATTGAAAAACTGGTTCAAATCTATAACAAGACCGAAGTTCAGTGCACATAAACCTCTTTCAAAATGGCTGAAACTGGTTTAATACAAACCTAGATGGATCAGCCTTAACTGATTTAGGTTAAATCAGTATATTGAACTGTTTTCCCACATCCCCTCCAGATGCAAGTTAACTCACAGTCCCCCAGTATCCCAGGATGCTTAGCACCACCCCCACCAACACTCCCTCTCTGAGTGGGCAGGCTAGTTTTGCCCCATGTTGTCTGCTGAGCAGGGTGGCATGCTTTAGCAGTCCCTGACTTCAGGCCTGGGCCACTGCAGGCATGTGGCTGCATGTCTGGAATCAAAAGGCAATGTCTGTTCATTTGGGGCATCTATACATGAGCAGCAAGGCTGCTCTGATGCACTGTAATTACACCGTGTCAGAGCAGACTTTATTAATTGAGTCTCCTGGAGTGTAGTAATTACTGTGCTCCAGCAGACTCCAGGGTCTCGAGTATCAGTGTTTAAAAATGGCAACAGGGGTACTTTAATGAAAGCTCATTCAACAGGATGAGTAGTATGGGGAGTAAGCAGGAGAAACTGTGCCTCCTGGTTGTGAGTAAGAACCCAGATTTAGTAGGGCTCACAGAAACCTTGTGGGACCTTACCTATGACTGGGTAGTGGGCATTTGGGGATACACCCTATATAGAAGAGACAGGACAGAGAGGAAAGGGGGGGCCCTCTATGTCAAAGAGCACCTCACATCACCAAGGATTAGCTTTGGGGTAGAGAAGGGTCGGGCAGAGACCCTATGGGTCAAACTACAAGGGGGGCATGGCAAAAGGGACCTTACGGTGGGCATCTAGTACAGACCACCCAACCAGGGAGAAGAACTGGACCAGGACTTCTCCAGTCAGCTTATGGAGGCAGTTAGGTCAAGGGATGTTATTGTCATGCGTGACCTAAACTACCCAGACATTTGCTGGGAGGAGCAAGGTCTGACTGCTCGCATACGTTCCTGGCTGTATTACAGGACCTTTACCTTCCAGGAAGTGTACAGCCCCACTAGGGGTAATGCCTTGCTGGACCTAGTCCTGGCCATGGTGGATGACCTGGTGAGGGGACTGCAGGTCCTTGACCACTTGGGCAATAGTGATCATCACCTGCTGGATTTCACTATCCAACACAGGGTGTCAAGGGGTTACACCAAGTCTAATGCCCTTGACTTCAGAAGGGCCAGTTTCAAAGAGCTTAGGAGACTAATGGGGGGGGCACTGATGGCCCAGAACGTAGAGAAGATGGCAGTCCATGAGGGATGGTTGTACCTTAAGGGGGTGATCCTCCAGGCCCAAAGGATAACAGTCCCTGAGAGAAACAAGGGGGGTATGAGTGCTCAGAAACCCCCATGGCTCAGCAAGGGCATTCAGCAATGCCTGAGGACTAAAAGGGGAGCATACAACCAGTGGAAGGGAGGAGCTATCACCAAGGAGGAGTGAGTGTAGGAGGGCTATTAGGAAGGCCAAGGCAGAGACGGAACTCAGGCTAGCTTCCAGGATTAAGGACAACAAAAAGTCCTTTTTCAAGTACATGGGGAGCAAGAAGACGGCACCAGGCAATGTAGGGCCCCTGCAAGATGCAAACGGTAGTCTTGTGGCTACACCAGACAAGAAAGCTGATATTTTTAACAGTTTCTTTGCATCTGTTTTCTTGAACAGGGACCGGGACATCCCACCTATCAGAGGTAGGGACAATCTCGGGGATAGCTCTGTCAGGCCTTCAGTCAGTGTCGATATAGTTAGGGATCTTCTGGAAGGGATAGATATTTTTAAATCTGCAGGTCCAGATGCCCTCCACCCAAGGGTTTTGAGGGAGCTGGCAAGGGTCATCGTGGAGCCCTTGGCCCAGCTGTTTGAGCATTCGTGGTCATCTGGCCAGGTGCCGGGGGATTAGAAACTAGATAATGTGGTCCCAATTTTCAAGAAAGAGAGGAAGAAGGACCCAGGTAACTATAGGCCTGTAAGCCTCACCTTGGTGCTCGGGAAGATATCGGAGAGAAACATTAAGGAGCACATCTGTGGGGGTCCAGCAGGGGAGATGATGCTCAGGGGCAACCAGCATGGGTTCATCAAAGGCAGGTCCTGCCTGACCACCCTGATTGCTTTTTATGACCAGGTGACTAAATCCTTGGATGATGGTGTCACCATGGACGTAGTCTTTCTAGACCTTAAGATTTCATAGATTTCATAGGCATTAGGGCGGGAAGGGACTTCAGAAGATCATCGAGTCCAGCCCCCTTGCCCAAAAGAGCAGGAAGTCAGCTGGGGTCATAGGATCCCAGCAAGATAAACATCCAATTTGCTCTTAAAGGTGTTCAGTGTAGGTGCTTGAACCAATTCCGATGCCAGGCTGTTCCAGACCTTGGGGCTCGGACAGTAAAGAAATTCTTCCTTATGTCCAGCCTGAAATGGTCTCATAGTAGTTTATGACTGTTCAACCTTGTCATCCCTTGGGGTGCTCTGGTGAACAAACGTTCCCCCAGATCCTGGTGGTCACTCCTGATAAACTTATA
>NW_017729004.1:63732687-63733137 GCF_001723915.1 Gavialis gangeticus | reverse complement strand
GGGATTTGCTTGAGAAGCATCTATGGATGCAAGCCAGTGTTTTGGTCATTTTAGTAGCTGCAGCATCGCATTGCAGGCTCATGTTCATCTTGTGGTCAATGATGACCCCCAAGTCTCTTTCTTCTGTAGTGCTAGCCAGTGTAGCACTGCCGAGCCATAAGGATGCTGCAGGTTTTTCTACCCAAGGCAGTCTGGTGTAGTGATGACTAGAAGAAGGCCAATGTGGTGCCAGTCTTTAAATGCTTAACATCTTCATCAGCGACTTGGATGAGGGGGTGGAAAGTACATTGTCCAAGTTTGCTGATGACACTAAGATGTGGGGTGAAGGAGTTATTATTAAGTCCAAGATGAACATGAGCTGCCAATGCCAGACCACAGCCAGCAAGGCCAGCCATACCTTGTCATGCATCTGAAGATGCATCTCAAGCCGGTCCAGAGAGGTGATACTCC
>NW_017729004.1:63722043-63732370 GCF_001723915.1 Gavialis gangeticus | reverse complement strand
ACCCAGCATTCATTCCTGCCTGTGGCAGGGGGTCAGGCTAGGTGATCTGTTCAGGTCCCTCCTGACCCTAGCTACTATGAAACTATGAAAGGATGCTGATTGACAGGATGCTCAACATGGGAATGCTGATACATGAGATGCTCTGGGTGCTTTAGTTAGAGTGGCTCTCAGAGCTTCTTTAATTAAAGCTTTCTCCCCAACTCCCAGAGCATGTGTATAAACACTTACTTATTGGTTCAATCTGCTCACCTTAGATTAACCTGTGAAGATTGAATTGATTCAGCCTTGGGCTTTTTGACTGTGTACTTAAACCTTATGCCTAAAAATGATCTGCATATACAGGTGTTGCTAATTTAAAACAGATTCCTGACAGCTCTTTGGAGCAATACATGGCACAAGGGCTTCTTTTCTTTAGAGCTTTACTTGTACATTTGCATCCTTCTTTTCTTAGATTGCTCTTTACAGACAGAATAAAAAGATAGTTTGTTCTCCAAAGAACTTGCAATTTAAATACAATAATAATATTGCAAAAGGGTTTAAATTGACTCTAATGAACAGTGTAGAGATGATGTTGTTGCCATGATGGTCTGGGAAATATGCGAGAGAAGAATTCTTGTAGGTGATATCTTTTATTGCCCTAACTGCACAATTGGTACAGACATAGGTAACTTTCAGGTATCATAGCACTCTTTCTCAGGCTTCTGGGAGGGAAGTGGACACAGCAGAGCTAGGTACCAGTTGGAACAAAAGGTTGTATAAAACTCCATATGTAAATAAATACAGGATCTAAGAGAAATTATCAGGTAGCAAACAGGCTGGAGGGATGTAGTAAAATCTTAATAATGAAAGAATAAGACTGTTCAGCTAGGCCATAATTACCTGCGAATATCAGAGGTCAGCAAGTAGATTACAATGGACCATGAAGTCATTGTCTGTGTTAAATTCCTGGTATGAATTTTCTTTCCCATGCTTGTCTTATAAAGATGTTGGGTAGATTTCCTTTGAGAACAAGTACTGTGAAGTCAGACAGTGAGTGATTTTTCCATGAAAATTTTTTTCCTACCTGTGTTCTAGTGACTTTGCCATTTATCTTTTTCTAGTGATCATTCATTCTGTCACTCAGTTTTTGTCTAGTTTTACCCACATAGTTACCATGAAGGCATTTGGTGTGCTGGATGAGGAATACCACATCCTGGGATAGACACATGTATAATCCAAGGATTGTCATGGTTTTGTTGTGGAGAGCGATCTACTTGTTTATCAACAGGCACCTAATGGGGCCCAGCCCTGCCTTAAGAATAAATGCAAGGTCTGTCGAGATGTCTACTGCTACAACAATCAACACTCCCTACCTTGCCTATGTCTGTCTCAGCCATGCAGTTCATCTAGAACAAGGGGCAAGCAAAATGTGACCTGTGGGCTGGATTCATCCCCCAGGTGATTCTGGCCTGCCCATGGTAAGTCCCACAGTCCTGACAGCTCATATATGGGGGGCATACTGGGCCATGGCACATATGGCAAGTCCCGCTATCTCCCCGCACTTGGCTGGGTGGATAGAATGGGGTCATGGGCAGGTGAGGAGCAGTGTCTGGGAGCGGGTCAGGCAGGTGGGGACCGGGATTGCTGGGCAGTGAGAGTGTAAGGCTACGACCCAGGGCAGAGCCATGATCCACTCCCTGCATGTCCCTCCCTGTGGAACTGGCACCTACCACAGGGATGTGCAAGGAGTGGATTATGGCTCTGCCCTAGGCCCCAGCCCCATGCTGTCACCACCCCATGATCCCAGTCCCACACACCCACCCATCCCGCTCCTGGATGCTGCTCTCCACCTGCTCTTGGCCCCATCCCATCCACCTACCTGCATATGCCCTTCCCACAGGGGTCCTGGGCTGATGTTCATGGAGACCCTACCCACCTGCCCACTCCATCCAGGGTCCTTAGCAGCGCATATGGGGAAGATGGGCCCAGGGCTAGATAGGGTCAATTGCCCTTTCCCTCCTGCCAGACAATATCAGCACCCTCCCCCTAGCCCACAACAGCTCACTAAAATGCCTTAAGTTGTCTTCCATCCCAAATAATTGCCCCCCTTCCGTCTAGTAGAAGATACTACCCACAAGAACTCTTGCTTCTTTATTGAAAAATCCAAGTGCTGCTGGCTGCAAACATTCAAAAATAATTTGTTAGCCCCTCAAATTTGTGAGATTGAATGTAAAAAATGCAATTAAAAATGTATGGGTTCTTATTTGATTTTATTTTAATTTTGAGTGTTTAGCAGTTCATGTTTTCAAGATCCATCTTTGCTGTTGTGACAGGAGTTCTGATTAGAAACTGGATTTTATTTTTTGTCTCCAAGTGCAATCCGTAGGTTAGTCTCACAGAAAGGAACATCCCTGTCACGTGAGTTAGAAGTAGCCAGTGACTCTAGTGCTAGCTGCTGGCTGTCAATTCTGTTAACTTGTTTAGGTCAGTGGTGCCCAACA
Source organism: Gavialis gangeticus (assembly GCF_001723915.1). NCBI lineage: Eukaryota > Metazoa > Chordata > Crocodylia > Gavialidae > Gavialis > Gavialis gangeticus. Next base: position 63,729,890 of record NW_017729004.1, on the reverse strand, counting down.
TTTTCATGCCAAGGGCTGGATGGGCAGTGCCGGGTCCATCTGCAGGTTAGTGGGCTTGATCTTGCATGCCAGGTGGGTACAATGGGTGCCCGATTCAGCGTATAAGTAGGCAGGACCCAATCCAGCTGCATGAGGATCCTGATCTGGCTGTGGCGTGTGGTAAGTAGGGAGTGGCTTGGCTCCAATCTGCATGGGGTGTGGGGGGAAGCAGTCTAGCCCTGATTCAAATGTGTGTGGGGGGGGGAGTGGCCCATCCCTGAACTGGACACATGGGGAAGGGCTAGGAGTGGCTCAGTCTCAGGTCTGGGCCTGGGCCTGATCCAGCTACATGGCAATGGCTTGGGTGGGGCTGGATCTGGCTGTGAGGGGCTTTGTAATTTGGTAGCAGGGAAGGGATGGCAGTAGTAATTGCCTCTGCTTGTCTGCCACCGAATTTCCCAACCCCTGAAAATCCCCACAGGCCAGATGCCATGGTACCTCAGGCCAGATCTGGCTTGTGACCTGTGGGTTGAGCACCTTATGTCTGGGTGATGAGAACTGCAGTCAGATCAAATTGCAGACATGCCTTGCCATGTTTACTTTCTGTAGAATTTTAATCATCCATAATAAACCAACTATTAAATAAATGCCAAGAGAAATAAATGACCATGCTGTAAAAATAAAAATGCCTATTAAGCACCTTGCCCTATCCTACCACTTAAGTGTAATAGTGCCAAATGCATGTCCTGAGCATAGGGCCATATTCATACCCTGGGTAGTCAAATATTTGTGTGAATTTTGGTTGGGACAGGCAGGGGTGTTTACTTTAATCTTTGTGGCATCATTGACTCACAATTCGTTGTTGTTTTTCTTAAAGCCTCCTGTAGTCTCATGGAGTTAGCTGTTACGTGAGAATTTCATTTTTCATTAAAGAATGAAAGTGTTTTTGCCTGGATCATAAAGAAAATCCTGAAAATCCAGGAATTTCAATTTTTTTAATCTTGTGATTTTTTTAAAGATGATACTTGTGGTAATTTTTTGACTGCTTGGAACTGGTAACACAATTGTTAATATTTTCACCAATGCCCACACTAAACACTTATGCCCATATTCAGTCCTCTAAAGTATGTTTTTGGTCCTCTCTCTCAAAAATTTCAGCCTATGATGATTAATCTAATGAGGTCTAAAAAGTATTTCCTTTTTTCTGTAACTAGAACTTTAAAGGCACAGGATGTGATTTTTATACTGTAAATCAGTATATTACAGTGATTTAATTTGCCAAGAATTTTCTTTCTTTTTTAAAATTATTTTGGAAATGAAAGCCTGTTCAGAGAAGAAAGGTCTCTTACTTTCACTTATGTACCTCTTCAGCTTGTTTCTGTAGCTAAGTCTTAATTATAACATCACAGTATATTAATAATAAATAAATATTCATGATGGTGTCAGATCAGCCCTATCCCATAACTACAGCATAGAGCAGGTTGAACAGAGGCAGAAATGAGAACAGATGTCTTCCCTAGTCAGGCCAAATATCAAGACCACCTTAAAGGTAACTGCAGGTAATTGGGTCCAAGTTAGAAGTAAAATATGTCTTAAAATTTTCCCTAGTGTGAAAGCTCTCTTTAGTTGCAGCGGCACTAGCAAGTGCTGCTGTAATACAGTTTTATACTGTATATACTCTGCTATTAGACAAAAAATGGAAACTCTCTTTTTGCTCATTGACAATATTGTCCCCTGTGACTGAAATTTTTCCTCAAACCTTTAGTTCTAGCCTAGCTGATATGAAATCACAGTTTTCTGTCACTGTGCAATGCATTACAGAATAGCAACACCTGAGTTCCAGATTTTGTAAAATAAAACCTTCTTTGTGGAAATTGGAGTAACAGCAGGAATTTAGTAAGGACTTCACTATTAATTGCTTGCTGAAAAAATGAAAAGTTGAAGGTTTGTTGCGTGCCACAAATAAATTGTATACCATCTGGGAAGATTTGTTTTATACAAGAGACATTGAAGAACCCAGTTTTAATTTTTAAATAATTTATCATAAATGGCTTAGCTAGGCATCTTAACAGTCCTTTATTATGTTTAGGTGTAATGAACAGTTAATAAAAGATCTCTAATTTTTGTCACAGCAACTTAAAGGCCTGATTTACCATTTTACTGCCATGAAATATCACCTTGTGTGTGCATTTTATTAAAATCCAGCACAGCGACTTATGCATAAATAAGATTGGAGTTTCTGTCCTGAAAGGCTTTTGTGCTCAAGACATAGGTAGTAAAGAAAGGAGGATAAAATCCTAATTGTAAACAGCTTTGAATCCTTTGTGCCTTATCATTTACAGGACTTCACACTCTGTAATTTTAATTTTTTTCAACCCCAGAGGTAGATAGTGAATTGCAACTTGCATTCATGTTGTTGGTACTATTGATAGCAATTAAAAACTTATTGTAGATGACATTTTAAAAATCCCCATGCAAAAGGAAGAGATTATTATGTGTGCCTTATTTACCTCTGTATTAGTTTTGAACCAGTTACCTCAGAGAAAAATGTGCTTTGGATTAGGCTCCGTCCTTTGCTCTTTGTCAAAAAGGCTTCTCTGTTGTTAAGACAATTAACGTGCAGTGCTATCATCTGTAGTTCAGATGACATATTCTTGTAGAAATGCTGTGTTTCTATAGTACCTAATGTATCTGTTTAACATATTATTATTGCTAGTGAAGTAAGACAGCATAAGAATGAAATAAATAAGAAAAATGAAGGTACTGTATTTATAATGTTCTCAGTTCTCTTTTCCACCATCCTTCAAATGTAATGTTTCCTCATCATTGGAGTTAACAATAGACATATATGGAATTAATCTACTGGTAATAGACTTTGGGAAAAGCAATTGTTTTCACACACACAAGAGCAGAGAAACAATGAGGTGAATAACTGCTTTATCTCTTTTTACCTCTGGGCTGCTGGAGCTTCTGTCACGGACCAAACTGGTTCCCATCTACACCTCAATAGGACAGATGCATTTTAGCTCACTAGGTGTTTATTTGTATAGAGTGAATTGGATTGACCTTCTCTTAGGGAAGGTGTAGCATGCTCTCCAGTATGCTGCTGGTCATCGCAGTTACTTAGTATGGAAGCTGGGGACTCATGGCCCATTCATCTGCTTTGCAGAGGCTACTGCCTGCAAGGTCCTCTTTTTCCCTGTGCCTGGCATTCTCTTGTGCTCCCTAGGTAGAATGCCATTGTGCCTATTCAGGGGTGCACAAAGAGCTGTTATTTGCTCTTTTCCTCTTTTACACATCTGTGTAGTTTTGGCAGTATGCACCTCAAATGCTTTTATGCTCTATAATAAAAATGAACCTGATAGAAAAGTTATGGATTGTTTAAGAGAAAATGATAAAATCAACTATATACAGACAGATTTTCAGCTGGCATAAAGTGGCATCGCTCCATTGATGGCAGTTCCATTATTCCGCTGAAGTAAATGGAGTTACTTTGATTTGTATGAGCTGAAGTTCTGTAAGAAGCTATGCTGGGCAGAGGGGTGTGGCAACAACTGTGGTACATATTGTTTTCATACCAAATGATGCAAGATAGGAGTATTTTGCACCAAGGAGTATTTTATACAAGCAGCGATAAGAGTTGAAAGAGCCTTAGGCAGCGAATATGTTGAGCAGATGCTGTTGATTGGTCATAGGGTCTTTATATTCTGCATGGATTTGAGGCATCCAGTGCTGCCTGGGCCTTTTGGTCCCAAATGCTGATATTGGTAATTGATGTTATTTTGGGCATTTTCATGAAAATGTAAGTCTGCTCTTAAATGTTGCAGTGTGCACTCAAGTTTATGATGTTTTATTAATTAATTGATTTTTAAACTTTCATCCTCTAGCACAGTTAAAGATGAATATACTCTATAGATAATTGTACCATAAAAGCTTTGTTATCTGGCATGAGTAGGGTAAGGGGCGGGAGGTGCTGGCTATATAAAAATTACCATTACCTGACGGCAGTGGGGTTTTGGCCAGAGGCAGGGGTGGGGGATGTTGGTAGTGGCTGCACGTGGAGCAGGGGAGCAGGATACGTGGTAGCAGGGGAGCAGTGGTAACGTAGGGTGGCAGCTGGTGGTGGCAAGCTTCCCCCTTGCATCCATCCAGAAATTCCAGTTAATAGATTGTTCTGGTTACTTAAATGCCAGTTAACACAGCTTTTACTGTAACTGCTTTATTAATGTAATTATACATAGTCATTTCACTAAATATATGTAGTGGACTATTTTGAATAAATGGACAGAGAGTACAAAGTAAAGAAACAGATTAGAAACTGTTCATTTCAAATGCATAGATATGATTTTTCCTTCTTGTGTAACCTGGTGTGTTTGTTACAAAAGAAAATGGGACAAATTCTTCTGTTATCTACACCAGCTGAGGTCTCTGCTTTTACTTTGGATTGGTATTTGGGTAGGTATATTCTGAGAGGACAATTTACCTCATACTAAGGGCAATTCTTTTATAGTAATGTATCTATAATGTGTGGCATCTCGAGAAAAGAATCTATTTCATTGTTAATACAAGTCATCCTCCAAATGAAATTGAAACAGGGAGATAATCAGAAGGTGGAACCACAGCTGTGTTTGGTATATGGATAATCCAAGAAGGAAGCTGTTTACTTGGATTCTTGCCCTATTGTCCTACAAAGAATTAAACCCAAGCATCTGAGAGTCTAGTCATTTGCCTTCTGAGTATGGAAATAAAGGAAAGGGGACAACAGAAAATGGATAAAATTGCCATTACACAATTATTGTTACCCCTGAGAGAAAAATGGGAGGCACTAATAAACAATATATTTCATCAGCTTATGCTTCAAGGTTACAAAGAAAAGATTTACAGCTTGTCTGCTTTATTTATCAATGCTCTCTGTTATCAGAGCAAGGTCTGGATTAATCACATGTGCTTGTATTCCCCTTTAAATTATACACGCTTTCTCTTACCGGTGAAAGTAATTCCAGAAACTTGAGACATTATACTAATGAATACCTGTGTTCCAGATTTTTCTGTACAATAGACAAATGAATAGTTGCTGATAATGTCAATCTTAACCTTTCTTCAAATACTTCCTGGAGCATTAAGGAATGTTATTCGAATTGGAAATGTACCGTGTCCTAACTTTAAGAATCTCTGTTAGGGACTTAGGGCTAAATGTTACAAAATTCACATGCAGTCAAGTATACTGAAGCCATAATCTGAGCTTGTTTTCCCCTAAAACTTAAATGATTAAAATTAGAGAGTTGCACTAGCCAGAAAATATCAATGTGATTATAAGGTTTAGAAGAATAGTGTACAGATCTCTGCGCAGCTGACATGGCCCAGCAGCTGCTTGTGCTACTGGCTTTATAAAAAAGTATAGGTACAAATGTAGGCGGTCTGAAAGAAAGAAGCCCCAATTTTGAGGAGCAAAGTTGGGTTGCAGGATGCTCCATAAATCATCTATTTGATATACTATATAGGTTCTATACTACCATAACACTGTACTACCCTAATATATGAGCACCTTCCAGGTTTGCATTAAGCCATATGACTAACATGTCTCATGGAGAATGACAAGAGTTGGAACAAAGCTTACATAACATATGTTAGCTACTGTAAATTTTCAAGTACTATAATCATTTGGGGAATATAAGAGGAATTCACCTGATGTTGAATCCCTGGCTACAGTGCATCTCCCCAAGATACAATTCTTTTTACTGTTAATTGCAACACGGATCCTCAGTGAATAGAGAGACAGTATAGGGCATGCTGGTAAGAAAAGATAAGGGAAAGGCCATCGTCTAGTAGTGGAGATGAGAAATAAATGTCAGGTAGGGACCAACTAAAAGAAACAGATTTTAGGGAGCAGCATTGCAGCCAAGGGGCTTAAAGTTCCAAAGCCAAGCAAAAATCTTTCTTCAATGCAATGCCCTGGCAGCAAGCCCTAGAGCAACCTTCTGGGCTGTTTTCTGATATGCTAGAGAACCCTTGGGGAAAAATTCACAGGAGACTGTAATAAAAAATAAAACTTTAGCACAGAAAGAATGCGAAAGGTCAGGTTTTAAAACAAGCAATACTGGAATTGATTGCCGGTGATTCCTCTCAAAATCCTGTATATTTTTAAAATAAATTTTACCAGTGATAAACACAGAAGCCTGGACAGGGCAGACTGCATATGCTTTACTTTGCATCAGAATGAAGCAGAGGCTGGCTAGTTATTTCCTATGATCTATTTTTTTCTTATCCACATTCAGTAGGGTGCTACCAGCTCCATTGCTTGTTAGAAAAATCTGTTTATACAGTATAGTAGACATGCATACATCCAAGGTGTTACCAAAACCATGATCATTTTTACTAATGATTATGGTAATGTACTTTACTATAGTAATGTGACATCTTTTCCAAGCAGGTAATAGAAGAAAAAGATAATTAAACAGCATATAGGCAGATGTTCATCTAAAGGAACCATGGGATTTGATGTGTGATCCCAACATTTGTGCTTCTTGCCATGCTACATATAAATGGAAAGAGGTGTGCTTATGGGATCAGGGATCAGATCCCTGTTGTGCTATATTGTCAGTGCAGGGGGATCCCAGGATCATGATCTTGGGCACTCTTCACTGGCAATTAGGAAACCAGTCAGCTGATCCCTGCTCCCAGTCTTGGGAACATATTGGAGTCAAGGGCTCCGATGTGCCCTGGAGGCTGAGAGCACAGATCTGATTACTGTCACTCTCGGCCTATGGGCGTAGTGGTACCCTTGACTCTGATGGACCCCTGAGGCTGGGAACCTGAATCAGCTGCAGGTTCCAGCAGCAAAGGCTCTGCTGTGTCCTGGAGGCTGGGAGCACAAATCAGCTGCTGCTCCCAGCTGTTAGGGTGCCTCCAAACCCCTGATTCCACTGTGATCCCAGCGGTGGGGAGCAGCAGCTGATTGGGACACCTAGCCTCAGGGGCACTTTGGAGCCCTTGCCTCCAACGTGCCCAGAGCCTGGGAGAAGCAGTCAGCTGATCAGTACTCTCAGCCTGGGGGGCGGGTCCCATGTACTCCCGAGGCTGAAGCCCCATCAGCTTGGCCACACTTGCAATATAAGTCATGATGGAAAGCAGCTACAAAGTTATTACACATGTTTTGTGTGGCTTATTCCATGTTTTATCATGCCATTAATTGCATTAACATGTGGCTGGGTTATGAATAAACATGTGATTAAGTGTAATATCTAAGTGTAACATCTGCCGGGGGCCTAATATACAGAAACTGAAATTCAGCCTGGGTAAAGAGAAACAGTGAAAAGCTACGGTTGCATGGGGTACAGATGCAGCCTTCTGAAACAGAAACCCCAGAGGATTGTAGAACAGCGCTGAGCCCTGGATGTAGGTACAGGGAATAGATTTCACTTGCCCAGTTCTTCAGTCCACCCACATAGACCCTAGTTACTAGAACTTTATACACATGGAATGAATTTCTGAAGGGAGAGAAAGAGAAATGAAGAAGAAAAAATGAAAGAAATGGGATAAGCCATTTAGCTGTCCCATGCCTGTTCTCTTCATGGCCCCAGTCAAATTGCTGAGTCTGCATCAGGCATATGGTGTTGTAATGCTGCAATAAGCAATAAAACCACAGACAACTCAGCATTATAGATCTTTAACAGACAAATATTAAAGACTTCCCTCCCCTAGCATCCTAGAGCTCTGCTAAGGACTTACTGTGAGACTTTGGGCAACTAATTTCACCTATTTCTACTTCTGTTTTCCTCTGCCTATTTTCTGTCTCTCTAAATGTATTTACATTGCAAGCTTTTCAGGGTAAGAACTGCTTTTTACTTTTTTCTTCACACACTGCCAGC
>NW_017729004.1:63703876-63717043 GCF_001723915.1 Gavialis gangeticus | reverse complement strand
ATTAAAGACTTCCCTCCCCTAGCATCCTAGAGCTCTGCTAAGGACTTACTGTGAGACTTTGGGCAACTAATTTCACCTATTTCTACTTCTGTTTTCCTCTGCCTATTTTCTGTCTCTCTAAATGTATTTACATTGCAAGCTTTTCAGGGTAAGAACTGCTTTTTACTTTTTTCTTCACACACTGCCAGCTATAATGGGACCCTGGTCTTTGTATAAGGTACCAAGGTAACAAGCATTGTTGTAATACCAATGTAATACCAATAATAATACCAATAATGTAATACCAATAATGACTTTCAATAAGTAATATTTAGTTTGCCACTCCCTTGAGAGGCTACCTGCACTTTCACAGTAGAGCTAGTATGTGTGTATAGGAGACTCTTCATAATGACTTGATCCTTCTGTAGTTTATACTCATCTTACACCAGTCCATGGGTGACTGGTGTTGCCTTAGTCAGGGGGGGCACGTGCCCCCCCAGCAACCAGTCAGCAGCCGGGGGGTGTCACCCCATGGCTGATTGTGCTGACCAGGGGTGGTCCTGCTCCCCACCTGGTGCTCACAGGGGGGACACTGGCGCTCCCACTTGCCCCCCCCTTCTTATCGACTGAGTGGGGAGTGCGGCCTGACAAGGGTTACACCGGTGCTCTTAGGGGGTGCACATGCACCCCCTACATGTAGCCACTGCACCAGTCTAACTTTATTGACAGTCCAGGTTTTCTGACTGAAGTGTAGTCATTCCTGATTTAAACTGGTATAAGTGAGAGATGATGGTTCCTAGCTTGCAGGAGCCAGATAATTGGTTTGCAAAAACATGCAGAAAGCCTGGAGTTTGCTCATAAAATCAGAATAAGTAATTTGGCTTGGAATGGATTTAGTTATCTAGCTGATTACCCTTCAACAAGGCAGCCTCTATCAGATTATAGAGATAATTTCCTAGTCTCCATTAGTGAATGGGGAGAAACTGGAGAAGAAAAGGATGCTGGGAAGTGTCTTATAATACCTCTTTGAACAGAGCTAAAAAATACAATGGTAATACTTAAAGGCTTGTCATTGTCTTAGGTAAATCAATTAGATTTGCAGTGAGCAAGGTACAGTAATGAACATTTTGCCTTGTCATGGGCACTTTTACACATACTTTTATTCCTCCCTAGTCCTTTCAGTACAGGAAAGATCTGCCAGAGATGACAATGATCTGAACCAAAGGGAGTAAGAGATTGTGTGTAAGCAAAAGTGAACAGACTGGGAGCTGGCTGTGGAGAGAAAGCAATCTGTCAGCCGGGGCTGAAAGGCCGATAGCTAGGCCATACATCTAGGAGGCAGTCTGTAAATGGGGTATAGGGAAGGATTGAATGGAGGTGGAGCAGGGTGTGTGTGGTAATGGGTCCAAACATGACAAATACAAGAACTGATTTTTTTAAGAGGAAGCTGCAGGTCAGCTTATAACAGCCGCAGGCCCAGTATCCATAAGGGCTGTGCAAAGTTTCGGTCACTGATTTGATTTGGCGGAGATTCGGCTCAATTTGGTGGCCGAATCTCCGAATCTGAATTGAATCAGGAGACCCTTTAATCTTTCTGAGTTGAATTGGAATCCTTCAAATCAATTCAGAGAGATTTGGAGAGATTCGATGATTTGGACATAGACACAACTTTAAATGTTTTTTCTACATACCACAAGGTACTAGGCGGCTTGTGAATGCTGAAATGGTGGGGCACATGCAGCATCCCAAAGGAGCATGAGGGGGGTCCCCAGTGCATGTGGCAGAGGACCCCGAAGTGGACTAGAAGCATTTCTGGTCCACTTCTGGGTCCACTGCTGAGCACATGGGGAGGACCCCATGCTCCTGTGGGACACTCCATGCACCCCATCATTGCAGCATTCATGAGCCACACCTTGTATCTAAAAGAACGTAGAAAAAACATTTAAAGCTGTGCCTATGGCCGAATTGCTGATTCTCTGAATCAGCATCGAATCTTCAGATTCAGATTCAGCCGAATCAAATCGGGACAGTGATTCAAATCAACAAATCAAACTACTGTCCCTGATTCAGGCCAAATCCAAATTGAATATGGCATGTTTTGCACACCCCTAGCATTAGGCCAGAGGAATTCCACAGTCCCTTTACTGGACTGCCCTTATAACCTGAGTTGGAAACTGTTATTTTCTTCAATTCCGTGAATTTGTGATTGTAATTTTTTTTCTAGAAGCCCTAATAAAGCAGCCTTTTGCATCAATACAATATGAGAGTATGTAGGGGGATCCAGTGCAGGCTAGAATTGGAAGAGGCAAATGTTTGGCGGGCTTGCAGAACCTGGCCCCATGCGGGTTGTATGCTCAGCATGCTACAGACTCATAGGAGCATGTTTGCTACAACACTTAAGGAGAGCCCTTGCTGTAGGGTCAGTTATGGTATTTTCTAAAGTAGCACAAGAGAATGCAAGAGAATGCTGAGAATTTTGAAATAATTAATCATTTATTTTAGGTAAATATGCAAGTTCTCCATACCTCTGCTTCCATTAATGTCCTTCCATGAGAAACAGAGCTTGAAAAATGTGTTAAACATTTTTGCTGCACTGTAAAATGTCTTAGCTCCCAGGTAATTTTATCTGTGATTATTTACAATAAAGTGACTTTCATCTGCCCATAAATCCTTACCTGGTACATCCTTTTTCCAAATTGCTTTATTAATCCTTAGTTATTATTAATTAGAAATGGCACAAACAGCACAATCATTTCCTTAACACTGGCCGACAGCTGGGCTTTAATAGACTACAAAGCATGACTTTGGTTACTGGAATTTATTTTTCTCTTGAATTAACTATGTCACATGGCATAGCCAGAAAGGAAGAGGAGAACATATTTTCAAGTATCGTTTTTAACTGTAGAAACAATGTTTTATTTTAATGGTAATAGATCAGAATCTGTAGTTGGTGCTTAAATAACGTAGACAGTCAAAATAGATTTGTGTTCACAATTACTTAGTTTTTCCTCTTCACACTATCTTTCAGAGTTTACCCCTCTGCTGCAGACTAATTTGGCTGTTCTTCTCAATGTGTGTTGTGGCACAAACAGTTTAGACCATATGTGACAAAAATCAAACCATTTCCCTGCAGTAGTTATTGATCTGGCAAGATTTAACTCTGCAAGATCTTGGGTACTTGCTTATTCAGAGACAACCCTTTCTTTCCCTAGACTGGTGCATCATATTCAGCACAGTTACTAACAATGCTCAGTTCTTTTTAGTTAACTACCTAAAGTCTAGCTGTTGATCTGAAAAGCATGAAAATAACTATCAAACCTCAGTGAAACAAGATGATCTTTCAGATGCTGTATCTTTATAGTAAACTGAACACTGGAAAATGGTGATAAAACTATATGAAAATATATTTGAAATCTTTCTGCTGAAACTGGAGTCCTCACTAAATTTCCGATGTATTCTTTTTTTTCTCTAAGTAGCATATTATTATTATTACTTATAATGATATTATTACTTCTAATGATGAGCTCCATCTGACCAGTTAGTGGTATGAAAAATTAACTCTTTTGCCAATCCTCATTACTTACTGTTACTCTCACACCTGTCAGAAATCATGCTTCAAGACACAGAACAATTAGGCAGTGCCAGAATTATTCTCTCTCCAAAGTCTTTATGAAGCTAGGTGCAGAGATTTGAAAATGCCACTATTTCATGAAAGAGAAAATATTTTATAACTGGAACTTGTTTTTTCTAACACCGTTTGGACAAGGGGTATCAAGTTGTACTGAAACAGGGTCTAGGTAGATGTATAACCCAGCTCTATAAATAGGCAAATACTAGGGCTGTGCGAGGCTTTGGACAGAGCTTCGGATCCAGAGAAGCTTTGGATGCTTCGACTTCCAAAGCAGCATGTCTGGATCAAAGTGCTGGCTTCATTAGGCTTTCTGAAGCAGTTCGGAGCATTTTGACACCTATTGTTCAGATTTTGAGTTTTCTATGGTAGGAAATGTCTGACATTTGTCTGAATAGCACCTAGTACAATGAGCCTTTCATCATGGATTGAATGTCCAGGGATTATGTGAGTAATAATAATAATAATATCACCTGAGCAGTAATTAAAAACAACATGATTAATAGTAATATAAATAATAAATAACATAATTCTTTTTCTAGAGGGTTTGCCCACTGTTCAGGGTGTGGTTATGAAGATTAAATAGATACTGATAGTCAAGGGTCTTAGAGTTCAAACATGTTAAATGTTCTAAAATTAATACAAGATCATGGGGTTAAATTGTTTATGAAATTCTCTTTCCAAACATGAAGCTGAGTAGATGATTTTGCAAACTGGGAATGAGCTTAGCATTTTCAATTAATTACTAGACAAAAAGTTGGAAAAAGATTTTTTTCTCCTATTATTAAATCAACTTCTAGCTATATAGACAAAAAATATCTTCTTTCTTCATACAGCATTATATTGCACACTATAAACTGTCTTAACTCCATGCTGAAAATGTTTTACATCTACACTGTCTCTCATGAAATTCGCTGCCATTAAGAGAAAGGACAAGTAAGGCAGTTGAAGGTTACCCTTATATGCACATACCACTCTTCCCCCACCCTGAATCTTTTCAATTATAAATAGTGAATTCTATGAAACAGCTGCAACACTTTTCTGAATTCTTTGTTTTTGACTGCTTTCCCTTCATGCCTTGAGCAACCAAAAGGATTAATTCTGGGTAGTTATTTAAATATAGTTACATGCTAAAAATCCTTTGCCAAGATCAGAGAAAAGGGATTAGGATTAAACTGCTCTAATCAGAATTTTTTTTCTTATAGGGACTCCTTAACAAAACAAGTATTAACACTATAGGGGCTATAGTATTGCCTTACACATTTTTATCAGTGACAAGGAATATTTCACTTTCTAAATGGAGTGCAAAGGTTTTCCTACTCCTTTTATCAACAGGTACTGTGTGGGTGACTGATTAGGGATGATACTAAATATGTTCCCTTCCAAAAAACACTTTTTCGTGCTTTGCCAGGTATATTGAACAAGATTATCACTCTGTGTTTCTATTGTGTCTCACACTGTGAGGCTGCAGTTTCAGTGAGCTGAGTATTACCCAAACTACCTTCCTTATGTGCTAATGTAATAGTACTATTAATAGCAACATGCTTGAGCCAATTGTAGTTTCCTCCTTTATGTTACAGATGAAGTAGAGAATGTATTGAATGTATTCAAAAGATGATCACATATGCAAATATTTTCTTAGGACCACATTTACCCTTTGCTAAATATATTTTATATTGTGTCCTGTTCTTCTGAAAAATGATTACTAGCATATCTTCACTGACAGCATAATTGTTACTGTATTTAAATTATCACCAGGCATTTAGATAATGCACATTTGTGTGAAAACAGATCTTTCAATGAAGCATAATGGATATTTTAATGAAGGATAATGCAGATACATTGGGCTAGGTCGTGGCAGATATGCCAATCCACTTTAGAAGGAGAATGGAGGAGAGAGAGAACAAATCTTTTTCAAGCATGATGGATTAGATTAGGCTAGTAGAGAGTGCTTTCCATGCTGTGCTGGTCCCACTCTTTGAGCTGGTGCAGAGGGCAGGTATGGCCCTCCCAGGTCTTCTGTCATTTTGCTCCCTGTAGAGAGCAGAAGTGACTGTCCCTATGCCAGGAATGTCGAGGCTCCTTCTATAAGAGAGCTTTTCACAGTGGAAAAAGGAAGCAGTGGGAAGATTCTTGCATAGCCACGTAAGTGCCATTTCAATCTTTGTTTTAAGTGCCAGCTACTACCCAGGAACAGATCATGCTAATGCCTGGCATAGCAGTGATATCTGACGTTAACATGAGATTGGATAAATTTTGCACCTTCTTTCCTGGAAGCAGTAGAAGTGAGTCCAAAGCTGCTTGCTACCATGGTCTTGATGTGAAATGCTTGAAGTCCTCTAGACTGGCTATGACCTGTGTTTATCAGGAAGAGCTTATACAAGTTTCTTTTCAGATTTGTAGCAACCAAAACCAATCCCTGCTTCCTGTCTCCCAAACATTGAGGACACCCCTGGCATTCACTTGTTCTGCAGCTGTTAATGAAAAGGAGATGTGTGCCTTACTCCGTGGTAGAATTGCCATTGGCTCTAAGGGTGAAGTTACTTATTACACTTAGACTATACTAAGGTGGAGACTATACTCAAAACATGAGCATCCACACATAAAAGCTCATCAAGTCATGCTAAGTGCCCTCAGAGCATCTCAAAATTATGCCATTTTAGGTGAGGGTTAACTCTGAGCCATGCTACCTAGCTCACATTAGGGTAACTTCAGTCTATGCCATAGAGATAAAATGAGCAATTTGAAGTCCTGCAGCATCCCAGGATGCACTGGTCCCAGCCCCGCAGCACAGGGATAGATGTCAAGTGTTCTGACTCCTAGCCACACCCCTGTTCACTAGCCCTTTTGTGGAAAGTCAGAGGCGTACAGGGAGCAAACAGTATTAACCCTTACCATGCCACTGTTCACACTATCCTCTAACTTTAATGCTGCTTAACAGTTCACAGATTTAGTATGGTCTAAGTATAATGGGTTACTTCACACTAACAAAGAGCCAGCTCTACCTGTGCTCCTGTTTTTTTTTCCTTCTCCTTTACTGCATAGGCCAGATAGGAAAACCCCTACCTGATTCCTGCTGCCCACCTTAGCACTATATGCATTTTTGGTGTTACTCTTCCCTTATGACCCAGCAGAGCTCCCTCTCATGGCTAGGGAAAGAGTGCCTGGAGAATCCCAGAACAGCTCTTCTCAGGGGTGGGGACTAGTAAAAAAGAGGAGAGTGTTAGGGTAGGCTTTTTTGACTGGTCCATTACCCATTAACATAATTAATGAGAGAGATGGATTCAGTGGAAGAAAGGAGATTAAAATGATTTAATGATGAGGTTGCATTTTGAACTGGTTTGAAAAGTTGCGGTGTTTTGCATCAATCTGATGGACAATAAAGAAGCTAATTGATTTCCTGACAAGAGCTTTCGTGTGGCTTAGAGGAAAAATTAATTTTCTCATGATGGATCAAGACGAGAGAATTATTTGGGGTATGCAGTAAGCATTTGTATGGGGGAATATCAGCATGAAGTAGGCACTTTCCAAAATGCATACTTCCCTCTGCTTAGCTCTTTTCTAATGTAAGCATTTTTGTAGCTCTGCTAATGAGTAGGTACATTATTGGTTTTTCCCTTCCTTCCAGGCATTGCTTGTAACCTCTCTGAAGATTTGGAATGATCAGCTTGTAGAAATTCTTATAACTCAGCTGTGGCTCTGTGATTATGAGGGATGCTCATGTTGAAGTGGGAACAAGCTAGAACAGAGAAGTGACACTTTCATGTGTCCCACTTCCCAGAGAAGTCAGTGGAAAATCAGCATGAATTCATGATGCTTGGAGTGGAACTGACACAAATCTTGTCTTTTGGCAGACAGAATTCAACAAGTAGGTTTCTTTTAGGATGTTTCCCCTTCTTTCTGAGCAGCTACTCCTTTGGATTTTAACTTTCTATTTTCTTAAGCATCTCAAGAATCAACTCTACCTTCACGGCTTTCCCTCCTTCCCCTCTAGCTTTCTTTAAGGCTCCAGACTATTTGGCTTTCTGTTATGCCATGAGGTTTCTCAGTCACTGAACACAGTAGTCCTTAAGGGTCTTAGAGATGAGTATGGTGGGATGAAAGCATACAAGTTCATTATCATGAGATGGGGTGGATGAGTGGAGAGCCATCACAGATTTAGAGAGAGGAAAGTGGTAGGGGAAGATTCATTTTGGAAGTGGAGCCACATATGTTGCCAGTATATGAGGATGAGACCACTAGAAGATGTCCTCTAGTCAGCTTTTGTTAGCTATAGGGAAATCTTTTCTTAACATCAAATCCTTGGCCCACTGCCTAAGTAGCCTGTGAATTTCCTTTGCATCTTTATTGCCCAACCAGAAGAGCTGATCCATATTAATTGGCCCAATGCAGGTCTGGTGCTGGGAAGAGAAAATAAATAGTTGTTTCTGAGGGGAAGGCAGAGGTAAAGGAGAGAAGAAATTGAAGATTTACGGGAGAAGGTGAGGAAGAATGTATTTTGAGTTTTGTGAGGAGGTGAGAAGGGTTGTGAAGAGAAGGGGAAGAGAAGGAATGAAACTAGGGGGATTCAGAATATACAATATTTGAAATATTTGGTGCAAGAAAATTTTTGAAGGCTGGTCAGAATATTTTGCCTCTCTACCAGAGCATTATATGCATAGATACAGACTAGGGGAAGAAAAAAACAATATTCCATTTAAATCTCACCATTGTTTTCTGTGGTTTTTCACTGCTCTTTCTTTGACCAGTGCCATTATGGCAGACAGAGACATAATGTTGTGATGGAAACCTTAGCAACAAAATAAAATAGCATCTTTGTTTTTTGTTTTATTTTTAAATGCAACTTTTAATGCATGCTTGTTTTCTTCTCAGCTTTCTGGGAGCTGTTTATTACATAGTACGCTATTTTTCTCTCCTTTCAACAGCTTCTTAGACCTGTTTTGTCATTTTCCATATGTTTGAGATGGTATTTTGATACTGTTAGAAACACTTATTACAGACATGCTCCAAATGCTGGTTTTCAGCATTAATTCTGGTAAAACCTCAATCAAAGTGTTTTTTATTTAAGAAGATAAAATTTAAAAACTATTCTGTTTGCTATATCTGTGTGTATATGGAATACTTTGTTTTTGGGGGGAGGCAGATTCTAGATTATGCTGATTTATAACAACTTAGAATTTGTCCCTTTAAATTTGTTCCTTTAAATTTTTCCCTTCTCATTTGTGGCAGATTCACATTAAAATAACCCCCTCCCTTTTCTGCCATAAATAATGATTACCCTCTTACAACTTCATGGGGAATAAAAAGTAGACACATGAATCCTACCCTTGGCATTTACTAATGTGCACATAGAAGAATGCAAGTTCTTGTACCTTGACTGGTGTTTATATATACATACAATCACACACAATTCATTGCAAACCACTGTTGAGATGTCTGTATGATAGGAGCACACAAAATTCTATCCCCCTGTTGCCCAAAGACTCCTGGCAGCATGCAGGATTGACTAGGTTTTGAAGTGCCAGTGGGAATTCTTCAAAATTGCAGCTCCTTTGGTTTAAGGCTCCAGGGTTTCCATTCTCTGTAGGAAAGAGATGGAAGCAGCAAGGAATGAGGGATGGCAGTATTTTCCTTTCTGCCTTAAGGTAGTGAGTTCTCACTAGGGATATAAGAGATCATTTTAAGTTTAAGCTCTTTGGGGCAGGAACTGTCTCTCATTACAAGTCTGGACAGTTTCTACCATAATGAAAAACCTTGGTCTTAGTTGGATTCCTTAAAGTAGTAGTTATAGTGTTGCCATTTTTGTCCTAGCAGTTAGCCAAAGTCCTCTGGTGTTTCCATTGGGAGATGATGATGAAAACAGATATCTTTGATGCAATCCTGTTTATTTAAAATAGATTCCTCTCCCCCCAAATTCATGAAGATTCAAAGAACAGGAGGTAGTTTCTATGCTTATGGCTCTAAACTTCACTCAACCCTTGAACCACAAGCTTTCTCAGCTTTATCTCAGAGATGCACTGCCTGTGATTCTTTTATATCACTGATTGTTCAGTGATATCACTTCTGTATCACTTTTGTATCAGTGATTGTTTTGAATCACTGCCTGTGATTCTTTTGTAGTCTCTACTGCTCTTTTGTTGCTGTTTCTCCCAGCTTAGTTTGGCTGGAGATGGTGGCCTGAAGATGGGTTGGTGGGTCTGAATGTGCAGCTCAGGATACTGGGGTGAATACAAGAACATCCCAGACGTCTGAATGAACGCAGGTACTGGGTTTGTGAACAGAAAGCCTTCTTAATGGTACCAAAGCTGGCACAGAGAGGAAAGTACTGTGAGTGGGGCTTCCAAGGTCTGAGCCAAAAAGGAGCCAAAAAGGACAAAAGGGCAAAATGTTAAGTGGGAGATGATATTCAGTGGCTATGACCCTGCAGCAGTAGAAGTAAGAAAGGAAAACACTAAAGCTTGGTCTGAAAAAATGGAAAACAACGTGGAAAGGCATTTGGTGGGCAAATGGTCTAAATCAGGAAGCAGTCCTGTGTACAGAAACACTGATCTGCAACCTTTGAAAGTATAGGTGTGAGCAAGTTGTCCTTGAATTCTACTCTGAAAAATACCCTCATCTGGGAGAAGTTGCATTATATCCAGGAGTTGCATGTAGTTACAGGAGTTACATGAAGCTTTTTCTTTAAATTGGCACAGTTTGATTTTTTGTGGAATAACACGTTTATCAGTCCATAGCTTTCAGTGAAGGGTGATGGTTGTACTCCCCCATTCCAAATAGGTTTAACCCAGCTAATAATAACAACAACATCACAGGCAGTTTCACTGCTGGCACTATAGGCACTGGGGGGGCAGGGAGAGGGGGGTGAAGAATTTATGCTACAGTGGGACTACTTGTTGCTTGATCGTTGCTTTCCCAGCACCTCCTGCTGTGTTCCTCCTGTATCAGAAGGCTCAAAGGTGTGAAATCCTCTTCTCTGAGGTTGGAGCTTATATTCCTTCTTCATCTTCCTACAGAATTGCTTTCCTGGAACTTTTTTTTTGGGTGGGGGGTTTACAACTTCATGCATGAGAAACACTTAAGACATAGTGTGGCTGGTTTTGAATATCTTCAAGACTGTTGATTGAGTGCATAATGCATAAAAGATGATCTTCTGACTCCTGAGCACAGTTCTGGCACTGAGAAGCTTCTTTTCTAGTTCAGCTGTCAGACCCTGGTGCACATCACTAACAGGAAGTCAGGTAAATCTCCCAGGCTCATGTGGCTTATGCATGGAGCTTTACTGGCTTGACTAACAGTTAACATCTATTTTAATGCTGGGCACATCCTGGGTATTGACAAAGGCTTTGTTTCATTTTTAGATGTACAGATGTTTGAGTCTTAGTGCCTTTTTGCCTGGAGCCAGATGGAATATAGCCAAAATGCCACTAGTCCTGTGAAGCCTTGGCACCTGACTCCTCTCATATTGTCAGAAACATCAGTAGCTTACAGGCCTTTGAGTACTTACAATGCTGGCTTCTCTGACTTCTTGCCAATCTGCTTTCCCCCGTCTGTGGCCTGTGCTCAAGGAATATATAATTCTAGAGTTTTGGTATAACAAAAACTCTCCTCACCACCAACACTTATATGTATTTTATTTTGAGACAATGTGGTGGACTTTCCCAAAACTTTCAGTCTTTTTAGCGTGCAGACTTCTGCATGATTGGAAACCTTCATTTAGAAAAATATCCTCCCATAACTGATTCATCCTTGGTTTATGTTTATAGCTCTGGAGAATATTGATACTCGTGGCTCTGATAATTTTAACTGCAAGGCAGTATGGACTATAACCTCCTTTAGACTTTTCTAGATGTAACAACTTGTCACATTGTTTTTGTTCTGCAACCAGTCAGATAGGATATGTGATTAAAAGATCCAAAATGGTATCTGGGATTGTATGGAAGCAGGTATCTGTCTCAATAAAGCCTATTTATTTTGTTTTTCTACTCATTCAACCAGACTGAGTGCACACAGAAATGATCAGGTTCTGGAGACTTTACACAAAAAGTTCAGGTGATGACAGGAGCGGAGTCTGGAGTCTGTTTCTGTGTTTCTTATGTATTTTTATTTTTCTTTATTGTTAAAATCTCCATCATCTTTGAGGGGCATAGGCTGGTGATCATAGCTCTATGAACTTGTCTCAAAGTGGAAGGAGGGCATCTGTATGATAGCTAGATTAGCAAAAATGGTGAAAAGGCAATATGACACATTAATGTTAGCATGCTGCTCCCAGGAGGATGATGCCATGATTGAACTATTCAGGGTAGGCTTCCTATTCAAGATTAAAAGGGAATTTAGCTGTATAGCCATTTCCTTACTCTTAACTGGTACATTCTGTAGGAAAATAGTGGCAATGTAGGTTGGGTGGACCTTTGATCGCTATCATCTGAAATGCTCCTAAAACTGGTTAGCTAGGAAATCACCAGACCAAGTGAGATCAGTCTGGAAAAGGAGTGCATAGGGAGACAGCCATACATGTGGAGGAACTGGGAATTATTTGACCATACATCAGTGTTGCAACAGTTACAAAAATCACGTTCATCAGTGTGTTCACCAGTATCCTTATCCTTTACTTATTTACACAAGTTTTGTGATGGTGTCAGCAAGATCAGACTCTAGTCTCAGAAATGTCCTGTTAGACAATTTTTAAAACGGAATGTATCCAATATACTAACAATATACCAATATACTACCAGTATACTAACAAGTATTTTCTATGTTAAAAATTATTGGTATATTTCAACCTACTTTTATTTCCTGTGATTAACTGGTCAGAAGTATTAAGTTTGAAATTTATTATTTTTGTAGGTATTAATTCACATTTCTTGGAGGTGTATCTTTTCATTATTATTTTTCCTCAAAAAAATAAAAATGATCAAAATACTTTGTTAAACTATCAAGACAAAATGTATTCAAGTGCTGTGTTCTTAAGACAGCAGATACTTACTTTGGGTCAGTCTGGATTTTCTTTTGTCTCTGGCTAGTTTTGTATTTTATAGATGCTGGACTGCTACAGGCTGTTAGTGTGGCCCCAAGGCTACTGTGACTTATAGGAGCCCTTTCCAGACTCTCTGTACTACATACTGCAGTCATAGTTTGTTGTGCTTAGTGTTTTAAGTGCTCTTTTCATTGTCAGCCCACCTTTATAGCCCTATCTTGTATGATTAATGTTGTGCAATTAAGCAGCCTTGAGTGACCTGTCTTGGCACTACACTGCTCTTGTGTGACAGAAACTCATCCCTGATGCCTTCTGACTTGTTTTTTGGCTTTATATGCTGTTTGAGCAGGATATAAGGGCCAGTATTAACTGGGTGGGGGTTATCCTTAAAAGTCCAAGAGAAAATCAGTGGGAATGCTATCTAAGTAAGGATTTTGAAATTTGGTTTCTGATACCAGCCTATCTATTCCACCTGCATTTGTACTTCGTTGAAGTGCAATAAACAAGATTTCATACTGTCTCTTAGATTTAGTGGGAGAAATATCAAAATAGGATATATTTTTATAACACTGTCATTTTTCAAAGA
>NW_017729004.1:63694697-63698876 GCF_001723915.1 Gavialis gangeticus | reverse complement strand
GACTTGTTTTTTGGCTTTATATGCTGTTTGAGCAGGATATAAGGGCCAGTATTAACTGGGTGGGGGTTATCCTTAAAAGTCCAAGAGAAAATCAGTGGGAATGCTATCTAAGTAAGGATTTTGAAATTTGGTTTCTGATACCAGCCTATCTATTCCACCTGCATTTGTACTTCGTTGAAGTGCAATAAACAAGATTTCATACTGTCTCTTAGATTTAGTGGGAGAAATATCAAAATAGGATATATTTTTATAACACTGTCATTTTTCAAAGATATGTTCATCCTACATGTCAGGACAGATGACTGCTGAGCTCACCTCTGAACCTGTGACTAGCAGTGTTGTTCTAGTGTAACAGCTATGGAAACTGCCTGTCAAGACTCACTGATCTAGCAAACTGCTTGCAGTAAGTCGAGGACATGTTTAACTAACTGTTCTACTCACAAACTCAAGGGAAAACTGCTTGTGTCTCTACTGCTTATATTTGTGGAAGAAGTATGTATTCTGATGTACCAGTAGTTCAGCTGCAGTGAAGCTTTTAAACACATGTATTTATAGTTTTTTAACAAATGAGTTTGAGCCACAAACATAATTGCTAAGCTGGAGTAATACCAATTTATAACATTGATCTCAAACTCTCAGGACTTAAAGCCCAATCCTGGACAGTGTTTGGCTATTTCTGTAGGATACTTTCCTAATCAATTCTCAGTGGAGCCACTGGGGGAGAAGGGCACTCATTACTTTAGAGCGGGTGCTCAGCTCACTGCTGGAGTAAATCTCCAACTCATAAATGGGAATAAGGAAAGACAGCTAGAGTTTTCCTTTCAGAAAGGGAGTTATAGACACAAGTCATTCTTTGATGAGAATTTATGGGCTGCTAGGGGGAGGGGGCACTCTCTGAGAGCCGCTCTAATTAAAGCACCTACAGCATCATGTGTATTTAGCACCCCACACTTCAAAGTGGCAGTGGGGGCACTTTAACTAAAGTTCATTTAACAAGTTTTAGTTAAAGCACCCCTGCTGCCATTTTGAAATGCAGGGATGCTGAATACACATGATGCAGAAGCTGCTGGAGGGCACTAATTAGCTATTAATAGAGTGAATTTCGAGTGAATAATCAAGTCAGCTCCAATGCATGCTGTCACATGTATAGGTTCCCTATTTGTCTTCTCTCTCATGTATGATTCAGCAAAGTCTGTCTAAACATTTATGTGCATGTGATACCTTGGAATCTGCTTCCAAGGCTGTTTATGGCTTTTATCTAATAATTTGATGCAAGAGGCATAAGCAGGTTTAGGGGCCACAACACAGGACGTCAGGGAAGTGATTATCTTGCTGAGCTATAGAACTAGGCTTCCTCTTGCTTGCTGTCATTTGGGCTCCAATAACTGTTACACTGACTTTTCAGTGGGACACCTTCAGCAGGGGAAATGGAAGCTCAATGTCAAATTGGACGGAGATATCAAGTTGGGTTCCCCAAGAGACTGTCCCGGGTCTGGTATTATTTAATATCTTGATTAATAATGTGAATGATCATATCGAATGCACACTTAGCAAATTTACAGATGACACCAAATTTGGTGGAGTTTTAGACACTCTGGAGACAGGGGTAGGATCCAGAATGACGATCCAGAGCGTGGTGACTCCAATTCATTCAGGTGGCAGTGGAGTGAGTCTGTGGGCAGGAGGGAAGAGGAGGGGAGGCCCTGGGCTGGGGCTCTCATGCTGCACCAGGTGGCCTGGCCACTGTGCCCTCTGCCCCCAGCAGCGTCTCCTGGGGCTGCTGAACCTGCACAAGCATAGGTACTGGCCTCTTTGATCCTGCCCAAGCCACAGAGCTCCCCGTTGCCTTCAAAGGGCCTCCTGCCCTCTTCCACCACTGGAAGAGCAGGAACTATCCTGTCTCTCCCCCTGCCCTGCTTCAGCCCCTGCCCCAGTGCCCAGCCACCACTGCCCAGTGCCACTAGGTGCCCACCCAGCTTCACACACCCATCCCCTCCACACACACATGCCACAGACACACACACACACAGACACAGCCCCTCCCGACAGTCCCCCAGCCCTGGCCCTCCAACCCCTGCCCCCCATACACTTATCTGTATCCAGCTGTCAAGGCTGTTCCTATCACCCTGCCTGGCTGCTTACTGGTCACCTGCATGTATGTGTGCAGACAAACGTGATGCCCCCTACCTTCATACGCCCTCCCCTGCTCCCACCAGTGGAGTAGAACAAAATCCTGGACATTTGATTATATTTTAAAAAAACTGCCTGATGGAGATGGGAGGACCCAAAAAGAGGACATGTCCAGAAAAATGGATAGACTGGAAAAATGGTCTGTAATCAATGAGATGAGGTTCTACACAGACACGTGCAAAGTCTAGCACTTGAGACAGAATAACTGTATGTGCAGTTATTCTGTAAATACAGACTGAGGAATACCTGGCTAGGCTGCAGTACTGCAGAGAAGGACCTGGGGGTTACAGTGGACCATAAATCGAATATGAACCAAGAGTGGGCTCTTGATGCCAAAAAAGCCAAGAGCATGCGGGATTGTATTAACAGAACTGTCACTTTCAAAAAAAGCAAGTGATTCATCTGTTGTACTCAACCCTGGTGAGGCACAGGGTTGCCATACATCCAGGTTTTCCTGAACATGTCCTCTTTTTGAGTCATCTCATCTCCATCCATCATATAATCAAATGTCCAGGATTTTGCTCTGCACCATTGGTGGGAGCGGGGGCAGGTGATTGGAGGCAGGGGGCGTCACGTGTTTCTGCATGTGCACACACAGGTGACCAGCATGCATGCAGGCAGGGTGGTGGGAGCAGCCCTAGCAGCAAGATACAGCTAAGTCTATGGGGGGTGGGGGTTAGAAGGCCAGGGCTGGTGGGGGACTGTTCGGGGGGTCTATGTGTGTGTCTGGAGAGGATGGATGCGTGAGGACAGGTGGGTGCCTGATGGCACTGGAGGGTGGTGGCTGGGCCTTGGGGCTGGAGCTGTAAAAGGGCAGGGGGAGAGCAGGGGCAGTGTCTGCTCCTCCAGGGGGGGAAGGGTGAGGGGGATCCTTTGAGGGCAGCGGGGAGCTCCACGGCTGGACCAGAAGGACAGGGGCTGGTGCCTATGCTTGTGAGGGCTGGGCAGCCTCAGGAGACACTACTGTGGGGGTGCCAAGTGTCTTGGCACAGTAGTGCCAGTGTGGCATGAGAGCCCTATCCCAGGGCAGGGTAGTACCACAGGCCTATCCTGGTCTTCCCTCCTGCCCATGTTGGGGCTGGACTCTGCTGCCACCTGAATGAATTGGAGTCACCACACTCTGGCCTGGTTAGGAGAGGAGCAGCTGGGGGTCCCATCTGGCAGGGCTGTGGAGAGTCGGGAACTGTGGGTAGGAGTGAGTGGCATTGGCAGACCTGGGGGGGGGCTGTGGCTTTAGAATTAGGGCATAGGAGGGGAAGGGGGGCTTCTGGGTTGGCAGTATGGGGCACTGGCAGCACCAAGGGGCTGTGGGTCAGGAGTGAGGGGCACTGGCAGGACTAAGGTGCTGTAATTTGGGACTGAGCATCACCAGCATAACCTGGGGGGGGGGGGGGGAAGGGGGGGGGGGGCGGGGCATGCTAGGAGCGAGAGGCACTGGGAAAGCCAGGGGGCTATAATTTGGGACTGAGCATCACCAGCATAACCTGGGGGGGGGGGGGGGAAGGGGGGGGGGGGCGGGGCATGCTAGGAGCGAGAGGCACTGGGAAAGCCAGGGGGCTATAATTTGGGACTGAGCATCACCAGCATAACCTGGGGGGGGGGGGAGTGACTGTGGGTTGGGTGTGAGGGGCTCCAGTAAAGCTAGGGTCTGTGACTGGGAGTAAGGGGCAGCAGGAGGGGGGGGTCCAGCTTGGGAGTGAGGGGGACTGGCAGGTTGTAGGTTGGGAGTGAGGTATCCCTCCAACAAGTGTCCTCTTTTTTGGAACTGGAAATGTGATAACCTTAATGAGGCATTACCTGAAGTACTGTCCAGCTCTGGGTCCTGCACTTTGGGAAGAGTTCAACACAGAAGGAACAAAATGATTTGGGGCCTGGGGAACAAGACTTTATAAGGTAAGGCTAAAAGAACTAGGGTTGTTTAGTTTAGAGAAAAGAAGACTGAGGGGGGGTTTAACACAGACAAGTGTAAGGTGATGCACCTGGGGAGGA
>NW_017729004.1:63688059-63689697 GCF_001723915.1 Gavialis gangeticus | reverse complement strand
AGAGTTCAACACAGAAGGAACAAAATGATTTGGGGCCTGGGGAACAAGACTTTATAAGGTAAGGCTAAAAGAACTAGGGTTGTTTAGTTTAGAGAAAAGAAGACTGAGGGGGGGTTTGATGACAGTCTTCAAATATTTGAAGAGCAATTTTAGAAGATGAACATGGGCTTTTCTCTGTGGCTGTAGGGTTGGAGGGGAGCAATGGCCTTAAACGCTTCAGCTGGGGAAATTTAGTTTAGAGATTAGAAGGAACTTTCTGGCTATGAGGTCAAGCATTCAACAGGCTACTTAGAAACATTGTGAAATATCCATCCCTGGAAGTTTTCAAATGCAAGTTAGATAGACACTTGGCTGGGATGGTTTAGTGAGGGGTGCTCCTGCCTGGAGCAGGGGGCTGGACCAGATGACTCTGTGAAGTCCATTCCAGCCCTACTTCCTATGATCCTATGAGGGTATTCTCATGGTTAGGGCATTTTTATGGGAAGTCACCTATAAGGCTAGGGACAGAAATTACATGTAAACCAGTATATGTGATTGGAACCTGGTTAAAATCTGTAATACAACAGAAGTTCAGTGCACATAAACCAATTTCAAAATGGCCCAAACTGGTTTGAGATAAACCTGGATGGATGTATTATCAGAAACTCTTTTAGGTTAAATCGGTCTATTAACCTTCTGTCCCAGGTCCCCTCCAGATTCGAGTGGTCTGCTCCAGTCAGCAGAGAGATGCTCTCTATCACCCTCCCCCCAGCTTCTGGCATGGGCCACTGCAGGCATGTGGCTGCATTTTCAGAATCAAAAGTGAACAGATGTTCACTTGCTTATCAGTTCAATCTACTCAGCTAAGACTTTTGATTGAATATTGAATTGATTCAGCTTCAGGCTTTTTGGCTCTCTGTACTTAGCCTAGCTGATGGATGTCTAGAATTCAGGCCTTCTGCCTCTTGGGTGAGTGCTCTCTCCATTAGACTTTTGACAAGGGTGTGTGGGTTATTCTCTATCTCAATTCAACATGACCATGGCCTTAAAGAATTAACTCTTAAGGGTGTAGGAGTCAGATTGTGAATCCCATGTTAACAGAAGCATCTGACTTGGGGCTGCATAAATGTAGATTAACTCCAGCTGAAGAGTGGGGTTCGAGGAACACCCTGCTTTCTACACTTCCTGTTGTCTGGTTTATACATTTATCTGCAAAACATATTTGACGATCTGAATCCTGACCAAAAACTGTTTAAGTCTCTCCATTCAAAGTATGGAGACTCGGGATTCAGAACTTGCTTTTTTTTCTTTTCAGATTCTCCTACTACCTATTCTTCCTTCCAAGAATTAACGTGTATGGCAAGAATGAACATAGCCATGACCCCTTCCTGGACCTGCAAATTTAGACAACAGTTACGGGTTTGTTCTTAAGGGTTAGTGCTTATGCTGCACTTTCCCTTTGACATTTTCTGTTGCTTAAATGGCACCTGACTCAGTATACTGGTTTCTTTGAATCCATAATTTGGGGTTGTTTCATAGTTTCATAGTTAGTAGGGTCAGAAGGGACCTGAGCAGATCATCAAGTCTGACCCCCTGCCATGGCAGGAAAGAGTACTGGGGTCAAATGACCCAAGCAAGGTGTTTGTCTAGCCTTGTCTT
>NW_017729004.1:63684384-63687879 GCF_001723915.1 Gavialis gangeticus | reverse complement strand
ATCCCCCCTCAGCCTTCTCTTGTGGAGGCTGAACAGGTTCAGGTCCCGTAGCCTCTCCTTGTAGAGCCTGCCCTGTTGTCCCCTGATCATGCGAGTTGTCCCCTCCTCTGGGCCCTCTCCATGTTGTCCACACCCCTCTTGAAGTGCGGTGCCCAGAACTGGACGCAGTACTCCAACTATGGCCTGACCAGTGCCGCATAGAGGGGGAGGATCACCTCTTGGGACCTGCTTGAGATGCATCTGTGGATGCATGACAAGATGCGGTTGGCCTTCCTGACTGCATCCCCACACTGCCGGCACATATTCATCTTGGCAACAGTGATGACTCCAAGATCCTTTTCTGCCTCTGTACTGATGAGAAGGGAGTTCCCCAGCCTGTAGGTATGGTGCTGGTTCTTCCCCCCCAGGTGCATCACCTTGCACTTGTCAGTACCACTAAGTATCAGGACACCTAAAGTTGTGCATTGCAATGTTGAGTCTGAGTTCTCCAGGAGACTCTAAAGCAAAGTTGCTTAAATCGAACTAGAATTTATACCAGATACTTTCCCAAGCTTTTTGCATGACAAAACTTTCTTGTCACATTCACTTGAAGAAAGAAAAAAAAGAAAAGAAAGAAAGGTTAATGGCTAATGCAGAAACATAATTTATATTAAACCCTTTGCCACTTGTGGCGGTGTCTTATAATATGAAATTTACATCCTTTTCCTTCTTGTGTTAAAAAAAAAAGCAGAAAGAAAAAGCCCCTTGATTTTGTGAAGCAAAACTATAATGACAGCAATCGGGGATTTTTATTTGTTCTTTGGTGTGAATTGGCATAGGCATTATGATGAAGTTAAAACGCAGAGGTTAATTGAAAAATGAGATAAACAAAGCCCCTTGAAGGTCTCAGAATAATTTTGCCTAGCAGCATTGACAGCCTACTACCATCAGGCACTAAAAACTACTCCGAACTGCTGGAGATAAAAAAAAAAAAAAAAGAAGAAGAAGAAAGGGAAAAAAAAATCTCCTAAAGTTAATTGTCTTTCTGTTCCTTCCACCTCATTTCAGCCCAATTATAACTGGGAAAAGTCATTCTGTCTAATTTGCATTAATGCACCTTCATGGAAAAATAGCTTAGACAGTGAATTTGATCT
The DNA here is from genome assembly GCF_001723915.1 of Gavialis gangeticus. Classification (NCBI taxonomy): domain Eukaryota; kingdom Metazoa; phylum Chordata; order Crocodylia; family Gavialidae; genus Gavialis; species Gavialis gangeticus. The sequence continues at coordinate 63,686,746 of NW_017729004.1, read as the reverse complement.
TTTTGTAGTTTATTATGGGCATATTTAAGAAAAAAAAAGAAACCCAGCAGTGCAAATTGCTTTGGAAAACTCATGGATAAGAATCTTGATATTTTTTCAGTTGTTCGGCTTCCACAGAAAAGTCTACGATTTAATGTTAGACAAGCATCTTCTGTATGCATTCTTTAATCATCACAGGACAGGATGTTGAAATACTTATTTAAACTCCATTTTATCAGGTTGGGCTAACCACCACTTAACAATTACAAGGAAAAAAAGTTCTCTAAATGTGACAACCTTAGTTCTTTTGTGCTCTTGTGTTTTTCATAATAGCCTTGATAAAAGCTTCATAAATACACCTTTTGACTCTGTCATTGGAAATAGGTCCAATGCATGTTCAACTTCAAATGCCATAAGCATTATAGTTGCATGTGAGAATTCAAAGAATCTGAGATGCCTTGGTATTTTTATCTTTATATCCATATACAAAAATGCAGTGTTTTCACTAAAGTATTGCAATTAACATTTAAATAAACGGTAACGGGCTCACTTGTCATTGGAATATCTTACATACCATTTCTGATTGCAATGATGAAGAAAAATAGTGTGTTATGCTCTAAATTGTCAGTCAGTACATGAACTCAGGCTGATTCTACTCTGTGCCATTTATATTATTAGGTGCGATTATCCATGCAGGCCTTTATTTCCAATGTACTGTGTTTATAGTCCCCATTTGTACATCTTTCTGGAGCTAAAGTGTTTATAATGATGTGGAGCAGCTGGCCACAAACTATTGTTTCTCATTAAAAAGACATATTTCCTGAGCTTTGGGATATTCTTTATGTGAAACAATATATACTGTTGACATTTTGCCCTTTTCATTTTCCTTTTGCTCTTTTATCTACTGAATATCTGGAGTCCAAGGCTAAGTGATCAAGCTCTAAAATAAGACATGGGAAGTTTGATGAAACAGAAGACCAAGGACATGGACACTTAGGATCTGTTTTTGAGAGAAATATATGGCAGCCTGATCCTGGATACATTCCAATTTATGTAGTTGCATTAAGCACTATCTAACCATGATAGTGAGATTTTGTTTTGTTTTTTTCAGTTGGATAAATCATTGCACATTTTTATCCTAAAAGGCCACTGTGCTTTGTTTCTGACGCATTAGAATGCCCACTATGTTCTGCTTCAGATGTGGTTGCCATCCAGGGATGGGTGAAGTGATCCTTACCATTATTACATCTTGAGAAAACATCATGATTCTAATGAAGACAGTGAGAAAAAATAACTAAGAATCTACAAGTGTTTCTATGGATGCTTGGTTGTCATGCATCCTGCTCAGCTGTTGTATAGGGTGCTATCAAATAGAATTGATTGGATTAATGAAAAAGTAACTTCTTTATTGGTTAAATTTTGTTACACTCGTAATATTTTATGGTTATCTAAAAGCCTAAACTGGCTTACTTTTTAATGATTTATCTCTCTCTTTAAAAGATTGTAAAACAAGAATAGCTAAACATAAATCATCTTCTGTTATTTGGGGGTGAAAGAAGCATAGCATTAATGGGAAAGAGAACTTATGAAGGGTTTAATCAGCAGCCAATCAGAATCAGTGGGTGAGTAACAATATGTCCTTAATGGTGCCACACCGTGAAGTATTTGGAAGCTGAAGCTGATTCTAAAGGTGGCAGTCTATCTGAATGGTACTATTAGCTGTGAGAACATTTTCCCAGTGCTCTTGGATCTGTGTGGGCTTCTAGTTATTTTTCTATCATTTTGAGGCAGTGGTTTTCAATGTACATAGCTCTGTGGTCAGGATGAGCGGCATAGGGTAAGTCTGCAGGCCAGATCCTGCATGTGGGGTTGGTCTGCAGGTCTGATCTAGTGAAGGGTCGGTGTGTAGGGCTGGTCTGTGGCCCTGATCCAGAGTGAGACTGGTGCACTGAATCTGGCCATGGAGATACTCTGAGTGCTGGCCTGGTCCTGTACATTGGTATGATCCAGAATGTAGAGCCCATTCTAGTCCTTAGGGAATGGGACCTAGTCTGATGGGATCTGGCTAGCATGAGAGCATGCAAGTCCAATGGCACAAGAGGGGCTGCTTTGGTGAGCAGGGCAGGTATGGGGTAGCCCAGTGACAGGCAGTAAGAAAGAGGCCCCGTGAGAGTGGGTGGAGTGAAAGAGGCCCCAGTGAGAGGGTGGTGGTATGCATGTGGTCCAGTGAAGGGCAGAGTGCAACAGATTCTCTCACCCCGTTCTCATTAAGAAACTGGGGGGTTGTGGCGTAGACACCCACACAGTCAAATGGGTCGCCAACTGGCTGGAGGGCCACACCCAAAGGGTGGTAGTGGATGGGTCCTTCTCAACCTGGAAGGAC
>NW_017729004.1:63676725-63683732 GCF_001723915.1 Gavialis gangeticus | reverse complement strand
TTTTAAGAGGAGGTTAGATGAACACCTTGCTTGGGTCGTTTGACCCCAGTACTCTTTCCTGCCATGGCAGGGGGTCGGACCAGATGATCTGCTAAGGTCCCTTCCGACCCTAGAAACTATGAAACTATGAAGATTCAACATAGTGCAACAGATTCAACATAGGACTGAGTTGGCCCAGCCTTAAGCTGGAGGTGTAGTAATAATCTGGATGCCATCTGAGAGGCATAGGACATGGTGTAGGGATGGTACAGAGCCATGTACAGTACTCTCTGGCATCAGGGCATTAAAATGGGCAGTCTCCCGCATTTAACATCAGTTCACTAAACCAGCAAGTTATGGCAGGCAAGACTGATGGACTACCCCAGAGAGAGGTGGGCGGCTGAGGTTGAGACCTGGCCCTGAGTTGGCCGCCTGTTACAGCCTTTCACTTATCAAGGACATTTCTCCAGAGAGAGAGATCATACTTTTGAAAGAGCTACCTGGACACCATGTGAAGTATAGCTGCAGTATAAAAAAAATCCCCACAAATTGCACACCGTTAGTTATGATGACATATCATCCTTCCCTGGAACCTAAATGGAATTACAACTCATACTAAAATAAAACCCAATTCTTAAAGAGATCTTTTCAGGGCCACCCATCCCAGCCTTTAAACAGGCACTGAACCTTGCCAACATCACCACTAGAAGCAAACTACCTATGGCCCAAAACACACCGAATGGATCCAGACCATGCTGGAACAAGAAATGTAAAACCTGCCAACACCTCTCCACAACTCCCACAATAACCACATCCCACAACAGAACCATCACCATTCCTGGATCTTACATCTGCACCTCCAGAAATATAATACATCTCATCCAGTGCACTGAATGCCCAGATGGAAAATATGTAGGAGAAACCAAACAACAACTGTATACCAGAATAAATATACATTGAAAATCTATCAAAGACAAAAATATCCAATTTCCTGTGGGGGCATGTTTCTCACAAGACAACCACTCTCTCTCCAATCTCTCAGTTCTAATCCTCAAAGTGAATTTACAAAACACCTTTCGTAGAGGAGCCTATGAACTTCACATCATAAATCTATTGGAAACAAAATATCATGGACTAAATATAGACATTGGATTTATGGCACATTATAACCTTCCTGCCATTTGATAACCCCAGGTAACCTGTCTACATTTTACCAGTTACATTCTATCACCAGATCAAGATTCTTCCTTTCCCTCTTCTTTCCTACCCATCTTGTACCTATGGTCTCCCATGGCCTCTGATCTTCCTTGCCACATGTTTGCATTTTCACAGATCTTCATTTTACATATTGGCTTAAGCTTCTATTCCACCCAGGAGAGCACATTAGCACCAAAAGACTCTCTCAATACCTGAAAAAGGGGCTATATGCCCAAAAGCTTGTAAAGAACAATTTTTCCAATTATTAGTTGGTCTAATAAAAGATATCCTATTTATCCAAAGAATCCTGTCTGTCTCTCTCTCTAATACACTGCTCTGTGCAAATCCTTTCACAGCTTCTGGTGAAGTGAACTCAGGCTCATGGAAGCTTATGCTATGCATATCTTATTTAGTTAGCCTATAAGGTGCAATTTTCCCCTGACTTTGTTTAAAGAGTACATTATTACTCCTTAATAACAACTCACCACTTACTCCTCAGTGGAGGCTGAATTAGTTGTTGAAATCTGAATATTTTTTTTTATTAGGAGAGGCACTTTTATATTCATAAAAATCAGATTTAATAATTGAAAATACATGAAAGAGATTAGTCTATTTTTATTTTAAATAAAGGACAAATATTTAATGTTTCTAAAATTATTCAGGATTTTCCCCTTTTCATGATAAACTTTTTCCTAAGAACAGTTTTAAAATTCATGCTAAGTAACTGATTCATGTTACAATATTTGGCTTGTAAAGATACTTGTTAATTTAATTATAATTTTCCAACAATTTGTCCAAGTTACTGAAAATAGTAAGAAATGACCTTTCTCTTGTCTGAAAATTCATTTTATTGAATGTTGTTTCAATTTTTGTTACTTTCTTCTTTGTTTTATTTTTATTTTACTAACAGTTAAAATTAAACGGGTTAATGCTGCTTTAATACAACAACATCATATGTTATTGTATATGTCATTTACATCTAAGTATCCACGGCAGATTAAACAATAATAAATACAATGATCACATCCGTGTGTGCTCTTTTACATAGAGCTATGTCCAACTGCCTGAATAAGGCATGAAGACTTCTCTGCACACTGAAAGTACAGTACAGATTACTGCATTAAGAACTTTCCATGACCTTATACTATACCATTTTTTACCTACATCTTTTGAAAGGAGCCAAATTCTTCTTCATTTATTGCAGATTCAAGAGGCAGAAAAGGTTCAGGGTTAAAAAAGTAGACTAAAAATGAAGGGAGTCTGTGTTCTGTTCTTGGCTTTACTGCTGATCTTGGCCAAATCATTTAATCTGTTGGTGTTTTTGTGTTCCCTTAGATTGTAAAGCTTTGGAGACAGAGTTGTCTAGTTTTGTGTGTTTGGCCAGTACCTAGCAACAAGATATAGGTCCCTGGTCTTGAGTTGAGTCTCCAGTCACTCCTGTAATAAAAATAATAATGATTTACCTAGGAAAAACTCAGTAGAATATTGACCAAGAAGAGAGATATAGAAAAACCCCCACTTCTCTTCTGCAGTGAAACAAAGGATAATTAAGTAAAATGTAAGAGCTAATACATTCTCTCTCTCACACCCAAAACTAAGCTGAACCCAAGTGAAATGGAGAAACTTTTAGTAGCAGAAACATCTGTTTTCTTTAGGGCCTGATTAGTTGAAAAATCCAATTTATATGTCTGACACTATTTCCAAATAGCACTTTGGATCAAAGAGAAAACAAAAAAGCTGTGTTGTCCCCACGCCCTAACATTCACAGAGAACAGCCATATTTTTTTAGTTCAGGGTAAATTGCTTTATTTTGGATTAAGTTTAACAACAAGGAAGAAAATAAGTGATATTCTGTGAAAGGTGTTCAGCATGTCTCTTGTGGTAGAGGCTGCTGCAAACAGGGAAAGAAGGGCTTTCTTACCTTCATAGCAGGCTTGCCTTTTGGAGCTTGGGTTGAATCCCAGGCTTGAAATCTTGCTGTTTTCATTGGTGGAGCTCATCCCCCAATCAGGAGGCAGCAAGAGGAGTTCAGTCATGCCCCTTTCCTGAGGGGAGAGGAAGAGGAGTTCCCCCCTCCCCCTCTGTGGACCTGATTGAAAACTGCAACACTCAGGTCCAGAAGACTTCAGGGGTGGAGCCCTGGAGCATATAAAAGGAGCTGCATGCCCAGCATGAGGGGGGCACATCTGGGAGAGAGAAGAGTGGGGCTTGAAAGAGCTGAGGAGAGCTGCTCAGCAGGGCAAAGCAGTAGCCCAGACACTTCCCTGAAGACTTCCATCAGCGGGGAATGGCAGATGACTGCAGTAGCCAGGCTGTTGGTGTGCAGCACACCACATGGCATCCAGACCCTGGGAGCTGTGTGAGATGGCTCAGGTCTGTAACCTCTGGCATGCAGCCAGAGACACGACACACAGGATGGTGCACGGAGTAGGACCTTTGGAGTGCTTGGGCGGCTCAGGTCCTCAACCCCCGGGATGAGGCTGGGAGCTTGGTGCAGGAGGTGCTGCATGGAGGGTCCAGGAGCGGACCAAGTCTGGTGCTGCATGAGGCAGCCAAGGCCTCCAACCCATAGCAAAAGGTTGAGTCCAGACAGCCAGATGGTGTTACTGAGCCAGCCAACAGGGCCAAGCCAGAGGCCCCAGAAGCCCTGCATAGTGGAGCCCTGTTCCAGGGGACAGTGACCCTCCCCACCCCCCACCCCCAAGCCTACTGCAGGCAAGAGAGCAGCCTGGCACAGAGAGCAAGGACCACCATCCAGGGCTGGGAGCCACGGGTTGCAGGGAAAAGAGGATTCCCACAGGGGAGGGGAGTCTCTCCCCTGTTTATTAAAGGGCTCCTGAAAGGGGAGGTCCCACCAAGAGGGCCCCGCTAAAGTTAGCAGCTTCTTTGTAGGGCTTGGGAAAAGCCCAAGAGCATTGGTGTTTCCCCTCGGGATTGAGTTTATCTTTAGGGTTTATCTGTTTCATATCAGATACTTACCTGTGACTTACCTGTATCTGGAGCACTGATATAAGGTTTTATGTCATTTAACCAGAGGATATTGTGTATTTTACTAGTTTATGCTGGGGAAAAATCGCTGAATGAATCGGGCCCCAAGGTCACGGTGGGCCAAGGTTGGCAATTGGAACACGAACAGGCGGGATTATTGGTGTGGAGGTCTGAGGCACGGAAGTGTAATGGTTTAGAACAAAGGTGTTTTATTTGACTTACGCTTAGAAGGTGTAGGTAGAGTTGCTTCTTCGGTTATAGTGGTACAACTTAAACAACGAGAGGGGTCCGTTGGCTCACGGGGTTCTTAAGTGAGCCCTTGCTTTCTGAACCCGGAGGGCTAGGGGTGGCTGCTCAACTTAATAGTCCCAGGGCTGGTCAACGGCTCATGTAAGGATAAACAAACAACGAAACTGTAACGAGGTGACACCAGTCCAAGTGGGCGAACGGATGGTTGGAGATTGAAGCCGAGGTCAAAAGCCAGGTAGTGGATGAGAGCCAGTGGGGTTGCACAGAATCGTGGTCGAGATGATAGCCGAGGTCGAATACGAGGTAAATTGTAAATGAAGCCAAAGTTGAAACAGTAGGGATGATCCGGATCGGTGGTCAATGATCGGTGCCAAAGGTAAATCGTAAGCCAGAAGATCGGTATATCGAAACAGCAATTGAGAATGATACGAAGCGCCAAGCCGGGGAAGAGACCAATAGGCCTAAGAGCCTGACTGAGAGACAGCGCTGAAAGGCACAGCCTCTGTCTCCAGCTAACCTGGTCTCCCCCCGAGGGAGGGGCTCCTTAACCTTTTATAACAATTTTGTGGCCAATTAGAATGTGTCCCTCAAAGAACTTTCTAGCCGAATGACATCGTGCTCTTAGCTGGTTGAGCATGCGTGAGTTTGAGCTCTTCACTGTTACCAAGCATGCGCAGGGCTGAAAAGTAGGTCAGCCTGACTGACAGCTCTTGGGGTCACCCAGGGGACACATGCTGGGTGAGCCCAATGGAAAATTCCATTAGCCTGTCTTGCGCATGTCAGTTCCAGTTCTTCTGTGTTGTCAGCACACCTTTAAGATTTCCTGTGACAGTTTAGATATCTTATATATATATATACAGTGTACATATGTTATATCCATGTTCCTTTCCCTTGTGATAAGTTAATGCAAATAAATTTGTATATAATTAAGTTCCCTGACTGTCCAGGCCAGGTTCTATAGGGATGGAGGGAAACTGAGCAATCTACAGTGCCCACCTCACAGCACACCTGCCAGCTAACAATCCCCTTCCATTGGAGAAGGGGAGTATATACCCAAGTTGCCTGGGCTACACCTTCCACAAATTTGTGACAGCTCATTTCGTTTTAACTCTTGCTGAAAGAACCTTTAGGAATGAGAAGTGAGAGCAGTCTGTGACTGCAGGGTCTGTATATATGTTGAGTTTTGCCAGTGATACACACAAAAGGAAGAGCAGACTCCTTGCTAGCTGGTCCTTGATCTACAAAGTTCCACTGAAAGTATTTTCCAATATTTCCCATGTATGAGTTATGCAGATTTAATAACATACAAATACAGTAGAAAATACATCCATATTGCTATAAAATTAGTCAATTTGCCTGAAATGTATCTGTATGTACAATGACAGAATGTATTTTGTGTAATATATTTTTATATAAAAGAGGGTTAGCCAATGTAACTCCAAAAGAGAGGGAAGGATACGTGGGGCCCTCACATCTCTATTCCTGCCTTGTACAAAGCTAAGCTAAAGAGCGTCAGACTAACAAAGTCACTGTGGATGCTTGTACATGTGATGGGAGTTTAGTTCTTAGGGGTGCATGTACACACCATGGGTTTTAATCCTCACTAAATTAAATAGGTTTATAAAATTTAAACTTGCTTATTTTGAAGCATCAAATCTGTGCACATGGTAATGGTGTCACATGTACAAGTGCCCTGTGGCAGTACAAATAGTAGTACAGGGGATGATGGCAGGCTGGTAAAATAGTAGTAGAATTCTGCTTGTAGCTTGCACCGATCTGGGCCTCAGAAAACTGACTAGGCAGGTCTTTTGAGCTCCCACAGAAAACTTGGCTTCTCCTCAGGCTTTCAGATGAGGCCTGCAAATTATGTACTTTACAATCGGCAACAGCACATTATATCAAATATATTCTAAGGCCCTTTTTACACATTAATTCTAGCCAGCTCCTGGACCTCCTAATCCCTGGATTGTGAACACATTAACACCTGAAACTAGCTTTAAGCATGTTTTAGGTAGCTTAAAGTTGCACCACTCCAGGGCAGCTTTACTTCTGATCTATGTTACCAAACTCATGTTCCAATGATGTGTGGCCACTCCCCACAGATGAGATGCCCAAGCTGAAGTCCTCCAGTATGCCAGGATGCAGTGTCCCCTCCTTCACCATCCTATTTTGGGTAGACAAACTTTCCACCCCTGAACTCTATTGCTCAGGTGGCAGCTCTGGCATCAAGCCAACTTCCCCTCCCATCCTCAGGAGTGTGACCTTCCCATTCCCAGGGCTGCAACCCTGTGCAAACAGCCTTCAGAGCATGTGCCAGCTAGCAAGCAGAAACTTTTTCTTGACCTCCAACTCAGCCATCTTCTCCAGCATGAGCCAAAGGATGCCCCCCCCGGACCAGCACCCTCCAACACCCCAATCCCAAATCCCAGTTTGTTAAAACATGAAACCTTCTTTAATTTACTTCCTCTATTTCTTTCTAAAATTCCTTTTTTTAAACTTATTTTTAATTTCACCACCCTTCCCCTACCCCCATTACCCACCCCATCACATTGATTCTTTGCCTCCCAGCTTTATGTTCCCACCCCCCCCCCCCC
>NW_017729004.1:63640168-63671725 GCF_001723915.1 Gavialis gangeticus | reverse complement strand
CACCCCATCCTCCCCACACCCCGACCTGGAGCAGGTGTAGAAGACTGTAATGGCTCACCAATCCTGTAGTGGTAACTCATAGCTATAGCTTCTAGTCCAGGGGCAGGCAAAATGCAGCCCGGGGGCTGGATGCGGCCCGCCAGGCCATTCTATCCGGCCCATGGGACCCCTAAAAAATTTAGAAAATTAATATTTATCTGCCCCTGGCTGCCTATCATGGAGCCCTTGATGGTTTGCCAAAACTCAGTAAGCGGCCCTCCACCCAAAATCATTGCCCACCCCAGCCCTAGTCCAACCCTGCTCACCAGCGCTCTAGTGGTAAGTCACAGCTGTGCAGGTTGGGGATGGTCAGAAAAAGTTTTTAGCTTTAAGGTGTGATTATTCCAAAGTCAATTTAGCACTACAACTGAACAACATTTGAGCAGCCCAAACTGTAATGTGTAACAAGGCCCTAATCCAGGGGTGTCCAATTTATGGGTCATAGGCAAAATCTGGCTTGTTCCATCTAGCCTGTTGGCAGCCTGGTGGGGTACTGGAAATTGGGGGGCATGGCTTGCCACAGAATTTGGGGTCCCTCAAACCCAATGGACATGGCCATCAGCAGCAGCCCCTGGACCTGCCCTGTTGCCTACTCCCAGACCTGTGCTGGTGCCTAAGCATGGCTCCTTATTGCTGCCCACATGCAGCTCTGATGCAGTTGCTGCTGGCCCTGTGAATCCAGCCCTAGGGAGCCGCTATGATCCAGACTTGGGCTATGGCCTAGTATGAGTTTGACATTCCTGTTCTAGTAGTACAGAAGTATAACTAGGACAGGGGAACTGGGAAAGATGCCCTTGGTGCTGGCTTGAGGGGGAGGCAGAAAAAAATACTGTGCCACAGCCATTGTAATCATGCCAGTGGCGTGGCAGCAACTGGAAGTTGCCACTGCCCCCATGCGTTGCAGTTGCCCCAAGCACCCAGTTGCATTGTTCCACCTTTGTAGGCATACAAAAAGTGTATATAACTCATTACATGAGAACAGATGTATAATGAATTTCTATGCAATAAGTATCTGAGGTTAAGCATTGTGCCAAAGGATGAGTGAAATTTGGCAGGTTCTAAATCTCTGTTAAGAATTCATGTGGTAGTTTCTATCTATCTGGTTTTGCTTCCATCTCATTTTGCTTTCAATTTATATTTGGCCAACCTTGAAGTTCAAAGCTATGAAATTAATTTTTTTTGTTCTGTTTAAAAATAACATTACTGCTGCTTGGGTTGCCATGTCATTAGCAGAATATCCGAACTGAGTGAGATAGTACAACCTCATAGATTTAAAAGATAAGCAACTAAATGATAAAGTTCTTTCCCTTGAGAACCAGTGCCTTGTACATCCTTACTTCAGAGTTCTCTTGTTTCTCTTTCCATTCCTTTAGAGAACTCCATAGTTCTTGCCCGTTACTATTGTTTAGTGATAGGACTCCATTAAAGACACAGGAGGCAAATCTTGGGCCTTGTGCATGTGCCAATTTGGGACTCTTTTCTTCCTCAGTTTATAGAGCTGCTGAAAAGATACTCTATGGAGATGACTTTGCTACAATGCCTAGAGAAGCTTCATGGGCTCTTACGTACCTTCACCTGCAAAATGAAGGGATGAAAAATAGATAGATGATCAGTAGATCCCCTCTGGACTTCTCCCATCAATTACTGCAGCTTCTTGTCCCCTGCATAGTGCTAGATTGGGATCATGTAGGAATTCCCCCCTTAAATCAGATTGTCATAGACTGGGCATGTCTACACGTGCATTAATGCACCGTGGTTACTGTACATTAAGTTTAGTACCTATAATCATGCTGGTGCATGCCTTTTAAATGACACTAATGTGCAGTAGACTAAACCTGTGTATTAGTGCAATAGCATGGCTTTTGCCATGATGTACTGATGCACAGTAGAATTAGTCTAATGCCATTTAGTGTCTCTTGTAGACGCACCCACTGTAGGGCTTTTTTGCCCCACTCTGTACTGTGAGACCTGCTTCTTTTGCTAGAATCTTTCTAGCATATATTAATCAATTATTTCCCTGTTATTGCAGTGGAAAGCATCAGTAGTGTCCTCATTACCTCTGTTTTTACATCATTTTATGTGGTGTTTGTGTTCTTTTGGATTTTGCTCCTTGTAGTTGTATGTGAAGGTTTGAAACGGGAATTTTCCAGATTCCTTTGCTTAATGAGTGCCAATGAATTCAGGGGATTGGACCCAGTGACCCAGAAGTCCTTTACAAGTCCTGTGTGCCTGTGTTTATAAAACTTAGATTTGTCCCATTCATGGACATATATATGTTGTGCTGGGGTGTGTGTCCTTATGCTATCAGAAGGTTGCCAAAAGGTCCTTCCTAGCCCCAGATCTAATGGGATGTGTTTGGGATTTTTGATGCTATGCTATTAAAGGGAATGCTTGGAATTAGGGACAGGTCCAAATGTTGGCAACCTATATTCAGATCCTTATCCCTCCCATCCCTCTAGCACTTTCTTCCATGCACGCAACTTTAGGGTCTTTTGGAATACAGATCTAAATCTGAATATTAAGGCTTAGCCCATCTCTGCACAAAACTTTGAACTTGGAACTCGACAGGTAAGAAGCTGTTCAGTTCACATTTACTGAAGCATTATAAATGCTAGAAGAGAGCATTTAATTTTGCTCTGTTCTCATGTGACATTTAGAGTTCCAGAAACCAAGGTTAGATGATGACTTCCTGTGATCCGCTTTATGTGTTATGTATTACAGTACAGAAAATTCAGTTTTTCATTTTTTCTTAAATATGGATCCTCATGATCATTTCAATTTTATCAAGGAAAGAAAGTGTGTATACAAATCATATCTTAATAAACAGATGAAGAGCACTGAGGGCATTTTGTAGTCAGGGTATTACATCTGCATCAGTTTTGGTTGCCTGGGGACTGCTATGCCCTTGAAGGAGAGATCAGGCTTTGGCTCTAAAACTTCAAGGGCTAGTTTATTACTTCATCCTCAGGTTTAACTCTATTCTAAATGTATATATCATGTATTACGTGGAGTTTTGGAATTGTGACTATAATTTTGCTGCATTGCCTTTTGTTACAAATGATGCAACTTTACTTGCTGATTCAGTAACCTAAATGAGCCAAGTCTGCAGTTTTTCTCTGTAGACTGTAGGGTTTTGGCCTTTTCTACAGGTCTGCAGAAAACTTGGAGTGATATTCTGTTATTTATAATGCCATGCTCAAGGCTCAGGGAGAAGAGATTTCATATGAAATCAGAAAGTGATTTTTGTCTCTTAAGCAGTAGCTTTGGCATTAAGACTTTTCGAAGTCATCCCCACTGCCTGTTCTTCTTTCAGTATATAGATTTATCTGAGTGGAGACAGCCAAGACTCACTCACAAAACAGAATTCTAAACAAATATTTCTGTCCTTTGATTTTTTAAATGTCTACATTTTTTTCAGATTGTTTTCATTCTATCCTATTTACTCTCCACACCTTTGTCTACTTTCCTTTTTTAAATTTTTTTTGCTATGTTTCTCCTAGAGGCATGAAATGCTTCCAAGCTAAGGTGGCAGTCCACAAGTCTTTTATCATTCAAATTCCATCCCAAGGCTCTATTCTACTGTAGTGTTTGCTATCTGCCAGCCACTTAATAAACACAAAATATTAAGGCAAACCAAAAAACCCTACCAAAGAAACCATGCATATGTGTCTGCCATCCACCTAGCCACTTGCGGCTATGTTTTCTCCTGTTCTCCTCCTCCTCCTGTATTTTCTCTTTGATACTGTAACCTATTTCAGGGAAGAACTTGGACTTTGCAAATGTCAGTGTCACCATCATTGTCACCATCATCGTCAAAGTATGACTAATAATAATGATTATAATAATGCTAGTACAGTACTTGGGTATGTTTTAGGAAATACCAAATAAAATGAATGGAAGTGAACATTTTAATGGGACACACTACATAGAACTATAGAAATAATCATAATAAATATTAAAACTTGTAACAATCTGTACAATCATTTGCAAGAGAAGCACAATTGTTTAAACACAAGTGGCAGATGTACAGCTATAAAACCTAGAAAGTAACAAGGGTACTTGACAAGACTCTGGTGCAGGGTCTCTTTGTCCTTTTACAGTCAGTCCTGTTGTCCCTGATCAGCACAGAAACTTCCCACTGACTGTGCCCCATGCTCCCGACTCACAGTCCTCTGCTTTTCCCAGTGCCCTTCAATCCCAAACCACAGCCCCCTCCAGCCCTGCTGGTGCCCCTTACTCCTGATCCATAGCCCTCTGCTTCCCACAGCCCTACAGTGTCTCCCAGCTGCTCTGCCCCATGAACAAGGGCACCAGCCCTCATACTGCTGGCAGAGCCATGCAGCTCCCTGCTGCCCCCTTGCCCCATTCTTCTGCTAAGGGGCAGGTATGCTGCAGTCCCAGCATCTGGACAGCTTCCCCCAGTGCCAGCAAGCATTGCCACCCCTCATACACCCAGCCCCTCCACACACCCTGCCACACACACACACAGCCCCCTGGACAGTCCACAAGCCCTGGCCCTCCGACTCTCACCCCCCATGGACTTACCTGCATCCAGCTACTGGGGCTGCTCCCACCACCCTGCTTGGCTACGTGCTGGCCACATGAGTGTACAGCTGCAGACTCATGTGATGCCCCTTGCCTCCAATCACCCCTCCCCCAGCTCCAAGCAGCTTGCTAGGGCAAGCCGGGAAGTGCTGGGGGAAACTTCAGTACTGAGCAGGGCAAAATCCTGGACATTTGTTAATATTATAAAAAAACACACAGACCTAGTTGGGAAGACCCAAAAAAGGGACATGTTTGGGCAAACCCAGACGTATGGTAAACCTAGTTTAGATAAAGCACCCGTTCAACCATTTTGAAATGCACAAGGGCATATTACACATGACAGTGGGGTAACACTGGGGTAATCTAATTAGAATGTGAATCAACATGTCTATGGGCACCCCAAAATCTTACCACCTAGTTGGACTCCAACTGTACATTGGCTCCCTGGCACTGTACATGTCAGTTGCTTGTCCTGTCTATTGCTTTATCAGCTCCCTTGAAGACTGGGTTGTTCTAGGCCCTAAGCACTCCAAGCCTTAGTCCTCAGGGATTCACTGTTTCTTTCTCATTCCATCTGCTTTTGACTCTGAGCTGTTCCCAGGCTTCTGGGACTCAGGGCTTTGAGTTTTGCAGGTGCACTGCCCAATACCCAAAGCCACTGCAACAGGCTCTTCAGTTTGACCGTACTTCAGGTTCCTGTCCTCGGACTACTTTGTCTGTGGCTCCAGCCTCCATCTGGGGAAGGATATCAGGCAGAGTTCTGAGACACCCTTTTATATGGCCTCCCCATATCCCCATATAGCTGCTCTCAGTCTACTAGGTGTCCTTCAAACAAAAAGAGAAAAATTCAACTGAAATTTCATTTCAGGGTAAATGCACACCATCTTAACTTAGGGTTTTGCTTATGGGCTTGCTGTCCAAAAATAAGGAACAAAGAATAATCTTCAACAGAGACTTACTCCCCTCTCAGATTACTTGGGCACTAAGGCCTGTCCTTCCCTCTGTCAGGGACAATCCTCACAGGTAAGGCATGACTGTCTCCCCAACCCTGTTTCTCCTCTGGCAGACCCTTACCTCTCTAACCTTTGCTGGCCCCAAAAGCCTGGGTCTCAAAGGGGATAAACACACTTCCCTGTCTTTTCTTGCCATTTTTTGTAATGGGACTTGGCTCCCTGTTACAGGTACCAATATGGAGAAAATGCACTATGATAATGTTTCAGGTACCTACCTGTGTGGGAATAAATGACAACCACTCTAGAGACATATATTTCCATCCTGACTAAACATGTCAATTGCTGTGTTAACATCAGATCTCACATCCACATCTGTATGTGTTGAATATTATCATTATTCACACTGACTTAAGGGAAGCTGCTGCTGTGCTTCAAGTTAGGCAAGAACATGTGTGTATCTAGATTCAAGGAATATATTATTTTAAAAAGCATCCATTAAGGGCCTAGTCCTATGAAGTGTTGAGTGGAGAGGTGAAAACACTAGTTTATTTTCTAGGATGGTGTGTGGGTGTGGTAGGGTAATGAGTTTGCTTTCCATTCAAGCTTTAAAGCTCTCTAGCGTGGGTAGATTTGGATTTATATTTGAGAGATTGTAAAGGTGTCTAAAAGGCTGAACTGGAACAGGATGACTAGCATTTCCATTTCTGACATATATGTGGTAATCTTTGGAAACTGGAGTCAATGCTTTTTCCATCACTTAAATTGGTTATCTTGGCTAAAGTGTCACATTAGGAGGATTTCCACTTGTGGGAACTGTCTAGACTATATAATAATGAAATGACATGTATTTATTATGTGTTATTTCAATTATATCTGAAATCTAAAGAATGCCCAATTATAAATTTACATATAGATAAATAATGATACAAATAAAAATGTTAGTTTTTAGCTGTTTGCTTTGGGCAGCTACTTTCAATTTAGGAGCAACATCAGTTCTCTAGATTTTATATCAATTTTATATTCAAACTATCATGCATCCTCCTTTTGAAGTAAAATTTTTGGGTTCCTACAGATATGTGGGGAGCCTGCTCTCACGCACTGGAAATCTAGTGCATCAGAGCAGACTCAATTACTTGAGTCTGCTGGAGCATGGAAATTGACACTCTATGGCAGCCTTCTGTGTCATGTGTATCAGCATCCCATTGCGTGTCCAGACTGAAAAAATGGTGATGGGATGCTTTGAAATAAAACATGTTTGATGAGCTTCAGTTCAAAGCACTCTGCCATCATTTTTTCAGCATGGGGATGTTGATACACTTGATGTGAGGATGCTTTTAATTAGCACGGCTCACTAATTGAATGCAAGTAATGAATACAAGTTAAAATAAGGCAAAAATACAGGAGGTGTGCAGTGGTAACAGAAAGGTAGTGCTTGAAGGAAAGGAATTTGTGCTGAAAGTTTGTCGCATCTGATCCAATAAGGATTAATATCCTTTTCTACTTCTAGATAATACCCTCAAATAATGATGCAGTAATTCTGCTGTCATCCTCTTTACATCCTCTTTTCTTTCCTTGCAACAGTGAACCTGATAGTTGTAAGGTAAGAGTATGTAGCTGCATGTTTAGGAAAGTGGCCTATGAGCCAGAACTCTTACGCTTTAATTTTGAGTTCTTACCAAAATACAGTGAGCAAGTCTACAAATGCTCTTAACTGTGGAGTAGACTAATTAGCTGTGGAGTAAAGCATTGCTGTCTACATGTGTGGTGGTATTAGGCTGCAGTAAATGAATTAATATCACAGTAAGATAGTAGTGAAATCAGTGACAGTACTATCTTATGCTAGGGTAATTTACTGCGATTAAATGCATGTATAGACACTGACATATAGATGCTAACCGTGGGTGCAAATTACACCTGGTTAGCCCAGCCAGCAGGAGGCCAGACTCCTGCCTGCTGGCTAGGCACACAGTTCTGCACTTTCACCACCTTTGTTTCCCAGCCAGCTCCTTTACCACCCAACATTGCAACCTGGAACCCAGGGCTGCTTTGTCCTGGCTCAAATTGCTGCTGTCACAGGTGCACATGTAGACACTGCACCTGGGAGTAGTTTACTCTGGGTCAAACTGCTCCAGGCTTTATTGCTTTGAATTAATTGCACGTGTAGATGCACCCAGTGTTCCAGGATTCTATACGTAGTTTTGTTGAAACGTTCTGTGAGTAGGTTTCTGAAGTCCAGTATGGACTTGCTGATCAACTAGAAAGAAACTGAGAGTAAACTCAGAAAAATCCAGAATTCAGAGCATTTCATTTAAACATGGGAAACCATGGTTTAAGCTTTTCCTTTTGCTTCATTTACAGAAGGGATGTTGAAGCTGGGACTCCTGAAGCCCAGATAAGGCTATAAAATAATTTAAAATTGAGTGAGAGACATTGCAACTTGCTTTTAGGGCACTTGTATAGGAATGCAAGAGGTTTATATGCCATCTCTCTGATATTCAAGGTGAATAGCCTATGGCACAACTTATTTGCATGGATCAGAGTGGTTGGGATAAGTGGATGCTTAGAACATGATTTTCACTATTCAAGCTCCTCTGCAAATCCCAGCTTTGACCACTCATGATATAAGCAGGAGATCTAGTTCCTACTTCAGTCAACCGTGCAATTCCTCTGTGATCTTGATCCTTGTGTCTCAGTTCTCCTCTCTGCATCTTTTTTATATTTACTTATGTAAAATACTTTGAGATCCCTCCAGAAGAAGTGATATCTAAATTCTAGTTAGTAAAATGATGATGATGATCGCTGGACTTCAGTGGTATTTTTTTACTTTTTTGATTCAAACTTTCAAAAAAATTTTTTTTTAGTAACTGGCAAACGTTTTTTTTTTCTTACTCAGCTAACTCATGCTTCTGGTTAAAGCAGGGGTGGGCAATTATTTGGGCTGGAGGGCCACTTAAGGAGTTTCAGTGAGCTATTGTGGGCTGGGGTGGGTGCTGACCTAGCATGGTGGGAGCATACGGAGGGGTCAGTTGATCCTATCCAGCCCTGGCATGTCTGCCCTGCACCCGTTGCTGGGGGTGCTGGATACAGTGAGTGGGTGGGATCTGCATGGAGACCAGCTTGGCACCCCTGCAGGCAGGATGCACTCATCCAGGCAGATGGGATGGGGCTAGTGCAGGTGAGCAGCCATGTCTGGCAGCAGGATGAGTAGGTGGGGCCGGGATTGTGGGGTGATGACAGTGCAGGGCTTGGGTCTGGGACAGAGCTGTCATCTGCTTCTTGCATATTCCTGTGATGGGTGCTGGTTCTGTGGGCAGGGACATGCAGGGAATGGATAATGGGTCTGCTTTAGGCCCCCGCCCCGCTCTGTCATCACACCAACCCCTGCCCACTCATCCCAATCCCAGTTGCTGCTTCTTACGCAGCTGTGACCCCATCCTATCCACCTGGCTGAGTGTGCCCTGCCTGCGGGGGTCCGGGACTGGTCTCAATTGGGAACCCACCTACCCTCCACATGCTCCATCTGGCACTCCAGCAGTGGGTGCAGGGCAGGCTGACAGCAGTAGTTGAACAGAGTGAGCCACTTCCACAGGGGCTGTTGGGAAGCTGAGTCCAGTCAGTCCCACCACCCCTGGGCATGCGGCAGGGTGGGGGTGGCAGGACCGACCTCACACCCATGGGCCAAGCTTTCTCTCACAGCTGGGCTGGGCAGGGCTGAAAGACTCACTGGGCAGGCCAGATCCAGCCCACAGCTGTATTTTGTTCACCTCTAAGTTAAATCCTAAATTTGGTGATTTGGGGTTTTTTATTAGCCTTAGTGCAAACTGCTTAGAAACATTTTCAATTAATTTTATGATTCACTGTGGCAATTTAGTGGCAGATAAAGATATCTGGACACCAAAAGTATTGAAAACAAAATTACTCTGAAACCTCCCAAAACTTGATGGCCTGAAAGCCATCAGTTTTTCACCTTCTTCCTTTCTAATTAAGAAAACAATGAGAATATAAATGAAATTTCCTGTTTCAATAAGATGGAAAGGGGTATAGGACTGGGAGTCACATATAGCAGACTGATGTTTGTTACTTAATAGGCCTGATGAATTTAAGAGGTGAAATTCTGTGGTCTGTGTTTGGCAGGAGGTCAGACTAGGTGTTCATAATAGTCTCTGGCTTTAAGATCTTTCCAGCTGGGAAATGTGTGACGGTGTTCTAACAATAGTTACATTTTCATGTAAAAGCAAAACTGGTATAATCCCTGGGGCCCTGTCTCCATAAGAAAAAATTACCTTGTTATATCTAGTTAAATTTGTATGTTGAAATCTACAGATCTGCAGATTGAAAAGCCATTGCTGGGAACTGAATGGTTGACAAATTAAAAGTAGCCATTTCAATAGCTATACTGATCCCCCAGGACGAGGGGACAAAACAAATAGTGCCCTCTTTACCAAAAGGTGAAGAAAACAAGTAAATGCTTCCCATTAATGAATTTGCAGTTAAGAATAATCTCATTCTTTAGTTTTCTAAGCAGAGATGGAGTACTTACATTTTCCTGATGCAATCTGAATGTTTGGTCTACACCATTCAGGACTCAAGGACTTATCATGTGAAGTAGATTTGCTTGATCTAAAACAAATACACTTTTCTGACAAAGTGCTAATAAGCCCTTTCTGGCAGTTACTGAGTGCTCCTTTCAAGATCTTACTCTTTGTTTTTGAAGTGATGAAATTTACAGAGAACTGTTATAAGGTTCTAATTGAATTTCACAGAAGTAGCCCTAGCGTGACCCAAAATGGGGAAAAATCCTCAAAGCTATTCTCCGTGGAATCAGTGATTAAAAATGCTAAATGGAAAGAAAGGTTCAAGATAGCGATAATCGACATAAACACTTAATGAAGACTTTTATGATAAGTTAATGTTGATAATGTCTACAGGATATGGGAGGGAGGGGTGAAAAAGATTCAAGACAGCAAGAAGAAGTGTTTATTAAAACACATTTTACGAAACCCTAGGAAAGGAAATAACAAAAGCTGCTTTTAGAGGGTTCTATTAAAATAAAGCCTGGATGAATTAGATAATTTTACCACCTATGGCGTTAGCAGAACTTTCTCCTTAGCTATTACTGCATGTTTTATTTCACAAGTTCTGGCAAACTTTTATGCACGTTAACTATCATTAGGATATGAAGATTAGTGAACAGTGGTGGACAACCATTGAGTACACACAAATATGATGCTGATATAATTTATCCAGTTAGTGACCCCTCAAATTTGCTTCTGATCAAGCTGAAAGAAAAATCTGAGAATGAAGTTTGAACCTTTATAGAGCACCAGCACAGAGGAAAGACTGGACTCCACAAATGCATTTAATAAGGCTGAGTTGTATTTCATGTGGGACCTACTGCAAGTCTTTAGCCCATGCTGGAATGAGAACACTTGTGAAGATAGGGGGCAAAGTTAAAGTAGTTATTTAAAGCTGCTGTTGTTATCATTATTTATTTGTATGGCTATTACTGGATATTATTTTAGTGCCTAGCCTTGGACCAGGACCTCATTATGTTAGGTACCACACAAAAATAGTTTAAAATATAAGTTTCCTTCATTTCTAGTATTTTGGAGTTCTTAACTATGTTAAAAGGGGATGGAGAAGTTTGACATCTCTGCGTTAAATCAGCTTAAAAGCTTTACTTTGTGTGGAAGGCAATATGTAGGTTATTAAGAGACAAATCTCAGTTTGAGCACTAGAAACCAGTGCATGGTTTGCCTTTGATTTTCAAGAGGAGGCTGTGGTGTTTGTTACTGAGCTGTCCAACCTTGAGATTTACCAAAGTAAGAGGCTGTTTCCCTTTCCAAGTCAGACTGTTGCAGTAGAAATTGAGGAGGTTCTCTGCCTTGAGCTTCCTTAGATTGGAAGCTGATGGTGTGGAGACCCTTTGACATCGGATTTTATCTCCCCTTGCCAATTTGAAAATTGCTGACCCATGTGGATCACCCATGTGGCGCACTAAAGCTCATTTAGTTGCATACAAACCTGAGAAAGCCATGAGATATGGAGAGTGCAGGAATGGATTCTCATTTGGCTAAATAGGGTTTTGTGGATGATATGGTTGAAAAATACTAGGTTTTTCAAATGGTTTCATTTGTTCAGAGCATGCTGTTAGTTTACTGTTTGTTTCTCAATTGCATTGCATTTTAATTATTTGTAGGGCCTAGGGGTTAGGGCTTTGGTTGATTTATATGTTGACATAAACAGAAGAAATAACTATAAGCATCCACAAATGCTTTTTTAAAACCAAGTGTAAATTTTTCTCAAAGCATGTCATCTCCACAGCCTCAGTCTGTGTCTATTGTCACCTCAGTTTGCATCTCTGTTGGTTAAAGCCAGGTGATCAGAGTGGGGAAAGGAAAAGTTAAGCTTGCATCACCTTCACCAGCTATAGCCTCAGTTTTGATTTGGTATCATGCCTCCTGCTTGGTCTCTCTAGCTGTACAGTATCAGTGCAAATACTGCCTATGTAAGTGAGGAATACACAAATCTATATCTCTGATTAGACAAATATTACTGGTGCTTGTGTTATCCAGCAGTTTATTTAATTATTGTATCACATGTCACAGCAGTTACATACCAATCTTAAAATACTTTGAAGCCAACTGTGCTGTAGTATTTGTGCCATTTTAGTGGCATGGCATTATAAATCACAATCCAAAGCCTCTGAATCAAATTGCAGAAATAATGAATGTATAACAGTGCTCATATTTTTCACACAATAATGCTAAAAGACTTCTTTAGCTTCTTAGTTATATAACTAAACTGAAAAAAATTCTGATTTGAATTAATTGAAGGAAGAATAAATTAAAATATTATTGACATTTAGGAAGCATGCTAATTGATAGCTAATTTTCTCTGTATATCTTGTTTCATGTCAATTAGATATCCACATTTCATGGCTAATAATATATTAATTTTGCATTTATTGTTGATGCAATTTTGAGGATATTATGATAGCAACTGGGTTTTCTTGTGAATAGATTAAATCATAAAAAGGGTCCTTGTAGCAGTCAGTTGATTCTTAATCTAAAATAAATGCTTTTTAACTGAAGTGCAAATTAAATACTTATTTGGAACACTTAATACAAAGCATTGATTATAAGAAACAGGCTGCATTGTAGACTCAGAATCTGGAATTCCAAAAAGTAAATTTCTGCGCATGTTAAATATCCTTGGCAACCTGCTAAAATAAGAAAGGGGAAATAAGTTACACTTCAGCAATTATCTGATAATAATCTGATCAGAACTGGTGACTTGTAGTCAGCTTAATGCAGTATGTGTACACAGACAATAACACATACGCACATGCACAGACAAACACATGCAGGTTATGTCCCTTTTGTTATGAATGCAAGTATGAATGAAGAAATATATGCCATTTGCACATAATATGGGCAGCTACATAGCACACATTGTAAGAAGAGCAGATTTGTGAGCTGATAGAGGGTATAACTGCAACTACTTCAGTTTTACACTTATATAGCTCCACTAAAATCCATGGCATTATAGTCAAATAAAACTGGAATAATTCAGTGGTGAATCAAACTCTAAAACATTATCAATCACTAAGATTTATTATTTACTAACCACTTTTATGCAGCCACTATAAAGCACGCAGAATTGTTTCATCACAATCTTTTACATCAATACAAATTTATTCAATATATTTTGTCTGCCCTGTCAGAATCATAGAGAATATTTTCAAGCCCTGCTATAAAGGTCCAAAAAGTTTTGGACTCCTTTCTTTTGAGCAGAGTTATAAATTTAGTAAAAAATTATCCCTGATTATTTTTTTCATGTAGTGAGGGGGATAGGGAGTAAAAGGCATCTTTTTTTTATGTAACATGAACTGCCATCTAAAAAGATAGTTCCAAAGCTTTCTTTTCAGACTGGAAACTTTGATTTTTCATTTTTTTAAAACTGACAACTAGATTTTTAGGCCGTGTATTTCAGCATAGCTCCATTAATATAAATGACATAAAAAGGCACAATCCCTTATCACCTTGTGGTAAATTGTTCAGTGGCTCATGCCTTTAGAAGGGGAAAGGATACTTAGTAGAGGTGTGCAAAACAGGCTGTATTCAATTTGGAGTCAGCCCAAATCAGGGACAGTAACGTGATTAGTTGGCTCGGATCACTGTACTGACTTGATGTGGCCAAATCCAAATCAGAAGATTTGATGCCAATTTGAAGAATCAGCAATTCGGCCATAGACACAGCTTTAAATGTTTTTTCTACATACCTTGAGGTAACAGGCATGGCTCATGAACACTGCAATGTTGGGGTAGATGGAGCATCCCACAGAAGTGTGGGGACGGGTGGGGCGGGGGGCCCGTGTGCTCAGTGGCAGACCTAGAAGTGGACCAGAAGTAATTCTGGTCCACTTCTGGGTCCACTGCCAAGCATGTGGGGGATCCCC
The DNA here is from genome assembly GCF_001723915.1 of Gavialis gangeticus. Taxonomy (NCBI): domain Eukaryota; kingdom Metazoa; phylum Chordata; order Crocodylia; family Gavialidae; genus Gavialis; species Gavialis gangeticus. The sequence goes on along the minus strand of NW_017729004.1, from coordinate 63,657,727 downwards.
CCTGGCTCAGCAATAGGCTGTGGGGGGACCCCGGATGCCACCTCCTGACATCCAGGAGGCACCAATTGCCGAGCCTGGGGATGGGGGGAGGGGAGTCCTCCGCACGCTCTATGGTAGACCCAGAAGTGCTTCTGGTCCACTTCCGGGTCTGCTGCCTATCGTGCTGGGGACCCCATTGCTTTCCCATGGGATGCTCCATCTGCCCCACCATCTCAACATTCACAAGCCACCTGGTACCTTGAGGCATGTGGAAAAAAACATTTAGAGCTGTGTCTATGTCCGAATCATCGAATCTCTCTGAATTGATTTGGAGGGTCTGATTCGACTTGGAGAGATTAAAGGGTCTCCTGATTCTATTTGGAGTCAGAGATTTGGCCACTGAATCAGGGTATAGACATGTGAATGCTTGGAGACCTTTCAAAAGTGGGACTTTCAAACAGGCAGCAGTTGAGTATGCTCTAATTGTATTGTTCACAAACCTCAAGTTTCAAGTGTAGCAAACTTCACCAACATTAATTCTGGATAAAGGAATGTCAAAATTGGTGTTCAGGAAAAGGTTTGAGAAGCATGTAGCAGCCACAAGGGCAGAAGAGAAAAATGACAAAATCAAATTCTCCATTTTTTTGAATATTGTGTGGGAGGAAGCCCTGGTTGTTTATAACACTTTTATTTTCAAAGAAAGCCAAAATATGCAGTTAAATGTAATCCTGTCCAAATTTGAGGAGTTCTGCATGCCAGTGAGACCTTTGAAAAAACATATTTTTTCTTATGTGCAGGCAAACAAGACAAAGTGTAGAAAGTGTAAACTAAACAGACTATGAACCCTGCTTTTGGGAACTTGACAGAATCCATGATCAGAGATAGTATGATCTGTGCCATTGCAGACACTGTTAGAAGAAAGTCTTCCGCATGAGGGAGAGTCACCCTAGAAAAGAATCTCCAGATGTACAAGGCAGCAGAAATTGTGAAGGTCCATGCTGCAGAGCTGAACGCAGCAAAATGGGTTGTCCATGAAGTAGGCTTCAAACAATTTGGCCAGAAGAAGCCATGTCACATAGTGGAACTTTCCATTGGCAAGGAGCTCTCTAAGGGGGAGAGAGCAAATAAAAATACATGACCAAATGTGGAAGGCAACACAGCCCCAAATGTGGTGCTGAATTTGGAAATCTTTGTTTTAACTATAACAAGAGGAACCATTTTGCAAGATGCTACAGATCAGACACAGAATCTTCAAGTGTGTACAACTAAGAGGATTCCAGAAGACATTTTTATGGATAAAGTTGAATCAAAATCAGTGAGAGAGACTGGATTTTTCCAGCGGAAGTGCAAGGAACAATGGTTCATTTAAATTGGATACTGGAGCTCAGGTTAATATTTTACAGGTGTATGAATATAAAAATTGACACCAAAAGTGAGTCCAACAAACATCAATATAACTGGCTATTTAGGAAGAAATGTACCAATGAAAGGGAGATCTACTGATAGCATCCAACATCAAAAATAGAGTATATAAGTTCCCATTCATTGTGGTACCAGGGAGGTGACATCAATTTTCAGTCTGGCAGCTGCTGTCATGGCCCAAACCCGTGCAGTTTTTTTAGGAAGAAACCAAATGTTCCAGAACACAAAAAGCAAGCATGTCCTTATAGGAACAAAAGTACCTACAGACACAAATGCAAATAGTAACATGCAGAAAGAAGAAATCAGCATCAGCAGTCTGTATCTAATGAATTTTGTGCTCTGTGTTTTTGGCATGCATGCCAAAAGTGGAAGTCAGTCCCAGTATAAGGACTCAGGTCTATCAAAACTTGGAGGAAAAGCTTCCTAGCAGAAGCAAATTGTAAAACAGATCTGGTACTTTATCATTTTAAGAAGAAAGACTCACAAAGCCTTGTTTAAAGAATTGAAGACTGTTAGCGTGTCTGTGCAGGGTACCACCTGGTCCCCTGGTTCTTTCCTGCCACGACTCTGATCTTACTAAAGAAATGGGGAGGGAAGAGATGTTGCAATGCTCAGTACCCATGGAAGGACCACGCTAGGTCTATTTTATAATCTAAATGCTTTTTTTATTCTTTCTTTTACAGAGAACCAGATGGGAGGCAGCAGCTCATCCGGGTTGTTCCCGGGATCACCCCAGTGCTCTGAAGAGGATCTCCGGCACCTCAATTGATAAGGTAAGTGTCAATACGCATCTCACCAGCTCATGGCTGTGTCCTCAATCAGTCCCCACTGGGTCCCGTCTGAGTCCTCTGCCCTGTGTAGGGTGTCCTCAGGCTCCCTCTTCTTATCTAGGTTACATGCTGTGACCCCTGGCACTCGCAGTCCTTGCCCACTCCCAATAATAAAGAGAAAGTAAAGAGAAAAAAGTGTTTTCTTTCTTTTCTTGTGTCTTGGCTCCCCGCCGCTAATTACTTCATTAGCTGCCTATTCTCTTTTGCTGTACACTGTGCCGGCATGCAGATCCGGGAGTTCACCCATGGTCAGGTCCACAGATTTCAGCCCCAGCTTCGCTCTCCCCTTGAGTCCTGGGTGCTGGGCCAGGTCTCTTCAGGGGTCTGGGCTGGTGACCCCCCTGCTTTGGCTTCTGAGTTGCCTCGCCGTGTCCCTGCATGAAGCCATGGCTTCTCCCTGCACAGTGGCTCCATTCTCCCCAGACTCACCACCGCTGCCGTGTGCTTCTGGTACATAGCAAGTTGGGGGGGGTTGCTGGTTCTGGGCTCCAGAGTCCCTCGGCCCATGTTGGCCTTGCGTCGTGGATTCCTCCTTCAGACTCCTTGCAAGAGTCCCCAGCAGCTCCTCTCTTCTCTGGTAGTGCCCAAAGGAATCTTTCCCTGGGCATCATCCTCCTCATATCCCTGGATGCCAAGCCCCATTGGCTCTCCACAGGTGTGGGGCATCTCCCTGCTCTGCCCCCGCTAGGTCATTATCACTGCCAGCTGCTCTGATTTATCAAGTAACAGGGCTCCAGTCAGGAACCCTGTTACAGAGACAAAGGGAAATAGTAACCTGAGTGGTAAAGATTCACTCCAGTGTGATATACTAGTAACATAAGAAGTGCCACTTACTGGGACAGGTCTTTCTTGCCCAATATCCTGTGTTAGACAGTGGAAGAGAGTGGATACTGAAAGGGAGAGTGAACTGGGTGTGACAAGGGTTTTTTCCATTGTTTCTCTCTGTGAAAAAAGGAGCCAACTCACAGCCCAGTTGGGAGACCAGCCCACTCCTTTTGTCCTTGGGGCAACCACCCACCTCTTTCTCCTGCCACGCCTTGATGTCCTATTGTTTTGATGTTAATAGGCAGGAGGCTGCCCTTCGATCCGCTGTGATGTTAAGGGCCTAATATACATGGTCCAACCATCCCTACATGTATGCCATGCCTCACAGATGTTTCCTCCAGCTAGATAGCACTGAGACTCCAGCTCTGGAGTCTCACATGGGACTCTCACTCCCCACTGGAATTCAAAGTCCCAGCACCCTTGCAGATGTTTCCAGCTTAGCCTCCCTACTTGTGCGCACACTGAGCCTTCCATATCCGACCTAGCACCCAGCCTCCAGTCAAGTGGCTCACACCGGGCCTTGTCAACTGCCTCCTCTACCCTGGGGCCTCATTGCTGTGCCCCACAACACTCCACCCTACTACTTGAATTGCTTAACTACCTCCTCATCTCTGGGGTCTCACAAGTACACCTCACAACTCAACTGCCTCTCACAACACTGTCCCCAAACTCTGTGCCATGCTGCTCCTCTCTCAGGGCCACGCTGCTCTGCCCTACCATTCAGGCTTCAGGTCGACCACTCCTGTAGGCTCAGGTGGCACTCCACATGTTGTGCCTGGCCCACCACTCTGCTCTTTCACTTGGAGCTCGAGGTAGAACACCTCTAGGCTCAGGTAGTGCTCTCCTGTTGTGCCTGACCCACCTCCAGGGTCTACCACCCCACAGGGCTCAGGTGCAACTACTCTGCATGCCTGGCCCTGAACTGCCTCCAAAGCCCACCTGAAGGTGGGGGCAGGGGTTTAGGCACCCTGACCTGCCTTATACCAGGGTGGTTCTCAAACCTGGCATTTAAGTGGCCCTGCCTCACCACAGGCAGGACCACCAGGCCTCTCTATCCTGGCAAGGTACAGTTTCAGGTCATGTCCAGGACCATGAGGCCTCCTCCTTCCCCTTAGCCTCACCCTTACCCCCAAGGTGTTCCAGGAGCAGCTCAGCCCAGTGTTGCCTCCTCAGACCCTCCACACAGACTGCTCTGCTCTTATACCAGAGCTCTCCCAAAATGGCTGCCCTCGTCAGACACCTGGTAGCTGGGTACTCCAGCTGTTAAAGTGATGGAGCACTGAAGCTGCTCCATTGCACGATCTCACTTACAGCTTCCAAAATTTAAAGTCTAGGAGGTTCTGATTCAATGACTGTGTCCCTAATTCCCATGCTAAATAGCTACTGATGCACCTGTCCTCCAACCTTTCCTTTGTAAATGGGTGTTAATTGATTTTTGTTTTTATTGTTAAGAGGAAAGATGTAGCGATGTTATAATTTAGAGAGGTTTCCTAAGAGGAGACTGAGGAATTTGGGAATTGAGAGATGCTCTTTCAGTTAAACAGCTAGTTAGTCAGTTAGGTTATGTGCAGACATTCACCATATCTAATCTATGACATGTTTACTGGTGCTAGGAGGTCTACCAGGAACTCAGTCTAAGTAATTCAATGTGTGGGGGGGAACAGGTCAAAAGGATTCAGGAGTGGGGGTCTAGAGGGTCTATAGAGAGGAGTTGTTCAGCTGGTGCGGGGGGTGCTGTTTGGATCAGGAGGGGGGCTGGCAGGTTTGCATGGAGGAGAGTTGGTGGGTCCACAATGGGGGCTTGTATACTTGCCTATCCTCTCCTTGATCTGCTACCTGCCATGCACAGGCTGCCTGTGCCACTTCTGGCACCCATGCTTTGGGTTAACTACCCTTGAGTTAGGATATGGACACACACAGCCCTTAGAGAGTGATTTAAATGGGATTTAAATCTCTGAAGTTAGTAGAGTCTGAAGGAGCCTGTTAAACTGGTTTATAACCACCTGGAATGGTTCAAAAGTGCATCTGGAAAAGCAAGTACTATTTTGAACCTATTCACTGTGAACTGGTTCAGGATGTAGGCACACTGGCCACTCTAATACACAGTCAGATCCCTGGTGCTCCTTTTTTTCTCCTTTAGCTGGCACTTTTTTCAAAGAGCACTCTTGCACTGCTTGATCAATAAACCTATCTTTTTAACATTCAGCTCTGTTCTCATTGGGTGTATCTACATGTGCAATTAATTCACCTCAATAAACTCTGGCACATATTGTGTCAGAGTTTATTACTCCTGGGTGCACTGTTTGAATGTGCATCCAGGACCACAGCATATTGAGCCAGGTCAGAGCAGCCCTGACTGGCAGGGGATCTGGGGGGTCAGCTTGTCAGCACAGGAATGCTTCAACCTAGCTTAGTGTGCTGTAGAGAGGCTGGCTAGGGCACGAGGATGCTATGGTGTGGGGCTAGCTGGCAGTCAGATCTCACACTGAAGCACCCTCATGCTCCAGCTAGCTAGAGAAGTGTCTACATGTGTGCTGTTGTAGAGTAAAAAACTGTGTAGCAGGATAGTACTTGCCTTTACAAGTACTCACGTACTGCAGAGTTTATTAATTTCCTGCAGCTGATTGGGTTGCACTTGAAGATGCTGAGACATTTACTATGGAGCTAATTAGGCCACTCCAAAAAACATCTCGTGTAGACATGCCCAGTCTCCAATGAAATGTACCCCATCAGTGGTTCAATTGTTACATGTGTCTGCACCCCAGAGTTTATGTTATACTGCAGCTATGAAGTAGGCAAGGGAGTTGGTGCTGGAGCCATTCCTCTGTATATTGGGGCAATTGTTTTGAGATTGGTTTGAAAGTTTATGGGTAGAACTGGGTAGGAAATACCTTTCTGTCCCATGAAAATTGTAGATTTCTACTGGATGTAGAAACATTTTTACATCTTAAACTGAGATGAAAATGTGAAATCGTAAAAAAATTGCAAAAAAGAAAGAAAAGCAAAACTCAAGAATTTCTATTTCTAGTCAATTGATATATTTAATTTATATTAGTTCAATATAACTTTGTTTTTTTAAAGATATTTTTACTTTTTTGTGACTCTTAGCTTATATTTTAAACAGTAAAGCCAGAACATTTTTGTTTTGAATGCTTAAAATTTGGTATACAATTATTAATAAGAAAGGTCTTCCAACCAAAAACACAGATGTTTTCAGCCCTTAACTAATGCTTTTATGTGAATAAACACACTGGATGGGAGTTTGAAATGGTGATTGACTTCAATGGACATCATTTGAGGATCCAATCCACTTTTCTCACACCGGTTACACCCTTCACTCTTCATTATTGTACTTAAATTATGCATCCAATAGTTATTTAAAAAAATTAATTTTAATTTTTACTCAAATTCAAGGTTCCTCTCTTTTCCCATTTGGCTTTGAAAGATATTGGGTAGGAGAATGGTAGGATTCAGAATCATGCAAGTGAACAGACAGGCAAAATCCACACTGGTACCAACTCAGAGATTTTGGGTTGTTCTAATGACCCTACATACAGATAAAGGCTATGATGTTTTACAAGGATTTTTCATGCTGCCTTTATTAAGAATGAATGGAGCAAATAAAGGTAAAGGATTCTGTTAATAGATGCTATGTTACGAACACTGTTCCTTGTGTCTTATGGAACGTAAAGGTTAATTATCTATAAAAAACTAATATAAGCTATTATGCTTTTTGCATTGTTCCTTAAGACTTTCAAAATACAATACACTGTGATTATTTAAAATGCAATGGGCTAGAGTCTGTTCTTACTAACTAGATATGTTTCTATTGACTTTGTCCTGAATGCATCTAACAATAGAATTTAACCTCACAAATAGTAATTGCTTTGCATGCAAAATAGTTATTTTTTAAACCTGAGTATCTCTGATCTCTTATTTTCTAGGAAAAAATCCAGTAGTTAACACCCTGATACATTTTGAGCAAAAAATTTTGTTCCTTTAATTTTTTAGTATATACATTAATATGATCCTTTTAAAATCTGTACTAAATTAAATCCCATACACTGTCTTAAATAGGCAACATAATAATTATATTTTCTTTTACATTTATGTAAATATCCTTTTACTCATTGTAAAGTTGTTTGGAGGGGAGTGAATGTCAGATATTTTCCTTCACCATTTCTGCTTCAGATAAACAAACAAAGCATTTTTGTTCTGAGGAAATAAAAAGAAAATGCAAGTTGGATATCAGGTGCAAATTTAACAGCAGCTAATCTCACCCATGAGGTTATCAGCTGCTGGGTGATGCTATTTAAATCACCTTTGATACCACAGCAGGCATTATGAAGCGTATGATTTATCTACTTCTTCCAGTGAAAAGGGATATTATTCACAGTTATCAAATCCATGCTAAAACAAAACCGTTTTGTTCAGGCAGATATGCTTCTGTATTTCCCAAGAATGATTGAGGTTTACATTTCAACAGAGCAAAATCTAAGACCAGGAACATGCTAATATTTAAGGTTTGAATGTAAAATCCTTACCCAGACCCCTGGCAGACATTACACTTGTGACCCAATTCACTTGTTAATCATGCCATACATAAGTTATGGCTTGGACACACACAAACTTAGACTAATTTAAATGTGATTTAAATATGATGTGGACAGACCTATACACTTGTTAAATTGATTTGAAGCCATTTGAACCTGCAAAATCAAGTACTGTTTTGAGCCACACAGATTGCCATATGTTCAGGCAATTAATAATGTAACATAAGGAGAAACCATCCACAACAATGTTCAACATTTTATGTGGCTCCCTGAACATTGGCCAGCTGACAGACACAAAATGCAGCCATGTATGAGGTGCATTTCTGCATGGGGTGAAGCCCTGATTCCCCCTCATGTTGGCAGACTGAAAGTGTGTTGCAGGAAGAATGACATCAACAACCGGTCTAATATTGTATTTCTCATGGTCCCCTTTGACCATATTGGTGGGTTAGGAACCCATCACTGAAGACAAAATCCCTGATGCTGGGCTCCCCACCTGTATATCACATGATTGGGTTTTGACAAATTTTATCCCAGATCCCAAAAACTGCACATCCTGCTATATCTATGCTTGTTCCTTGATTGGAAGAACCATACATTTCCACAGAGCAAAACAGAACTAGCCTCATGGCCCCACTAAGCTGCTAATTGAGAGAATAGAACTATACCTGTCTTTGTGTGGAATGTGACCACATCTGCTTTTTTGGGCTAATTAAAGCAAAGACTTAAACCTTGTAGAGATCCAGGGTACTGTGAGAAAGTCTGAACAAACTTGATTAATGTAAGTAAAGACTGGAGGGTTGGACCCTTCAGTAAACTAAGAGGGTATTAAAATGAGAGAGAGATTCTCCAAAGTAAAGAAGAAATTTCCGTGGGGTTTTTTTTTGCATAATATTGAAAATGTCATATACTAGGTTCATCTGCACATGCTATTAACCCAATGCAATAAACTCTGGTGCAAATTGCACCATAGTCATCAGCTCCTAGGCATGTGCCTGAGGCCACAGCAGTCTGAACCAGGGAAGAGCAGCCCTGGGCTAGCAGGAGGCCCAGGGGTTCAGGCCTGGGCTCTCAGTGGTGGCATGGGGTGGGGGGCATTTGCTGGGGAATGAGGATGCTACAGTGCAAGGCTAGATACTTTAATGCCTTCATGCCCCAGCCAGCCCTGGTCACCATCTATGTACCATTGAAGTGTTGGGTCTTATTTGTTCCCTGACCTTGAGTGAATGTACAGAGGAGTAATAGGGAATAAGTCTTAAGCAGCCCACATCCAGGAGATGACTGTGCATCAGTACTCTTTCCCCCTGAGAGCTAACGGAAGATGAACTGATGGAACCCTGCTTCTGGTCTCTTGCATCTAAACTGGCACATCCCATCTCTTGCATAAGTGGTACAAAGGGAGTAAATGGTATCCCAAAAAGGGGTATCACAAATTATTCCTTCAGTATGTGTTGTGAACCAGTGGGGCACATGGGCTCGATGGTAATTAAGTAACCTCTAGCTGTAATTCTGAAGAGTAGAATGGTATTTAACATTCTTACAGTTATTATAGGCTCATAGGAAGATTTTTGCCCTAAAGCATATAATTTTTAGTGTAAGTTGAATTAATATAATAAAATAGGAGTATTTGTTAGATCTCTTACAAACATGGATATTCTATTTCTTGGAAAACCTTGACATAAAAAAAAATAATTCCAACTCTGAAATAAAGTTGAAAAATTGAAATTTCATGTGACAATGAATTTAAAAAAAATAAAGGCAACTGAAACCTCTCATTTTGTTTTTGAGTTTGTTTTGTTTATCTTATGTTGATAGCCCTCACATGAATAGAAATTAAAAAGTAACTATGACCTTCTCCATCCCTTGACTTCACTGAATCTTACTTCTTACTATTGTATCACCTAAAAGAGATGATGGATCATTTCCCAACTCCTATATTTCTGGAACATTTGCTTCTCTGCCAGCTATAGAAAATGAAAGCTTTGTCTAAAAATACACTAAGTAGCTCCATCTCATTTCTGTGCCTTTCTTTCATATAAGTAAAACTGGATGAGCATTTATACTTTGGATTCAAGATTCTACCCCTTTTTTCCAAGAATGCTGGGAAATGTCAAGTTGCATTTCTCAGAATTAGAGCACTACATTTTTTAAAGAAGAAAAACATTTTTCCACATATTCATAACATATTTTGAAAAACATGAAAATAATATTTTATCACATGTATCACCTTTGTACAATTGTCTAAGCCATCACAAGGAATTATAATGAAAATAGAAAACTTGTGTATTGCCATGTACTAGTCAGATACAACAGTTAATTATATAGTAAATAATACCCAAATAGGGCATTGCTTTTTAAATGTGATTATCATGACATAATCAAAATTATAATTACATGTTGAGATATTTAGAAAATGGTATGGTTGCAAAATCAAGCCTTCGCAACTCAGGTAAAGTCCTGTGTGTACATCTTAAAATTCAGGCTTTACATAATTACATAGTAAGAAGTCTTTTCACATGACCTCTGTTTGACTCAGTGCATGGGAATGAATGGGTAGACATTCAGTATTTTTTTTATTGTTATCATTCAGTGTATGGTTTCAGGCCTTATTTATTACATACAACTCAAATTCAGTGCTGAATACAGAAACATTACCATAGGTTTTTTCATAGGTGATGTGTAGGGTGGCACAGGGGGGCACATGCCCCCCACCCTGAGATTGGCTTCCACTTCCACTGCCTCTGGCATCTGCAGGTGGTTGACACTCACTACCCTCCCCCTTCGCTGCTGACACTGCTACAACTGCCTGCGGGTGGTCCCCGCTTGGCCTGCCCTCGCTGCTGATGTCACTGGGGCCACCTGCAGGTGGTCCCCACTCAGCCTGCTGCCATCATTGACATCACCACAGCTGCCTGTGGGTGATCCTCACTCACTGCCACCACACCCCCACTGCTGCCACTGCTGCCACTGCCTGCAGGCGGTTGCTGTGCCCCCCTGGCCTCTTAAGGCAAGAATTGTTCAGGGGTTTGTTAATATTGTAGCACAAAAATTTCTCTCTGTCTCAGTAACATATCCAAACAGGACATGGGTGACAATAGTTTTCCACAGATCTCTTCTCTTTGAAGCTGTCCCAGGGATAGCAAGAGGAGGGGCTGGGAAGCCCCACTCATGGGACCTGACGGGGGGGGGAAATATTTTACACTGTCCAGGAAAAAATAACATACAGCACATTTCCTATCTGTGAAAAGAGGACCCTTCATCCTTCGGGTTGGTCCGGTCCGTAAAGTTCCCCTCAGCTAGACCATGTGCTCACTTCCCGCGTTACACCCACCGAACTCGTCTGCCACGTCTTTGATGATGCTCTGGTTCAGTTTTGCCGTCTCGTGCGTGCACGTCCGAAAGTGGTCCCTTGTGTCTGCCGGGCTCCGGGGATGCAGAGGGCTCCTCCACCCCTACACCCTCGCCCTTGCCTCCGGTTTCAGGGTCCCCGCTGGCCCTGAATAGTCCTCAGTTCAATACCCCTTTCCTGAGGGGTTCACACTCGCCCAATTGTCTGCGAGGGTATGAGCCGACCCTACTCTGGCTGGGAGTGCCGGCTGCTGGGTCCCTACGGCCCTGTTCTCACACGGAGTTCCCCTCTTCCCTCTGGGGGGGGAATCCTCACCCTTGTGGGGTTTTTTCTGCTCTCCAGCCGGATAAGCCGATCCCTCCTCACGCCAGCCGCGCTGCCCCCACTCCTTCCTCTGGCTCCTGAGGGCCTCTCTTGGGCTGGGTCTCCTGGCGCCAGATGCTCCGGCCCGGTCTGCCCTGTTCCTCTGTGCTTGGAGGCCCCGCTCTTCAGCCCCGTCCCCTACCGGGGTCTTACCCGCGCCCCAGAACGTGCGGGTTCGGCGTTGGGCGGCTCACCTCCGCCTTCCTCCGTTCTCGCCGGTGTCTGCCGGCTGTTTGGGCACTTCCGGTTCTGCCGCCGCCGCTGCAGTTCCGTGGGCCGCCGGCCCTTTTAACACGGCCTCTCTCCTAACCCACCTGCAACCAGTTAGTGATTGCCCCGTCTCTCAGGGCAGGGGCGGGTCCGATGCGGCGGACGTCCTGCCGTGACTGTCCCTGGGGCCTCTGGGTTCCTTTGCTCCCGCATACTTCCTGCCCCTCAAGACACTTGGAAGCGGTCTTCCTATCCCCCTATTCTCCTTTCCTCTCCCCCCTTCCGCGTGACACCGTGACAAAAAGTCCACCACCGTATTCTGTTTTCCGGGCTTATAGGCCACCTGAAATTGGAAGGGCTGGAGGGCTAGCGCCCAGCGCATTATCCGGGCATTGTCCGTTTTAGATGTATGCAGCCATTTCAGGGGGGCGTGATCTGTGACTAACTTAAACTCCCGCCCTAGGAGGTAGTACCGGAAATAGCCAACCGCCCACCGGATTGCCAAGCATTCTCTCTCTATAGTGGAGTACCTTTTTTCTGGATTGGTGAGTTGTCTGCTGGCGTAGGCAATTGGACGCTGCACTCGGTCGACCTCCTGTGACAATACTGCTCCGAGAGCATAGGCTGAGGCATCCGTCTGCAACGTAAACGGGATGGCAAAATTGGGGTGTGTAGCATAACCTCCTGACATAAGGCCTCTTTTAGCTTTTCAAATGCTGTCCGTTGTTCTTCTGTCCACTCAATTATACCCTTGCGCTGGCCCTTAGTGGTCTCCACTAATGACTTCGCCAGTTCCACAAACTTAGGGATGAACCGTGTATAATAACTGGTCAGGCTGAGGAACGCCCGCATTTGTCTCTTTGTTAATGGTGTTTTATACTCACTAATAATTGCTACTTTGTCCCTCACGGACCGTATCCACCCCTGTCCTACCAAGAACCCAAGATATTTGGTTTCTCGCCGGCCCAGAGCGCATTTTTTCGGAATGGCCGTTACGCCTATTTGTCACAGTTCCAATAGGACCGCTCGGAGGGCTTGTAGGTGTTGCCCCCAAGTCTCGGTATAGACCACAGTATCGTCCAGATATGCCGCGGCGTACCCCTGGTGTGGTGCTAGGGCCCAATCCATCAGTCTTTGGAAGGTGGCCGCCGCCCCATTAAGTCCAAAAGGCATCCTTTGGAATTCAAACAAACCCCAGGGAGTGCCATATGCGGTCTTCTGTTGGTCTTCCTTGCGGAGGGTATCTGCCAATAGCCTTTGGACAGGTCGAGGGTTGAGATAAACCTCACCTGTCCTATACGCTCTACTAGCTCATTGACGTGTGGCATCGGGAAGGCATTGAACTGTGTCAGGGCATTTAGTTTTCTAAAGTCCACGCACAGCCTGAGGCTTCCGTCGGGCTTCTCTACGGGCACTAAGGGGCTATGCCACGGGCTTCTTGAGGGCGTTATGATCCCTTGTCTCAACATCTGTTCCAGTTCCTCCTTAACCTGCTGGCATCTATGGTAGGGGATACATCTCCACTTCTCCCGGGCTATTTGGCCCGCCCTAGTAATAATTTTATGTTCTATCCCGGCAGCCCTCCCCAGCTGATCCGAGAAAACAACTTGAAACTCTTTTACTAATCTCGCCAGCTGCTGTCGTTGTGACACCCCTCACTGCTCCCCTAGCGGTATTGTCTCTCCCTCCTGATCATTTTCTGTCCGGCTTGGCGGTTGACTTTCCCACCCTTCCGTCTCTAGATCCGGGGGCATTAGGAGTCCTTCAGACTCATTCCATTCCTTCAACATGTTAATATGGTAGATCTGCCGCTCCTGTTTGGCCCCGGGCCATCTTATTTCATAGTCCATGGGTCCCACTCATCTGTTGACCACAAACGGTCCTTGCCAATGGGTTAGAAACTTACCACTAGAGTCTGGCAACAATAGTAGGACTTTCTGTCCCACCCTTAATTCTCGCTCCTGTGCCACGTCATCGTACCTCTCCTTCTGCTTAGTTTGGGCCCGCCTCAGATTAGCGTGGGCTATTCCTTGAACCGCCCTGAGCCGTTCCCTCAGGTCCTTCACGTATCCCTCTGCCTTTTTCCCTGTCCTCTGTCCGGCTTCCCACCCCTCGCACATCACGTCCAGGAGGCTCCGGGGCCGATGCCCAAAGGTTAATTCGAAAGGGGAGTACCCCAGGGAAGCCTGGGAGCCATCTCTTACTGCGAATAGAAGTGGGGGAATCATTATGTTCCACTTCCGCGGGTCCGCCTGCGCACACTTCCTTAACATCCCTTTTAAAGTGCCGTTAAAATGCTCCACTAGTCCATTAGTTTGGGGGTGGTAAACTGCTGTCTTTAGATGGCGAATTTGGAGTACCCTGCACAGTGCCCCCAATACTGCCGACATAAAATTGGATCCCTGATCCATAACAATTTCCCGTGGGATCCCGAATTTGGACACCCATTGCATTAGCTCCTCTGCAATTTTAGTGGCTGTAACCGCCCTCAGAGGAATGGCGTTGGGGAATCGGGTGGCATAGTCTATTAGTACCAATATGAACTGGTGCCCCGCCACGCCTCGTGGAAGGGGGCCTACTACGTCCAGAGCTATCCTAGAAAATGGTTCCCGTATTATGGGTATTGGATACAGGGGCACCCTGGGAGGCTTGCGGGTGCTCACCTTCTGGCAGGCCTCACAGGTGCGACAGTACTTGTCCACATCCTCGTATAAGTGGGGCCAGAAGCACCATCGAGTCAGCCAGGCCTCCGTTTTGTTCTTGCCCAAATGCCCTCCTAGGGGATTCGTATGGGCCAGCCATAGCAGCTGTTTGCAGTAGGCTTGGGGAATGATCAGTTGGGGCATGTCCTCCCCCTCGGCATTACCCTGCCTTATTCTATAGAGTAATCCGTTTTGCACCTCTATGTGGGTGGGCGTCCCTGCGCGTCCGGGGGGTCTTACCTGGGCGCTGTCATCTGGTCCTTCTATCTCCCAAAATTGTCGCAGCTCCAGATCTGCTTCTTGGGCAGCGCGGAATGGCCCTGCCTGTGCCAGGTCGTCTACCGCCAGGTCCCCCTGTTCTTCGTCTTCTGTTCCCACCAGCCCGGCTCTCACCTTCCTGTCACCTTGACGCCCTGGCAAAGCTCGAATATCTTTGGCCAGTCTCTCCCCAGTATCATTGGGTATAACAGGTCCTCTTTTAGTCCCACTGGCAGGCTCCTTCGGATGCCCTGCACCTGTACTGCCAACCAGAGTCACTCCACAAGACTCTTCTGCTTATGCAGGCACACCATGCTCACCCCAGAGCATCAGGGTGCCCGTTCCCACTGGACCAATGACGGTCACACCAGAGATTGTGCACAGCCTGTATCCACCACTGTCTGGATGGGACTTCCCTCAACCCAGGCCAGGACTTTGGGTAGAGGATGAATGCAGCCCGCACTCTGACTGCCCACCCCACAGTCCATTGACTCAATTTCCGGTGGGGTGCCAAGCCCCGGTCACCCGTCCCTCTGGCCTGGTTCCATGGCCGACCCTGCTTGGGCACCTTGAGTGCAGTTCCTAGCTATGTGGCCCTTCAGCCCTCACGTAAAACACCTCAGGTTAGGTAGATTCTCCTAACGGCCTCCTTTGGGCTCCGAGCTCCGCCTCGCCAGGACCTCTACCCCTTTTGCATTCTGACTGCGTCACCAGTCTCCCTGGGCCATCTCAAATTGTTCTGCCAGCTGCAGGGCCTCTCGGGACGTTGCGGGGCAATGGCACTTTACCCATTGCTGAGTGTCTTCTTCTAAATCGTTGATAAATTGTTCTAAGAGGATTTGATCAAACATCTGCTCCTTAGATGAGGACTCCGGCCTGAGCCATTTACTCAAGAAGTCCGCCAGGCGTTGCCACAGCCCCCACGGGCCTTCATTTCGCCTGTCTTCCACTCCCTAAAGGCCTGGTGATGTTTTTCCGGAGTAATCTCAAGCCGCCGCAGGATTTCCCCTTTCACCTTGTCATAGTCTAAGGCGTCCCCTCTGGACATCTCTCTATAAGCCGCCTGGGCTTGCCCAATCAGCAGGGTACCCGGCTGGCCCACCCATTTGGCCTTTTCTACCCCGGCCGCTAAGGCCCCCCGTTCAAATACCTCCAAGAACGCTTCAGAGTCGTCCTCTTGTGTCATCTTCGGCATCCGGCATTCCCCCGGGCCCTTTTGCACCCACATCTGCTGCTGTAAGAAATGCTTTTGCAGTGAGGTTTGCCACATGCTCTGTTGCTGCTGCTGCTGCAGCACCTGGACTAACAGATTCATTACTTGCTGGAAAGGCTCGGTCCTGGTTAAACTTGCCTGGTGCTCCATTGTCGTTGGCTACTGGCGTCAGGGAGACCGCTGCCGATGTTCCCGGCCAATGCACCAGTTGTGAAAAGTGGACCCTTCGTCCTTCGGGTTGGTCTGGTCCGTAAAGTTCCCCTCAGCTAGACCACGTGCTCACTTCCCACGTTACACCCGCCGAACTCGCCTGCCACGTCTTTGATGATGTTCTGGTTCAGTTTTTCCGTCTGGCGCGTGCACATCCGAAAGTGGCCCCTTGTGTCTGCTGGGCCTCAGGGATGCAGAGGGCTCCTCCACCCCTACACCCTCGCCCTTGCCTCCGGTTTCAGGGTCCCCGCTGGAATAGTCCTCAGTTCAATACCCCTTTCCCGAGGGGTTCACACTCGCCCAATTGTCTGCGAGGGTATGAGCCGACCCTACTCTGGCTGGGAGTGCCGGCTGCTGGGTCCCTACGGCCCTGTTCTCACACGGAGTTCCACTCTTCCCTCTGGGGGGGGGGGAATCCTCACCCTTGTGGGGTTTTTTCTGCTCTCCGGCCGGATAAGCCGATCCCTCCTCACGCCAGCCGTGCTGCCCCCACTCCTTCCTCTGGCTCCTGAGGGCCTCTCTTGGGCTGGGTCCCCTGGTGCCAGGTGCTCCGGCCTGGTCCACCCTGTTCCTCCATGCTCGGAGGCCCCGCTCTTCAGCCCCGTCCCCTACCGGGGTCTTACCCGCGCCCCAGAACGTGTGGGTTCGGCGTTCGGTGGCTCGCCTCTGCCTTCCTCCGTTCTCACCGGTGTCCGCCGGCTGTTCCGGCACTTCCGGTTCCGCTGCCGCCGCCATGGTTCCATAGGCTGCCGGCCCTTTTAACCCGGCCTCTCTCCTAACCCACCTGCAACCAGTTAGTGATTGCCCCGTCTCTTGGGGCAGGGGCGGGTCCGATGTGGTGCACGTCCTGCCGTGACTCTCCCCAGGGTCTCTGGGTTCCTTTGCTCCCGCACACTATCCAGGTGCGGCGATGACTACAAATATGAGGTTGGACAACAACAAACTAAAGAAACAACCATCAATGCAGGTAGCAACCCAACACAACAGAATAGAACACCCCAAGGCAGCTTAAGGGGGGGGTTGTGTCCCAGGGATAGTGACAGTAGGGGCTGGGAAGCCCCACTGACGGGACTTGCCACAGGGAAAAATAGTGAAATAAAGAAAGAAATACAGAACAGTTACTTATCTGCAGAAGGAGTGGTGCTAGAAGATCCAGAGGAAAAGTCTGTGTGGTTTACAAGCCGTGCATTTATGCAACTGAGGTGAGGGAGGTTTTCTTACAATCAGCACCGAGCCAGTGATCACCATCCTTAGCAATTAACCCCTTGGAACAGATTACCAAGAGATAGTCAGTTCCTTGTCACTGGAAACTGTTAACATAAGGACTAGGCACCAGATTTGCAAAAGTACTGAAATGACTAGCAAAGCAAATACGCACTGAGGGAGGATGTTCAAAAGGATCCAGGCACCAAGCTACCTTTAAAAGAAACTAGCTCTGATGCCTTTTCAAAAGCCTAGAAGTGAGGCACTTGATGCACTAGTGTTGGGTTGATGTTGTCATTGTAATGGTCCAAGAAAAATTTGAGGGACAAGGATTTTTGTGGGTGATATCTTTTCTTGGACCAACTTGCGAGTGACGTAGGCTAGTTTCAGGTACCGCTGTTTCCTCCTAAGGTCTCTGAGAAAGAAGTAGATGAAGCAGAGA